>NC_136798.1:18718385-19093385 GCF_951216825.1 Electrona antarctica
TTGGACACGCAGGCATGAAGGAAGCATGAGTTCAAGTCCGTTTCTCTCCCCATGTCCCCCATATATGGGGACTAGGTTGGCGGAGGGTGTGTAGAGCCCAGGATCACATTAGATAATTGACACAGGGGTGAAAAATGGGTTACAAAAATAATAATAATACAAAAAAAATACTGTATATAATACCAGTAAGACACCCTAGGGTGAGAAGGGCACACACATCCGCGGACGGGGGAGGAATCAACATAAGGAATGTCAGATCAGCTCCATATATGGAGATCTAAGGGTTTGAGGTCAGATGTAGAGTTGCTGGCCGGCTCCATATATATACAGATCTATAGGTGATGATCCAGTCTTCTCCATGTGTGGTTATCCAGGGTTAGATGAGGTCAGTGTCGTGATCTTCATATATGGTGGTGTGACGTGTCACGAGGCGTGATGTCACAAGGCGTAACCATATATGGAGGCGTGATGTCACAAGGCGTGGCCGTATCATAATGGAGGTGTGCCTCCATGGTTGCAACTTGGACCATGATGCCACATTTAATGTAACATGCCAGTATACTGTGGATTTCTTCCCAGTCTCCATATGCAGGTTTTCTATAGTGTATAATCATATGGATCTTTTATTTTTGTTTCATGTACTTAATTCTGGAACATTTATTTTGTTTGTTTGGCTTGTTTATTGTTGTTAAAAAGGCCTTCACAGCATACCACTATAGTACCCACTATAGAGCGTCGCAGTCCTGCCCCCTACCATGGACCAGGAAATGAATCCCAATGCATTTTTCCCATAGACATTTCAAAAAGTATTTATTTAAAGACGGTTACGCCGCGGACAAAGCCAACTCGAGTCGTGACAACTCATGACAACACAAACAATATTTTGGACCAAACAAAATAATTACAAAGAAGAAAAACAACAAAAAAAGTGTAACCTGCCGTTTTTTTCTTCTTTCTAATTATTTGTTCGGCCCAAATTTTTTAATTTGTTGTCATGATTTGTCACGACTCGAGTTGGCTTTGTCCGCGGCGTAAACGTCTTTAAATAAATACTTTCTGAAATGTCTATGAGGAAAATGAACGGAGAATCATTTCCTGGTCCATGGTAGGGGGCGGGACTGCGACGCTCTATACTAGTCCTAGTCGCTATGGATACCACTGAGCCAGACCCCATCAGAATGCCTGGTTGGAACTCCATATAAAATGGTCCTCAAACGTTTTTCTTTTAACACAGGACACCCCTTTAAATAACATTTTCATCCACGGCACCCCCAAATTGCATTGTTATAAGTTTCATTTTGTCATGTTAGGTATGTAAATATGCAAATCTTTCCCCCTAATGTCACAGAGGAAAACTTGAGAGACAATATCAGTTTCCATTACAGACCACTTGAACCCCATGCAGGATATCCCTATTCTGGGGGAACGTTCACCAAAATTAGACAATCTAGTTGTGTTGTGAGCTTATAGATCTGCTATTTTTTGTGAAGACAGTTGGTGTGCCCCTATGATGACGCATCAACGTTGTCAGTTACTGGGAATTCAGAGGTGAAGAAATTCCACAGAAAAGGGAGTTAGATTCTCAAGAAGGCAAAGGTGTACCTGATTGTCAGGGCTGATAACGAGCGTGGGTATCGGATGGGTTGTAACCTGCCCCAGCCAGTGTGATCTCTGGTGTAGAGGGCCGGATACAAATTTCCCAGCGAGCGAAACAGCCGGTGGATCCTATCCTATCCTGTGCGCCTGCCCCCCTCCTCCTCCCCTCCCCGGTAGAATACAGCGGAGAACACCACATTTCTTATTTTGGTTATTGGTTAGCAACATTCAAGGTTCACTCCCACTTCTAATGGCAGATTTCCTGACTCGTTTGCCCAGGCTTTATTATTTATTAACAGGACATAGGATACATGGAATTGGTAGGTTTTCTTGTATATAACTTTGTAATGCTACTGCCGTTTGTGTGCAACACTCTTGAAAACAATGTATTGCATTGTGGGTTTGAGCTGACAGGCTCTTTTTATGTAAATCAATCAAGTCACCTTAATTCAAGTGATAGATATTTTAGGGGCATGTCATGGGCACAGCCTTTGTGATGATCTTCTGGTAGATCACAATCTACCTTTTGGGCACCCCATGTCTACATAAACTGAAGTGATGTTGATACATTTCAAATATTATCAAAGTATTCTGAGGCACCCCTGAACTTGTGCCACGGCACCGTAGTCAGGGCGTGTGACTGTGTGGTGTTGAGCTGTGTTGTCAGATTCTAGTTGTACAAAACATTCAACATCTAAATTGATATCAGAACATGTGTTAGCTTTAAGCTTATTCACCACGGACAAATGTACGCGAAACTATCCTGCAACACGTAGGCCTACTTTCTGACCATTTCCACATGGAGAACTGCTCTGTCCATCTAAAAGGTGAAGATAGGCTTTTTGTTTTAATGTGTGTCTAGAATTTGCTCAGGCGTTTTGTTGGGACAGAAAGTGCCAAAACTGTTACTTTCCAGGATTCAAATGCAAAGGTATCAAAGATAGCCAATCTACAAGCTCACAACGCTTACCGATGCAATGTGTTTTGAGCTTGTAGATTGGCTATTATGTGTCACTTTTGTGTGACACTAGTTTGATGAAGTAGGGCATTAATATATGCGAAAACTTAAAACCTTAAACTATTGAGGTACATGGTTTCTGCCAAATGGCGACAATACGTTGGAGTCGGCCCTCTTGCATCTTTCTCCTGGCCTTTCGTTCCTTTCTCTTCCTGCCATCTTTAGAGGAGCCATAATCTGTGAACCTTGAATCATAAGCTCTGGCTAAATCTATGTAATACGGGTAATTCGATGAAGGAGTATTTTTCCTGGTGAGAGGCGAAATCCTGTTGACTATTCAGGGATTGAATCGTCCCTAACGGTAATGCCATTACACCAGTGCCACGGATTCCTCGGAAAACGCTGTTTAATTGCCAGTAACTGGCCATTGTTTGGTGACGGCTCTTCAGTCGGGAAGCGTGTGAAAAAGATGGCCCCCGCAGCATCAGCCAATTGGGACTGCTGAGGGACGGATTTACTCGGGTTCGATGAAGCCCAAGCCTCTGAAAGTGGCAGAGGCGCTGACTTGACTAAAGTGTTGAGGAGTATAAGCGCAGACTAACTCTTTCCTTTTAACGCAGGATTTGTTCAACAATGCGATTTAGGGAGGGTGTCTATTGGAGGCAGACATTTGTTCTTTTTTGTGAATGGCGGGTGGTTTCCTAAGGATCAAGCCTTGTTGCTCACGTTTATTAGCGAGCGATGCCACAGCTCAGAGCTTGTTACACACCTTCGTTGAGCAGTTGATCCATGTTTGCCTTCGGCGTCTCTACGCATCCTGTGGCTTAAGCCCCCATTCTCTACCTGTACTGAAGGGCTTTCAAGAACAATTGGCTCACCGACACCCACCAGCTTACTCTAAGCCACACCAAAATAAATAAAAACCTGATCATTTACCTTTAAAAACATGTGCACAAACAGAAGTATTTTCACTTCTACTTAACAATCCGGTTGTCTTTGCGATGAGAATTTGCAGAGGTGCACCAGGCCAGGGACCTCTCTCTGTGCCCCCCTGCCGTGGGTCCCCTCCAGAAGGGCCCGTCCTGGAAGATGGAGATTGGAAGTGAAAGGTGTGGCGGCCGTGGCCGGCCTCCATTGTGAGCCGGTGCCTGGGAGACGAGCAACACTGGCAGACCAGACGCTGATTGGGTTTGACACTGCGTCCAGGAGGCGAGAAGAAGCTTTTCTATTGCTCTTTTTTTTCTCCCTCTCCCGTCCTCTAAAAGTAAAAGAGAGCCTTTGTATATGATGGGCTCCGCCTTTCTCTTCCCTCTTTCCCTCTGGCGCTCTGGGCCTTCTCACCCTCCTCCTCCATTCTTCTTCTTTCTTTCAACCCTCACTTCGCTCTCCTATATTGACTCCCGCTACATAAAAAGCAATGGACCTCTCTGTTCTGTGTCCCACTCTGTCTTTGTCCTTGTAAAATGGATCTTCAGTGGGATTTCGCTTGACACAATAAGTTACTGTATGTCCTCAATACATATGACATAACTTCTAATCCTTTATTGTCACATCACAGGTTTTGCAGGTGTAAAAAAAAGTATTCAGCATGAGTAAATACATAAATATACATAATAAATGTACATTTATACATTATGGTTAAAATAAATGTCAATGGAATGAGGCAGTTAAAATAGCAGTAGATTTAGTAACAGCTGTATACATAAGGTACAGCAATTGAATAACAACAGATCTGTTACTGATTAGACTAATAGTAAATATCTGAATATCACCAAACTCTTCTTTCCTACCCTGCCACGTACTGAACACATTGAACACATTCAAGGGTGCATATTTCTGCAGCATAAAGATCCCTAATCACGGGGTGCCAATGACCGAGTGGTTAAGGCGTGTACGGCTCTGATAGAGACTCGAGTCCTTGGTTCGATTCCCGAGCTCGGCAGACCTTTGGTCCTTTGCTGCTTGTCACTCCCCGACTCTCTCCCTGTTTCCTATGACTCTCCACTGTAACGACATCAAGACAGAAAAGCCCCCCAAAAAGAATCAAAAAGAGAGCACAGTTCCTGAGGCTATACGATCACACTATACATGGCAACTCTTTGCACTGATTCAGTATACAGAACTATTTTTGGGGGCGTTGAGGTCGCAGGAGGGAGTTCACTTCACACTACATTTTGCATGTAGTAATTCAGTGTTTGGTCTGCATTGTACGTACGTGTAGATGTAGAATGTCATCACAGAAGGGTTAAGTTATGCTGAACTGAATAATGGTCAGTGTGGTTCAGCCGAGTGCGTGAGTGTGACAATATCGCCACATAACTTCGGGCACCAAACGATAGGGAAGTGCTGAACGGCGGCGGATTACAGTAATGAGTCGCACCGTTTAATCTTCGGCGGTAATCGCCAGAGGAGTGCACAACCTTCCCCTTCCCCTCTAATAGAGGCGCTAATGACAGGCTCCATTAGTTTAATATAGGGCCTTTATCGCTGTGGCCTTAGATGACTATAGTGTTTCATTAGTCGTTTCTCATATCTCACTCTGCACCCAGAGGAAACTGTGAAGGGATTAATTTTACGACGGACCCCCTGCCTCCTCCCTGCCTGCCTGCCTGACTCCCCCCTCCTCCTCCTCCTCTTCTTCACTCCTTAACCCCCCCAGCTCTCAGCTCCCAGCCACACAGCCAGGGTCCCCGGGAGGAACGGTGTCTTTGTCGCCCTGCCGTTTCGGAGTTGAGGAACAAGAGCAGTTTAATCCTCATTGTCCGGGAGACTTGGGGAGAGTGAGGGGGGGTTTGGGGGCTGGTGTGGTGGGGGGCTCGCCGCCTGTAAAATGATCCAACTGGCCGGGGCTAATCTCATCCAAACCCCCCCACAACTACCACACCAGCAGCTACTGCCCCCGACCCCAACCTGAGCCCCTCATGCACCGCCATAATGCCACACTCAGCTGCATGCACTCTAGTCTTATGTGCACAAGCGGCACACACACACACACACACACACACACACACACACACACCCGTCCTTCCAAAGAAAATGAAACAGGCGGACGAAGAGACAGGTGTGTTCTTTTAAATAGTCATGTCTTGAAGTTATACATATACGCACGCACGCACGCACGCACGCACGCACGCACGCACGCACGCACGCACGCACACGCACACACACACACACACACACAGGGATAATCTGATTCATAGTTCTATAGAGGTTTAGCGGTGTATGTTTAAGTGGTTTTAGCTTAATCACCTATAAACTGATCCCAGTATCATACTGGAGATCAACAGTTACAGTACATATATCCTTCCCACATGCAGTCGCACAGTCCACACCACATGGCCAGACAGACAAATCCTCATAATAATTGAACCCTGAGGGTATAAGGATAAGACTCATAAGGACCCTGGGGGTATAAGGATAAGACTCATAAGGACCTATTTGTACACTCACAGAGACTTTAATTGACACTGAAGATTGTAATGAGCATTGTGTGCTCTATAGTCTATAGAGCGAAGTCTGACTTTGCCGCTGTCGGACTGTTCCTTTTTTCATTATTATTTTAAAAGGGTATCTTTGAAAAACAAAGACTAGGTCCCGCACACTGTCGGAAACTTGCCAAAGATGTTGCTCTTTATTAAGTCAACGTTTTGGTCATTTATAGATACATGCACCTCCAGTGTGAAGGTCATGGAGATGCAGCCCTTTGGCTGCACAGGTAAACCCAAACCCCTTTGGCTGCACAGGTAAACCCAAACCCCAAAGACACTCCCATCACAACCATATCAGACCCACCCTAGTATACTGTACATTTAAAAGTGTTTGCAATCCCATTCACAAAATACATAATTTTTCTCTGTGTCAAGGCATCACTAAATATTGTGTAGGCCTACTGTAGCATAAAATGGCCAATAATTAAGCGGCATATAGACAACTTGTAGTGTCTGTATAGCACTTTAAACTGTGCAGTGTCTTTTTCTGTGCCCCAGTCCCTTTATATCTACATACTCATTTATAATTAACATTTTTTCAATGTATTTTCTATATTCTGTTATTGACTGCTGTAAATGTATTTTTGTGTCATATTTTTTACTATGGATTTATAAGATACTATACCTTTGCCTACCTGTAGGGCTTTATGGATTGTTCCCTCTCCATGGTAACAGACTGGCGTGTGCCTCTGATTGGTCCTCTCCTCTCTGAGTTCCTCTATATAACCATTACCGGTTGCTTGTTGTAAACCAGATACCTGATGAAGGTCGTTTAGACCGAAACGTTGTCATCTAATAAAACTACTGCTCTATAAGTGAAGACAGTGTGCGGGACCCTTTTCTTCTCATGATTCTGCATTTGGTTGCCGGCTCCGACGCACCTGTCCTTGTAGGTGTGCACAAGGCCTTTTCGCTACAATAATTAAGCTCAAAATGCGTTGCGGTGTGAGTCATGACACTTTGTGTTTTGGAATGGTGTATCATTCACTCTTTAGACATAAATAATCTGTCCACGTGTGTGTGTGTGTGTGTGTGTGTGTCAGTCTTCACACGTATAGATATAGCTGTATAATCAGTGTGATTTTGCGTGCATTTAAAGACAGAGAACAATCATTATGTATGACTATTGTCCTTCGGTAAAGGTATAGTTAAATGATATATCTGATGCTAATGTTAATTCCTTCTCCAAGGAAGTGTGACATGATCCCTCTCGACATCAGTAATCCTTTCTGTTTTTAAATGTACCACCTTCCAGAAGCCCCTCCTTTCATATCTGACTCTTATTTTCGGTCTCCTCCTCCTCTCTCTCTGCACTCTTCCTTTCTTCCGTCTTCTCTTTTCATCACCCCCCTCTCTATCTTTCTCTCATCTTCTCTTTCCCTTGCCTCCCACTCTCTCTCTCCCGAACCTCTCGATCGCTTCCTCCATCCCTCTCGCCTCCCTCTCTTTCTCCCGTCTTCTTTTTCCCCTTGACCCCCCTTTCTCTCCTGCTCTCTCTCGCTCTCTCTCTCTCTGGCTCTGTGTGTGTCTCTCTCTCTCTGTCTTTCTCTCTGCCCTACCCTGAGTGACACCCAGGCTTATCTATCCTCAGCAGATGGTTGACTTGGATCACTGTCCACACACTAGGATCTGGGCTGCTGATAAACACTGAGGGAATATTATATACGCTAGCTCTCTCTCTCCTCACTTAGCCCCCCTTCTCTCCCTGTACAGTACATCTTCTGCTTGATCCGGACGGGTCTTCTTATGTTCTCTCATGTTCTGTTTGTCTCCTTTTGGACGTACACCTGCAGTTCATCCCTCCTGTCTCCTGTAGGATGCTATACCTGTGTCTCTCTCCTTGCCCTGTCCTACACCCCGTCAGAGCGGTGCTCTTCATCCTGCACCCCCATCTACACCTCCTCCTCCTCCTTCTCCTCTCGGGCTCCCTCCATCCTTCCATCTCTGTTCGTAGAATCTGGTGCTGTGTGATTGTCTGTGCCCCCCGCTGGGCTGGCGCCTGTCTAAAGAGCCATAGGACGCTCACACGCTGAGGAGCCCCGGCCATGCCAGAGAAACCCTCTCCTCTCCTCTCCTCTCCTCTCCTCTCCTCTCCTCTCCTCTCCTCTCCTCTCTTACACATATTATCATTCCACCTCCTCACCTCTGTGCCTCCTACATTCATATAGCATCTCTCTCTCTCTCTCTCTCTCTCTCTCTCTCTCTTGTGCCCTCTCCTGACTTTATCTATTATCTCTCTATCTCCGCATGTGTTATTAGAGGGTCAGAATGGACGGGTTCAATTCTAGCATGCATGTGTTTACCTCTGCATGTGTTCCAATGATACAGCATGCAGTGGACATTTGCGAACGAATATGGACACATACTTTTGTTTGTTTGTTGGATCAAGTCATTTTTGTAATAGGAGGCAAGCCGTCTATGAGAGCAGTGTGTCTGGAGTGAGTCTCTGGAGCTAATCTCACCAGCCGTTGGACCCGATCCGCACCAGACTTTGCATGCATGCCGCCATTAGGCCACTACAGAAGTACCTCCACTTCACATTGTTTGATACTTTTTTGAAATAGTTGACTTTGATTTAAAATATATAGATGTCAATGGGGCTCTGAAGCCGAAGCCTTGCTCAAATTTAGAGTCATATGTCGAATCACAGACATGGCCATGGCATGGCCACATGAAGTCCCAGATCCACATTGGAGCCATGATGGATCCCAAGACCCACATGGTGGTTACGTTTTTAATTAGGACTATACTAGAGCGGTGCCCGTTGGGCACTGGCCTACTTGGAACGATGCAAGTTGGAAATGCATGCCCCACCCAGATATTATGTCTGTGTAACTTGTATGCCCATATATGGAGTTCTTTGTCAGGCATGCCCAAATATGGAGTCTATGCAGACATCAGAATGATGTCAGAACAGGCCAGCTCCATATATGGATGGACCCTGGGCAGGGCCCCTGTCCAGACTCCGGGCAGAGGCCTTTTTGGGGCGGTTCTGGACAACCATGAGTCCGACTGACTCGACACCGGGCACTGCACTCCCTGTGGTGGTGTGGAACGTGTGTGTCAAATTTGACGTGGATTACAACATAGTACACTCCGAACCGAACTTGCTTTTTTGTACTTTATACAACGGATGAATGACATGCATGGAGTTAAAAGAAATGCCCCCTGTAGGAAGAAACGACTTGGTGCTGGGGGTGCGTAGGCCAGAACACTGAAGTGAGTTTTCATAACTCATTAAACCGGGAATTCATGTGTAGTCCCACACCTGCCATGCAGGGACCAAACAGGTCGCAAACAAATTAATTTGTTCTACGCCAATCTGACTGTTCAGATATTGTTATTTTTTGCGTGGGCTGTTTTTGAAACATCTTGAAAGTGTGAGAACTACTGTTTTAGAAGGCATTTGTAGTAGAATCGGTCTTAAACCAGACATTGTAACAATCACTGTAACCCTTCCCCCCAAACACACACACACACACACACACACACACACACACACACACACACACACACACACACACACACACACACACACACACACACACACACACACACACACAGAGTGGTTCTCTCCGGCTCTGGCAGACAGTTTTCCAACCATCTTAATCTGAACGGAGGAATCTGGCAACTGTGCCGGGGCACCTGCGTCCATCCAGCCTGACCCGCTTTTGTTCCGGACCGACCCCCTAACTTTGGCCCCCTAATTAACCCAACAGAAACTAATTAAATGCAGCTCTGAAGGAGCAGACGCCAGACAAGAGGAGAAGAGGACGTGGGGAAGTGAGCGGCGTAACGGGAAGGCGAGGGAGCCAACGAGATGGGCGGGGGGAGAAACGCACGCACGCACGCACGCACGCACGCACGCACGCACGCACGCACGCACACACACACACACACACACACACACACACACACACACACACACACACACACACACACACACACACACACACACACACACACACACACTTGCCCTCCCGCCTCAAGAAGACTTCAGAGAGAGAGAGAGAGAGAGAGAGAGAGAGAGAGAGAGAGAGAGAGAGAGAGAGAGAGAATAAAACTAGGGTGACATTGGGGTGCTTGGGGAGAGTGGGAGAGGAGAGTGGGGAGGAAAGAGAAAGACAGAAATGAGAAAGGGAACCATCAGAGTGAGTGAGAGAGAGAGAGAGAGAGAGAGAGGAAGAGAGAGAGTTCCCATGTCATACATTTCCAGTAGTCTTCATAATAAAAATCCTCTGTGTTCATTTAACTCTGAGTTAGATTAGCACTAATTTCACTGTGTCCTCAAGGATGGGCTAGTATGTACCAAACAACATGACCTTTTACGAGCGTTACATGTGTGTACCTTTTGGAAGACGTCCCTCAACACACACACACACACACACACACACACACACACACACACACACACACACACACACACACACACACACACACACACACACACACACACACACACACACACACACACGGCCATCGCCATATAGATAAACAGGAGTGTGTGCCACTGCCAACTGCGCTAATCACTGAGGCAACATGGCCATGCCATGCAACTCAAGCCCTAGAGATATTTGGAATGAAAGGGAGACACCACCATCACAGCAACATCAAGAACAACAACAGAGCTACGAAAAAGACGACAGCAGCAGAGACTGAAACACAGAAAGGAATAAAGGGAGATGGGGGGTGAAAACAGGTATACAGAGGAGGACCCAGAGACTGGAGTATATATGGGCTCACAGCAGCCAACTGTCTCTGGCAAGAAAATGATGCTCTCAAGCCCAGTCACAGCTCTCTTAGTGATAGAGAAAGTAATTAAGAGGAGTGTGTCTGAGCAGATCGGCCCGTAAAGGAGATTTGAAGAGAGGAACTGATAGTGCATGTCTCTTCACCCAGTTCTCAGCCCCCCCCCCCCATTTCGAATTACGGTCTCTCTCTTTCTCTCTCTCTACATTTTGTTTTCATTCTTATTCTCTTTCTGTTCATTTCTCTCCTTTTATCTTTATGGCTTTAACTGTCACACAGGTATATCTATCTGTCTGTCTGTCTGTCTGTCTGTCTGTCTGTCTGTCTGTCTGTCTGTCTGCATCTTGGCTCCATGTGTTCATGCATACCTGCTATTCAGTGAACTACTGTTAAGTCTGTTATGTGTGCAAGTGTGTGCTCACCTGTTCAGAGATGTGAAAGCAGAAAGCACATGATGCTTTTATAACTCTTTCTTTGAAAGTCTGCCTGGACTTTTGAGTATCATAGAGCAACACCGGCACCTAGGGGTGTTAAACCACAATGCAGATTAAAACTGGGTGGTAGTAGTAATTGTTAACTTATTAGCCTATAGTATATCGAGGAACTATGTTTTATATAGCGCCATTATCCAAAACGCTTTACAATGTGCATTACATTCACCCCAATCTGGGAACCCATCAGCAAAAAAATCAATTTGCTCTGAATTAAATTAACACATTCACACACACAGATGGCGGTTGAAACCATGTATGCAAGGCAACAACCTGCTCTGGTCATCAGGAGCAGTTAGGGGCTCAGTGTCTGTCTTGCTCACGGACACTTACCCTGAGCCGGGCATCAAACTTGGAACCTTCCATTTCCCAAGCAGCTCTAGGGGAAACATCAAGGATAAAACACAATTGATTGATTTGTATTCACACTTCACAGTTTGTAGAATGGGTACAGTTCAATGAAAGTACAGGTACAAAAACTCCTACGAGGATAAAACCAGAAAAAGCACTAAGACTTGTTTACACCAGTGTCCTTCATTTTTAATTCAGCAACAATATACAGTATAGTCGGTGACTTATTTCCAACGTGGTCATTTGTCTCAAGTGGTTAAATGCCTCCTGCTAATACCGACATTTTGTTCTCTCTTTTCTTACCTGAATAAAGCAGAAATTATTAATAAAGTAGGCCTACTAATGCCAGCCTGGCCATAATAACTATAGGAATGATGAGTGCCAGTGGAGACAAGGAGATTGGGAGAACAGGGGATCATCCTGCCACATGGAGACAGTATTCAGTCACCAATCGATTCCATTATTAGTTTGACAATGTTATCTTATTGAAATTAGAATTTGTGATATAAAAAGGCTAGCCTACAACAATCACCAAACGTTAGGAATATCACAGAAAGACAGCGGTAGCTGTCCAGTGCTGAAATGCAGTCTCTAGCTGAGTGGTTCTCAAAGTGTGGTCCAGGGAACCCATGGGTTCTTGAGGGGGGTTCTAGCGGTCACCAGCTAATAGGTATAGCCTACCTATTGCAAAAACCAATCCAGACTACAGAGAAATTGGTGTGCAGAAAAACTAAAATGACCAGAAAGTCATGAAACTAAACTAAAAGAGGAAAACCGCCAATAAAAAAATGTAATAGACGTAATAACAAAAGAACAATCAAACAAACAAATGAATGAAATGAAATTAGCCTTGTTTTGAGTTTCTGTGGTAACGTCTTCAACTGCATGGTTACCTACCAGTAAGACAAGGGCGACATCTAGTGGACAAACTATCGCATTACAATACATCATTTTTGTACTGAACAAACAGGACTCCCATAGTATCTCAATGAATGGGATTCACCTATATATAAATTAAGGTAAAATAAATAATAAATAAATAAAAACTACAAGACGGTATAACTTCAACTTGGAGGGCGCCCTCTACTGGTATGGCATCATTATCTCACCACAATGCACACTTTAACTTCATGTTACTGTAGTATAAAACTCGTTGAAGGTCGACAGTTGATCACAGTCACACCAATTACTTTCTACTAACTCTACACTTTTAGGGGTTTCAGAATACTTACTTACTCCAATGGTCTTGCTGCAGCCACTGAGCCACACCACACATATCCCATACTGGTGCTGTAGCCTGTTACTATCTCATAATCGCATTATACAAAATTAATATAAATGTGAATTTGCACATGCAGTGACACACTTTGCATGCAATCTCCGTTATTTGAAGAAACAAATAAGTCAAGTGTGTGACTGAGTTGTTAACTTTTTAATACAATTAAAACTTTGTGTAAAATAAATAAATGTGAATAGGCCAGTGATACAATATTATGCATTTAGGAATTAGGACAGGTCATAATATGTGAGCAATGAGCATGCATCACAAGGATCACAAGATGCATTTCACCACCACTGTCGTAAAGCGGCTCCCCTGTGCACTGCTCGCTGTCGCAATGACATTTGCTTCGACAGCACTTTCCGGCAGCTGGGAAATATCGAGGAGAAAGCAACGACAAACGTCGCAGGGGAAACCCGTACCGCCGCACGAATCCTCGGATTTATGAAATATTCGGAGAAGTGACTTGTGTTCTTGTCAGCGAAGACCCTCCACGCCGTGAATGCAATCGCGTACAACGCCATCAAAGTGCAAATCTCCACCTTAATGCGGTGGGATGGCTACAGTGCCGACTGGGCCTAGTAGCGCATTGCCTGCATCCCCGGCCGAAATTACTCCCTTCCCCGGGGGTAGGAGCGTGGATTCTGGGGAGGACGGGCAGACGGGCCACGGCAGGGAGGACCCCGTCCCCGAGGAGTCGCAGGTCGGCGAGGAGGACAAGCGACAGGCGATCAAGAAAAATCAGAAAAACATGTTGTCGTCGCACTCTAACCCGACGGCGCTCCACCTCAAGATGCAAGCCCAGGAACAGCAGCAGCTGAACGGCATGATCAGCCCCCCGGAGGACGCTGACAGCCGCCAGCAGCGCACAGACAACCGACCCGACAATCCTAGCAGACCGTCCGATGACAACTGTGACAGCGCAGTGGAGGCGGAGGGGACACCGAGCGACACAAACAACAGCGAGCATTACCACCACGAAGGAGGCCCCCGTTCGAAAAGCACCGGCGGCCACCCTACTAGTCTCTTGAACAACACCACCATGAACGGAATGCCGAGTATCACAAGAACTGACTCTGTGCAAAGCTACCTGGACACCGGGGAGTGTTGCCCCCCCACGGAACCGCCGCGACCACCGAGCGAGCCCCCCGATCATCACGGCGGCGACTGGGATGTCGAGACACGCCTCGGCCCGGCGGTAGCACCGCAGCAGCAGCCCCCCGCGGCAGAGCTGGCGAGACTGGACCTGAACCCGAAAAGCGCCTCGGAAGAGAGCCACGGGATCCATTACGTCCGCTACGAGTCCGAGTTACAGATGCCATGGATCATGAGACTGATCACCAAGGACTTGTCTGAGCCTTATTCCATTTACACTTATAGGTACTTCATCCACAACTGGCCCCAGCTCTGCTTTCTGGTGAGTAGAACCATCTTCTTTACCAGCTGTGTTCCCAGCTTTGTTCCTCTGACTGCTTGTATGGAGATCATTATATTCAAGCTGCATTATGATCTGAGCCGGTTGTCTTGTCTTCTTAAGACCCGTTTCCCCACGCAGATGGCTATTTTGACTTGCCCATAATAGGTGTGTTGTCTAAGCCTGTATTCTGTCATCGCTGGTGAGTGGTGAGAAGGTATAACTGCAACCTCTCAGTGTTTATCCGACAGATATAGGGTGTGTCTACTGCTGGAGTTGGTATGTATAGTGCATTGCCTGGCCAGTGCACTTAAATAATCACCTGTCAGCCTGTCAGTCACAGGAGGCAGCAACACAGTGGTGCTATGTAGTCTTGGCCCACGTACACAAATACACAGTACAGCCAACAACTAGCACTTATAAATATCCCTCAGTGCACAAGGCCTGACAGGGAGTTTTTATTATAGCGCCCTTGGACGCTGCTGCTGCAGCCAGGACAGCGTATTTAGCAGAAGCTGACATATTTTCTTTACTTTAGTTTGGGAGACTTCAATAAATGCATACTTGGTGACAATGGCACACTGCATTCATTGCTAGGGTTGGGATCCAGAATTGGAGGAAGCGGATCCGACCAAAACTCAGGAACCGGAATCTGTTCCATGATCACATTTGGAACCGTTTTATGAAACTGTCTAGTATGGTATGGTATGTGTATTGTGGGCTTCACGTCTGTTATACAATTATAATACCAGTGGTTCTCAAACGTTTTAATTTCAAGGACCACCATAACTCTGAGAGTGTACACAAGTTCATTTGGTTCTATTGTACACTCTCAGAGTTGGAAATGGAACCCCCTCAAGTAACCCAGAGGTCCCTCCCTGGACCTCTGTTTGAGTACTACTGCAGTAATGTATGCAATACTGTGTTTATGAGTGAATTTGTGTTTACTGTTTATTAACATTTTTAATGAAATATAAAAACATATATAGCAATTGTTAAGGAATCGGACCGTTCAGAGGGAATCACTCAGGAATCGGTAAAATCCTAAAGGATCCCAACCCTATTCATGACTAACATGTTGCCCTCATTTCATTCTATATGAAGATGTTACGATCAGAATTGTATAGACTATAAATCGATAAAAGGTACTAAAGAAATGATTTGTTTGAAGAGACTATCCTTGTTGGATTGGGCGGCATCATGACAGGACTGATATAACACTATCTACTCCAAATCTGTAGAATTACTCCGCCTGCCCTTAGTTCTTGTGATACTTTCACGAGAGGGTTTCCGTCGGTGCTTTTCTGGTTAAGAGCAAATAGCAATACAATTTACAATTAAGGCATTTAGCAGACACAATAAGCAAGAACAACACATGGTAATACATTATCCTTCTGGGTCAGGTTGTGGCCTCCTGGTGGCGCTATAATAGGCCAATGTGAAAAGGGTGCCATTTCTTCTTACGCCTTGGATGGCAATTGGCTGATTTCAGGCATTTTGTTCCAAAAATGTGTTTAGCAAAAATCCACCTGTTGGTGGTGGCGCTATAACAGGCCAATATGAAAAGGGTGGGATATATTCCATTCCTCAGCCTAGTAGGAAAGTCTGTGAAATATTTCACGTAAATTGTACGCTGCATTCATGATTTGAGGCTTTGTGTTCAAAACGGGCCAATCCTGCAAACTTTGAAAGCCAATGTTAGCCAATTAGGATGGAATATGAAATATCAGACAGATCCGTCTTGAACACATGACTATAGAGATACTGTGTAACGATTTGTGGGATTTTTGGACAGAATCTGGAGGAGTAATGTGTTTTACAAAAGTTGGCCTCCTGGTGGCGCTATAACAGGCCGTTCTGGAAAATTTTGGGCAGAGGTTCATCGTTGGCATCCAGGGAGTGTGTGTGTGCAAAATTTGGTTACAATGGTTCATTCATTCATACATTGGGAGGTGAAGCGGCGAACAGTCGACGCCAGCATCCCACATTCACACTCACCAATGGTGGCAAGCTCACACCGACCAACACATTGGAGGCAATGTAGGGTTCAGTGTCTTGCCCAAGGACACTTCGACATGTGGACAGTAGGAGCCGGGAGCCACGGATCATTGGACGACCTGCTCTACCTGTATATCAAGAATCATACATGTAAGCTAAGAACCTCCGTCTTAACAGTGGAATAGCCATAGAATATAAATCCTAGTCTCATACCTACCAAAATATGTTCACAGTAATAACAATAACAAATGAGAAAAAGGTAAACCTACTATGAAACCTAGACTGGCTGCTGGATCAAAAGTTTGCCATGATGTAATCAAATGAAAATCTGTTACTTAAATAAATCTGTGTTAGTGTGGAGACTTTCTTGTACGAAATGTTCAGAACCACAGTGTGACTGCTTATGATGTCATGTCACCATCTCTTCTCACTTGGAGGCTGAAAATCCACTGTTGACTTGAACGCAGCACATGACAAGAGGAAATGCTTCGCAACCAGGGTCAGAGACGGGTCAGCTACTGTGTTGGCAGAGGGAGCTGAGCTTGCACCGGTCACTCCAGGAGTCTGTCCACGAACGAACGTGCGTCCGTCCGTGCGTGCGTGAGAGAGAGAGGATGTCCTGGTGGCTCAACCAAGTTATTGAGCTGACACGACCACATAATTACAACGTGCTGGTGTTCGAGTACGGCACAAGACTTGTATCGCGTGTTTCCCCTCTCTCTAGCCTCTCTTTCCTGTCATAAAATGCTTTGAAGATGAACCAAGGAATAACATATTTGTTTGTGTGTTTGTGTGTGTCTCAGGCCATGGTGGAGCAGGAGTGTGTTGGAGCCATCGTGTGTAAGTTGGACATGCACAAGAAAATGTTCCGTCGCGGCTACATTGCCATGCTGGCTGTGGACTCCAAGCACAGGAGGAAAAGCATCGGTGAGTCCTTCAGCCACTTTTGCACTGCATTGTAGTGTAGTCTCTCGTCTCGAGCCAGCTGTGTTGACTGACAGAAATCTCAAGTCCTTCTGTCATACAGTCTGCGCAAAGGAAGCACTGAAAACTTAGCCGGTCCGTGAGTAATGCGGATGTCCCACCTCCTCCCCGCTTTTGTTTCATCGTTGTAGTCCCCCAAACTTGTCCTAATGTAAATAAAAAATAATCCAAGCCATATGGTCATGTGGGTCATGACCAAAAGAATAAGGTCGCGAATACAAGCGGCCGAAATGAGTTTTCTTCGACGGGTGGCTGGCATCTCCCTTAGAGATAAGGTGAGAAGTTCAGTCACACAAGAGAGACTCGGAGTAGAGTCGCTGCTTCTTCACCTGGAAAGGAGCCATCTTAGGTGGTTTGGGCATCTGGTTAGGATGCCTCTCGGGCGTCTCCCTAGGGACGCAAAACCTCACACACTCCAGCACTTGGAGAGCTCAGCTCTCTGATTTATCCAGTGTTACTTCCCACAGTACTGATCCTAGAATTACCACCAGCACTTCATAATTTTACTACTTTTATCTCCTGTGAGCACCTGGTTGTTTTTTCTCATTTTTAGATCAATATATATACTGGGTTTGACTTTGTCACCGCCCATGAATCCTCCCTCTGACAGTCGCACCAAAGCACTTCTTCCCCTACTAGAGACCTGCGGATGAGCTTTTTTGTCACCCGAATCGTGTCCCAATGCGTCGCTGCGACGCGTTGTGACAGTGAGCTTGTAGTTGTGAGCTTGTAGATCAGCTACTTATACGTACTTATGCATACGTACAAACAATATGTCCCTCACCACTGTCACAGTTCACAAATGTTATGTAATGGTTGTATATTTCCATATCCATGGTAACAAGCCGTCCACGTTCATTCACATTCTCACATCACAACATGTTTAGGCATATCCAGCCGGCCCATCGTCGGCACGGTTAAGAAATTAAATCACTCCCAGTCCCACGCCAAACTTATATTCCTCCCTTCTTTTTTTATTTAGTTTTAAGTTTCTCTCAGACTCTCACTATAGCTGCCTGTTAGCCTAGCTGCCTGTAGCCTAGAAGACCACTGTGTTGTTGTTTTGCAAGGACCCGTCGCAAGCCAACGTGTATAGGCGTCTAATTTGTGCTAGGAGGAAAATTATGTAATGTTGTAAAATACTAACGCACGCATGGCGAGATTTTGTGCGTCTTTAAAAGCTATAATAGGCCTAAAGATAGATGCCATTAATTTATTTTCCGCATTATTTCACCTGCGGTTTATCCAATATTAATTTATACTATATTGCATTGACCCAAATCCACCCTAAACTGCGGTTACCCACAGCAACCGCAGCTAAATCCGCCAAATGGTTCTTTAGTAAAAACTGCTTCACAACAACAATGCTGGCGTAAGTAAGACATTAGCTGCAAAAAATAACTTTATTCATCCGTGGATTATTGTCAAGAATTTCCATACTCTTGTCTCGAATACTTTCTTTCACATTTCCTTGTTGACGTGCCTATGTGCGAGACAGAGAGAGTGACAGAAAGAGAGAGAGGTAAGTTAGCGAGCAAACAAGAGAGTGAAATTACATTCCAATATGAATTCTGTAACTGCAATATCTCGTATATAGAGAGTATGCGCATGCTTAAAGTGAATGGCACATCGAGTGGCAAATCGGGTGGCAAAGCAACAGGCAAAGTGAGTTTAACATCGTTTAATGTTGTTTAATGCAATCAGATATGACTTTTCTGTGTGGATGTATGGGCCAGAAAGTAGTTTTTTGCCACTCAGTAGGCGTTCCTGCATAACTTCCTGGTTTGATGATGATGTCACGCGCATACCCTCTATATCCAAAATTCAGGTTCAGGTTAATTTATTTGTTTTTCCCCGTGGGGCGATTTGGTTTACAGCAAGGCATAACACAGGCAGGTAACATGAAACACAAAAACACAGTAAAAAGGCACACAGTACACATAGAACAATAAAACAGGATGGCAGTTCAAGGTATCAGTGTAACATCATAATTCATAACATTTTCATAACAGTTGTATAAATAATTCATACAAGCGAGTCAGGTGACAAGTTAACTCCTCCTATCGGCATTTAGAGCCTGGATAGCTACAGGCACGAAGGAGAACTTCTACCTATTGCTTTTGGCCCCTGGAACTTTTAGGCGAAGGCCAGAGGGAAGCAGCTTGAACTCAGAGCTGAGGGGATGGGAGTTGTCTGTACAAATGGACTTGGCTTTCTTAAGCACCTGATTTTTAAATACTTGGACTACTGAAATTAACTCCGGCAATCTTTGAGGTCGTTCTCACAATCGTACCAAGATGGTTTTTGTCCTTTTATGTTTAGGTTTCCATACCAACAAATGATGGAGAAGGAGATAACTGACTCAATAAAAGCACTGTAGAACAGTTTCATAAGGGATTTGTCAATCTGAAATTTGGCGAGCTGCCTCAAGCAAAAGAGGCGTTTCTTGCACAATATTTCACAGTTCACATCGAATTTCAGGTATTTGTAAGTGTTCACCAGGTCGACTTGCTCACCATGGACAACACTGTTCTGGGGAACTGGGGGGGATCTCCTGAAGTCTACACACATTTCCTTGGTTTTCGAGACATTCAGTTAGAGAAAGGCATCCCCACACCAGGAGAGAAAGTCATCAAGTACTTGGCCATGACCAACTTCTTCATCACCAAGCAAGCTGACTATGATGGAGTCGCAACAATATGCTCTTTTGATTGGGTTACAGTACATACACTATAATATAAACCTTAGTTTGCTCTTCGTACAGGAAAATGCTTCTTTACTGGTGCTTTGGACTTCCCCCCGCATCTCTAGTAGAGCGTAGACCGTTGATAGGCTATTTAACCGTCAGTTTCTTCAACAAAACGCAGGACATTGAGTTCAGACTACTAAACTGTACATTTCAGAAAGTATTTCCACGATGCGTGGGGCAGTCAGGGGCCAACTTAGGCACGGCAGCATGCCAGGATTGCAATATGTTGGCAGAGAGATATGGCACGGCACTATACTGTATTACACTCTGTTGTACACTACTACACTTTTATGTGCTACACTGTACTGCAGTGACTTGTGGTATGCTGCACTGACAACTGATCAATGTACTGCATTGTACAAAGAGTGAGCCCTGTTTATTGCAAATGTCTTTAACCCGTTTAGGCCTGACGTCAACATTTAAAAAATGTCTTCAAAATCCTGACCGTTTTCTGAAAAACCTAATGTTTCTTGTATCAGTGGTGCTCAATATTTCATGTCAAGGACCCCAAAAACTATATGTTTTCTGAAAATATGTTGTTCCAGGGACCTCCCCAGAAGCAAATATTTGAGTTAAAATGTTCACTCTGTAATAATGAGGCACATTTTCACGACTTTTCAAAAATAGCAGATCTACAAGTTCATAGCGCGGCACTCGGTGCCGCGCTATGAGCTTGTAGATCTGCTATTTTTCAATAGCTAAAGTATAACATAATGCTTTAAACACCAAAAGGGGTTCCCGGCCCCAAAATGGGTTAAATAAGTTATACGTACATGTTCTGCCAGTGTGCTCAGTCACTTTCCGTAGCGTGCTCTGTGAAAGGAACTTCTGAAGTAAACAAGAACAATATACAAACCCAAGGGCTGCTTACACTGGCCATTGTGTGCTTCTTATCTATGTGGTTTGGCTGAACTGTGCGCCTTCTGTTTCAGGTACTAACTTGGTAAAGAAGGCCATCTATGCCATGGTAGAGGGCGACTGTGACGAGGTAAGAGAACTGCCTCAAGGGCCAACGGAATATAGATGCAGATACAGGGAACAGACGCGTACAGATACAGAACTGCAAGGTTCCCAGTTCGATCCTGGTGTATGAATGTGTGTGAATGTAATGCACAATACAGCTACACGCGACACAGAGGCCCCTTTTGAACTGGTTCAGTTATTTTTTTCCCGCCTAGGCCTAATATTGAACCAGTGTTTCCACTGAATATTAGTTGGTTCGGAACTGGAACCAAAAAATGATAGCCGCCTCCGTGAAAGTGCCAAGGTTCCAAGAATGTAGAACAGAAACAGTTCTAGAACCAAAGTTATTTTGGTTCAAAAGGGGCCAAGCTGTGTTGTTGAAATGATTTAAAATCAAAATGATAGAGCAGAAATTTGACACGGACAGTTTGAGATTGATTCCGTGTCTGTCCCCTTCGCTGCATCAGACAAAAGGATGACCTTTTTATGTCACCGTATTGCTGTTCCTTTTCTTTTTCTGAGTTGGGTTACACAAATGTGGATCAAATGCATTTATTCATTCATCATCATTATTTTTGTCTTTTAGCAATCAGGCATCTGAAAGAAATGTAAAATCATATTTTCCTGAACGTTATCATTACAATCACACTAAAGGTGGAGTTAGTTTCAGTGTGTGGTGCTTTGTGTGCCTCACAACAACGGCATCCACACCAGTCAGCGACACATGAGTTGGGTGCATTTTTTCTTACAAGAAAAACAAGAAAAACAATCCCAAAACAAATATCTGCTGACTGACTGATTTCATTCAAAACACAAGTTTGGGACGGAAGGGAATATATTGCTCCATGTCTATTTATACATCAGTTCCTCCATTAACCACTCCAAACCCCTTCATTGAGTGCCCTGTTTCATACAGTTGTTTTTTGTATGATGGCGGAACACATGGCGGAAATGGGCGATCCGTAAACTCACAACGCGACCACGTTGCATTGTGCGACGTTGTGAGTTTGTAGATGGCCGTGTACAAACTGTACATGCCCGGACGGCAGGTTTAAAGTGGTTAACTCACTAACTTGACAGTTGAGCTCAAGGTCCTTTACTGTCAAGTCTTGTACATAAGAGTAAAAAATACTTTTGTTAGGCCGGTCGGACATTGCAAGGATTTATATACAGATACATAAGGCTAAACAAGAAATTAAATGTTTTTTACAGGTGGTTGCCCTAGCAATATAAAGAATACAAGTGCATCTGTGTCTGATCGTTTGGCTTAGAGGCCAGCCCTAGAAAAGGACTGTTTTTGTCCTAGCGTGGCAAAGGAACAGACAGCTCCACCTTGAGTGACAGGTTGGCCAACCAATCATGAAAAGGTTGCCACTACATCGCGACTACTGCTTTGGGTGATTGTTGATAGGAAAAAATATATATATAAAAAATATATACTTTTGTTCGGCTCAAAAGTAGAGCCTCAGACATCGAAACCGAAACTTGTCCACTGACATGGCTGTCTCGTCCCCGTCTCCGCAGGTGGTGTTGGAGACGGAGATCACCAACAAGTCCGCCCTGAAGCTGTATGAGAACCTAGGCTTTGTCCGAGACAAGCGGCTGTTCAGATACTACCTGAATGGAGTGGATGCCCTGCGACTCAAACTGTGGCTCCGCTAGAGGAACACAAATCAAGGCAATTGGACAGAGGGGGTGTGTGTGGTGGGCAGTGGAGTGTTGCTCACCTCCTTTGACGATCAGCTCAACAGCCTCAATCCTGCCCCATCATTTCACCCCCCTTTTTCTTCTTTTTTTGACATGCACGCATACACTATTACACACACAGACTATACACACACACAGACTATACCCACACACACACACACACACACACACACACACACACACACACACACACACACACACACACACACACACACACACGTGCATAGAGTACTCATACGCAGTACACCTACAAGAAACAAAGTGTGAGAGTTCATATGCATCGACACACACGCCCCATGTATTTTATTTGGTCCTCTGACCTCTTCAAAGAACTCATCCTGAGGCTTAAAACGGACTATTAATCCCACCAAAAGTTTTTATGAATATGGCCCTTATAGTCGTTGGACCCTAAGAGGAGGAGTTAAGGGCCGTGGGTGGGGAGAGGAGGGCCAGTGAAGGTTGTCCTGGATGACCTTGCCTCGGACCATATGACCTTTTAGACCTTCAAGCTTGGACCCCTTGTTGACCAGGAAGTGAGGTGCGAGGCAACTCGAGGCGGGTAGGCCACATGTTGGGGTTTTTTCCGTGTGGAAACGCCACTGCTCGGAGAAGGAGGCACCACAGTTATTCACCCGAACACAGGAAAACCAACACCAAGTCAAACCAGGACACATGACATAGGGGAGGGGAGGGCAGGGGAGGGGGGTGACCCATCGCAGACTCGGAAGAAAATAGTTGTGGAGTTTCTTTTTGTGTTTCTTTTCCTTTCTTCTTGGTGAGTTAGACAGGATGGAAAAATCTATAGTGTGAATGACTGTTTGTACTGCCGTGTGTTTTCGGGAAAAGGTGCGTGTGTGTGCGTGTGCGTGTGTGTGTGTGTGTGTGTGTGTGTGTGTGTGTGCGCGCGCAGATAGGACATGTGGGTGGTTTGTGTGTTTGTGTATGCAAAATGTGCGTGTTAGTGCCTGCTTTGGCGGAAAGAAAACTTGAGAGTTGTGTGCATCGTCATAATGTGTCATCTGTGTTGTCCCTCGTCCTGAAAGCGAGGACAGCGCCCGTTTGCCATCCTGTCTCCAGCATCAGGGCCGATGCTTTTATTGGAACGTGTCTGGGGACACGTGTGACGAGTATGTGTCAATTCGCAAATGCACAAATCTCAGCCTGGTCTGGGACTTGACTTCCCCCGCGCCACACAGACACATTCCTCCGTGTAAACAACAACTTTTTGGTGCAAAGCAGGTAACTTAAACAAATCACTCCCCCTTAGTAGCTCCGACTTTGCCCCAAAATGGTGGATAATTCTGTTCCTCAATCCCCAAAGGAGAGTGGAATGAGTGGATGTTCTTTCTTTATTGCATTTTTCCCCCCACATCCCCCTTCAGATGGACTGCCAGGCACAGTGAAATGTCCCTTAAAGAAGAATCGGACTCTCTTTCTGGTTTGTTCTTTTACACAGAGCCCTTGGGGTGGTCTATCTATCTACTGTGTCTGTCTGTCAGAGCCCGACTGATGCCAGATTTATAGGTCTGATTCAATTTGAAAAACTTTGATTTGATCAAATTTCTATTGAGAACATTTAACTTATAAGCAAAGCTAAATAACAATAAACATTTTGACAGATTATATATATTTTTTAATTAAGTGTACAATGTATATTAAACTAATACACTTCAATACATGAAAAGAACGTTTAACGTTAATTATACAATCAACAATCAACTTGATTTAATTTAACCACTTAGCCCTATTCCCTTTTTAGATTTTTGAAAATAAAATTGGGACACATTGGCTACATAACTGCCGATACCTATTTCGTTAAAAGAAAAGTCAAATAAATAATATATCGGTTGCGTTCTACCATCTATTACCCCTCTTACCACGTAGAATTATCCTTAATTCTCATTGGTTACAAGTGCCACTATACCCAGCACCACTCACACAGACTACGGCCCGGGAGTTCTGCCTGCTAATAGGCTGGACACTTGGCTCTCTGGTGTCAGCATCAGACTGGAGGGGGCTAGTATTATAAACATGCTGGATTCTTGTTTAAATATTGTGTGTGTGTGTGTGTGTGTGTGCGCGTGCGCCTGAGAGTGTTTGCGCTGCGTGCGATTTCGATAAAAGGAAGAAAAGAAAAGTATTCTTAGCAGATTCATATTTTATTATTTTTTGTTGACTCTCGGCTTATCTAGATTGTTCCACTATACACCTGTACAACCTCATGCTGGCTGCCCACAGCTTTTGAGTCCAGCTCGCATCATGCATCCCAGCCAGGTGCCCTGCTAACTTTGATGCACTAGTAGTAACAAACCTCTCAAACATCAGAAAGACACCCACCTGGGAAACACGGTAACACCAGGATGCTCCAATTCTCCACACGGCAAAGACACTTTGCATTAGTAAATGTTGTTTGTTTTTCTTAGTTTTAACTATAGTAAAATGAACAAAGGTCAGATGCACTTCTTTTGGCAATTGCTGCTTGTGTGTGTGTGCGTGCGTGCGTGCGTGCGCGTGCGTGTGTGCGTGAGTGAGTGTGTGTGCGTGTGGAATCGGTTCTGTCTAGATTTTGTCTCTACTTTTCAGAGGCCGCACACAGGGAAACCACAGCACTCTATGGTGCAGGCTTTTGTTCCAGCCCACTTCTAACAAGGACAATAGGACTAGTTAGTAATGGGCCTGGAAGGAACTGTTTTTTTTTGTGATCTGATAACACAGGACTAGGAGACAAATGTGTCGATCGTTAGCAAAGCTTGAAAGGGAGAATAAACACGGCAAACCCTTCTGTGCATTGTTGCCGTTTGAATGACTTCCACAATACAGGTCTGAACATTTTTATAGTGGAATCTGAGTTTAGATGATGAACAGTAGTGAGTCAAGTAATGCAACTACACGTCTATGCACTTTGATCCTGCCTACAATTCACACAGATCATTGCACCTGTGTTTTTTCCTGTTCCAGCCAGTGAGACGTCCAAAGTGAATATTCAATATTCATCGATTAATATCATATTTTTGCAAGTTTTCGGCGAGTGACATGCCATCATACATTAGGCCTCATGGTCTCACTTTCTCCAATAAAAGAAATTGGATAAATTATGTAATTCTTCCATTTCAGCACAGTCATGAACCTTAAATCTGTAAAAAAAAATAGAGGTAAACTGAGATTAGCCCTCTCTCTCTGAGATGCATTGAGGAAATGAATAGTGCAGTTCAGTCGAAATTAATGGAGTCTGCGAGGCCACGAGCTGAAGGGGAGAGTACATGTTTACAGTCCTGTCGACCCACACAACAACCTGTGTATGTTTGCGTGTTTGAGGTGGGGGGGGAGACATGCCCTTTTTTATTTTACAGATTTGTATGCGAGTGTTTGGTCTTTGTTCATCAGATTATATCGAGAGCACCTTTTTTGTGAATCTGTTTTTAGTTTTTATTTTATTTTGTGGATGGGTGTGGGGGGGGTTGGTTGGTTGATTGAGTTTTATTATTGAGGTTTCTGGTGAATTTCTGTGCTTGGATGATTTTTGGAGTTTTGCCTAGAAGAGAATGACCAGGTTGTAAAGCAGATTATGTCATGAATGAAAGAGGAAGAGTTATAGAAGCTGTTCACTTCCTCTGCCTATCCGTCACCAACCAGTGACGGATCTTTCCGGATTTATGCATATATTTACTAGTTGGTCGCTGGTGTCACACTTACTGAAGATTCATTTAGATCTGCTATTTTTGGTGGGTGGCAACATGCGCAATTGAGTATCTCAACCCGCTTAAATCTTCCCCTCACAATCAAAAATGACGACGTCTTGGTCTAATATGAGTTTCTTCTAGAGGTGTATGGGTCTTCTATCCTTTTGATATGGGCCATGATCCTAATGAATTTACCTTTTACTGTCTGTACCCCATCACTGTCTGGCTCTCCTCTTTCATACGATGACTTAACAGACAGGAGAGGTGTAACCTGTTACAATATTTCTAACCAGCTGTGTATGAGGAGGCAGTTTGGTGATAAGTTGCGCACTGTCTTTGTTCTGGTTTTTGTGGAACGGGTCTCCCCTCTACACCCTCCATGTTGTGACATGTGCAACTCTGGCAGTGCCATTAGGTTTTATGGGCATTACAGCCTGCCACAGTGAGTCAAACGGCTCAGCTTAGACTATGAGCATCAACTGAAAGGACTTTGTCGTCAATCTCAAATCTGTAGCCGTGGCCTGTGGCGATGCCTAAGAACAACCCAATACTCAGTACCAACTGCTCCTTGTCACGGCTCGACTGTGTTCACAAAAAGAGATGTGACTTGTTTTGCCAGTTAAAGTGTTCAAATGTAATCGTGTCTTACAAGAAGGACTTTTTACTTTCATGGACTTCGGGTGGCCATCGCGTCACCTGCTAGCTTACACTAAAAGCCCAATGTACACCACGGTGCATGGCGGTGTCGCTTTCGGCAAGTAGATACCGCTGCGTGACGAAGGTATAAATTGGACTCAACCGTTCCCAGACCTAATCCCACAATCCTCCGCCCCTCCCAGGAAGACCTTTGCTTAAAGAACAGTCTGCCGATGTAATGAGCAAAACGTGACTCTGCAATTAAGCTGCTCCACTCACCAGAACCAACTACAGGGGCCTCTTGCAGGCTTCGGGGCGACCGGAACCGGCCCCCTGACTGACTCTGCGGGCCATCTATAAAAGTGGGCTGAGGGGAGAGAGAAAAAAGGGGCGTTTTGCATGTCAGATTTTTGTTTTTGATTCCCTGCCCCTCTTCCCCTTTCTCCTCTTTTCATTTTGATCTGAAAATGTCCAACAATAGCTTTTATTTAATGTGGGGGGAAAAAAAGAACACAGAAATAAATTATTTGATTTTTTTAATGCTGTAAGCTGGATTGTAGTGACTGGTGCCTGTTGTGTCGTGTCAGTTCTGTTTCTATCACCCCAAACAGGTTTAGCTTGGTGACTATTAGTGAAGTTTGAGGTTATGAGGGGTCTTTTATTTTAGGGCAGAGATGTGGGGATATAGAAACCTATAGTAAAATGTTTGTCTAGACTCAGAACGTAAAAATGTACCTAATCATAGGTCTAATCATATCGTTGCTGTTGGGTTTGTTTGTAAATTAGTGTCCCAAATGTATCATACTACACTAGTGTCACACGAAAGCATCAAATGTAGCAGATACACAGGCTCGAAACTCGGCGTAAAGCAACACCTTTTGAGCTCGTAGATCTGCTATTTTTGAATTTGAATCCTGAAACGTAACAGTTTTGGACATTTGAGGTTTCCACCCGACAGCCGATATTTTATTCTGAAGTAGTTTTTCGAAGCCCTTCTGATATGACATTCTGAAAACCGATCACTTTTCATGGTTCCTCAGAATTGTAGATATTGTTGGAGAAAGGTTTGAAGCAGTGCTATGTACTTACATTAACCAATTATACTCTCTATACTTGGATGTATAATTAAATAGCGATTTACAAGCTCACCGTGTTGCACGCTTGTAGATCTGCTATTTTTGAGCAATGTTCACCTTATGACATGCCGGAATGGGGCCACTACTTTAATGGGAGGTTAACGAGCGGATATTTGCCGTGTACACACATGATATCTGACAGGTGTAATTCATTTATTTGCCATCAATATATGACATAACGCTGATCCCAAATATATATATATACAGGCAATATTTGTGCATGAAGCACATCAGACAATATACATTTGATACTTGAAACGTAAGAAATTATCAGCATAGAGACTGTAGATCGGTTGTACAGTATGTACATTAACATTATTCAGATGAACAACACATTTTTAAACCTCTTTAAAACCCTTTTCTGTCCTCCTACATTGGTAGAAACTTGATGGCTGAGATCTTAGAATCACAAAGTAAGCAACAATACACCCAGCAGCGACAGCCATCACCATGCCTTCTTAAGGCAGTATGATTTTGGAGGGTCCCCAGGACCCCAGCTGACCGTAAAATTGTGAGCATTCAGATCAGCTATTTTCACCATGTTTATCTGTGGAACAGAGTCAAACTAAATTATGTTATTTTGGAGGGTCATCATGACCTTGAAAAGGTTGAGAACCATTTCCTTACAGCAGTGATTCCCAACATAAACCCCTAGTTTACTATGCATTATCGGCCACGGACGGGTCCATGGCCGATAATGGCTGTTTTCAAATGGGTTATAGTAAACCGAATTTGCTGGGGACCCCTCAAGGAGGACCCCTGGGGGTCCCCAGAACCCACTTTGAGAACCACTATATCTGTCTTACAGTACCTACTCTTGTCACACCAAAACATTCACTGAAGTCAGTGACAACAGTGCTGGAAATGGTCTCTTCCACATGAGAAAATATCATCAATAAAACAAAAAAAACAGAGGGAACACACCCACACACAGATCGCCTCCGTTAGGAGGACGTCTGCGATGAGGTTGGAACATCTTGACTAAAATAGAGAAACCGTGTTGCGGTGTGCTTTGTATTCACAGCAAAGGTTTTACAAAAGGAACAGAAAGAGGAATAGAAGCTTACTCTGACCTGTTTTCTGCCTCGTGCTCTTGTAAGATGAAGACCAACATTATTTTTATGAACAACTGAGCTGGTCTGGAACAAATGCATATATACATTTCTGCTGAATGCACACTGAACTGTTGGCTAGATACTAAATGCGTAATTTCTCATGGTAAACGGGATATTTATAAAATGTGTTGACAGGAGACGAGGGCTAATGAATTATTATGTACACTAATAAGATAACATTGGCCCCCAGTCATCTACATACAATATTTACAGGTTTACGTCATCGGCTACGGCCCTTTTTATTTAACTGAAATACACAGAATTCAAATTCTTCCATTGAACTTTTCTTTTTTTTTAGTAGCTAATTACTTTCACCCTTTTCCCCTCCAAATTGAGTAATTATGCCAGTTAATCATCCCACACACATCTGTGTAGACTAGAGGTTCGGCCAGGCCTGATGCACCGCGGTGGATTCGAACCCTGAAACTTAATGGACAGATACAAACTAACCCTACCACACGAGCACTCTCAGACAACATTTTATTTCACAGACAAATGATTTTGTGCAATTCTGCCAGCCCGGCTGATGAGGAAAAACTGTTTCCAGAGAGAGACCCATATGTTTTTCAAAACGTGTCATGTTTGTCTTCATTGGCTCACTTGGCCTGACTGTTGCCCAATCCTGCCACCCTATTACAAACGACCACACCTGATGATATTGTCTGAAAAGAAGTGTGTATCCAGTACCAACGTCAAGCCTAATCATCAGCTCTGTGCATAACTGTAGTTCCAGTTTTCCAGAAGGTTCTGGTTCAGTGTCCCTTTGCTTCATTTGATTGGCTTGGCAGCAGATTTGGAAAACACACATTACACCTTATGTGTGTTTTTCCCATTCAAATGTGCTGCCAATCCAATCAAATGAGGTTATGGTAATAAAAAAAAAATTAACCGGTTCAGGAAATGGGGGTGGTGCCACCTTCTGGGAACCTGGGACTGAGTCGCTTGTCGATCTTCAAGTTATTTTGAAGATCAGTTCTTGTCGGCGAGCAGCAACGCTGTTGTCTGATGAAGTATAATAATGGCTATAAAAGAAGCCTCACGGTGGTGGGAGGAGGAGCCGACCTTTCAATAGCCAGTGCAAAGTGGTGCCCTACGCTGTCAAGCTTTGATCAGATGAGATGACTCATAAAGCAAACACCCCAGGGTGAGATGTGGTCATCGTAGAAATGGAGATGTGGAGCTGAGCGTCCCTTATATCATGGCAGCAGCAGCCGTTGGTCACCGACATCGGATCAGAACTCGTCCTCGGAGCTGTCGGCCAATAGCATGGCTTGGTCCTGTCGGGCGGGACCGGGTTCTCTAGGTTGCTGGGAATGAAAAACGAGGCAAGAGATGTAAAGTTATTTGCACAGTATAGCACGGATAAGAGGGGGGATAGGGGGCAATGCATATTCATGCTATCAGTCGACCCTGTAGAAATAAAATGTTATTTGCACAGTAAAATCTTCAGTTTACTCTTGTAGTGTACAAATGTAACCTTGACATGACATTTTATTGCAACGCGCTTCAGTTAAAAGTAGAAAGACTCGGTGCTCAACAGCGACAACTTGAATAATAAGAAAAATACCTGGGCACTTCAGAAGAGAACTATACCAAATAAAACACTGGAGCACTCTACCGGGTCTGCACGTCAAAACAAACAGGGCCCCGTTTTAACTCTGAGGAAGATGCAAATGGAAACATCAGTCACCACCCCTGTAAAATAATCAAACGTGCTGACCCAGTGCCACACAGTATAGTTGTAAATACTGACCTGTGGCTGTCTGGCCTTCCTCCTCTGGTGCTTGTAGCTGTTCCTTCTCTTGCGGTGGATCATCCGGATACTGTAGAGGGCACCAACAATCAGCAGGGCCCCCGTGATCCCGATACCCACAGGGGCCAACATACCTGACACATAGCCCGCCTGCACAAGGAGCATAATAGAGGTTGATGCCAGAACCAGAATAAATCTCTTTTCTGTAAATTATTAACTAAATATCTAATGAAATAAGGCGGAGGTTGCTTCCTTGCCTCTACTAACTAAATATATTTAGAATAAATAAATGAAGGCACGACTTAACTGCTTTACAATGAGTGACAGTATAATATGACAGTATACATATTAAAGAGCTGTAAGGGCATGAATTGGAGAGACATGTGTAGTGCTTTTCAGAGACAGCAGGGGGCAGTCTTACCTTTTCTCTGATCAGTTCAACCCAACTACGCACTGCAAGAGAGGGAGAGACAAATAAAACATCTTAATATGTGTGCAAATTCAGCAGGGAATATCAAAAGCAGAGGCATGAAACCCTGACACAATGACTCTCGAGAGGTTCTCAAACTTTTCCATGCCAAGGACCCCCCTAATTGATATATACTTTTGCCGTGGACCCCATCTGAAAATGTTTTGCCCCAGGGACCCCCAGAAGAGAAGATATGTGTAAGAAATAAATGCTAAATTATAACACTTTAATGATTTTTCAGCAAGGCACCAAGTGATGCACTGTGAGTTTAGATCTGCTATCTTTTAATAACCAAAGTATAAGTGGATAAAGTGGTTTACAATGATTGTGATGCTATATTAACTACTTTTCCTGGAGACCCCCTCAAACCCCGCCGAGGACCACTGGGGGTCCCGGGACCCTTGCTCTATGTTGTCATACTTAGTCCCTGGTTGCGCTGCACCCATACAGGGGGTGGGGGGATGATGCTGTATGGGGGTCTTGTTGTGGGGGCCGTCTGGGGCACTTCTGTCAGATCCTCATCACTGTCCTCTTCATCGGATTCCTCTGTGTTCTCATCTTCCTCATCCTCATCTGGCTCCTCTGTAGGCAACAAACAAACAGACAACGGTTATGCTGTTACCAGTGGTGAGCATATACTCTCCACATAAGTACAATTTTAACATACTTGAGTATTTCCATTTTTCGATACTACATTCACTTCTACTCTGCTACTGTACTTTCGGGCGCTCCACACAAATAATTTGACAGCGTTTTATTTACTAGTTACTTTGCATATTTAGATTATTAGCACAAAATATACTTTATTTTATGCTTATAGCCTAGGTGATGTACTTTTACTCAAGTAACATTTTCAATGCAGGACTTTACTTGCTAACAGAGTATTTCTACATTGTGGTATTGCTAAAATACTAAAACAATTTGAGTACTTCTTCCACGACTGGCTGTTACCACCACACACGTCTTTACCCTTCAGCCATTTGGCTTTTAAAAACACATTTTAAAATGTGTTCCTCGATTCTTCGATTTATCCAAAAAGGAACCCATAGAAGAAGAATCGCTCAGAAAATAATTGTGTGTCCCGTACCCTCAGACTCCATCGCCTCCAGCCCTGACATGGAGTTGGACAGCGCCCGATGGGGTGCCATGGCTACGGTTGTAGCAGAGAACTGGGTGGATGAGAGAGAGGAGCCAGTCACCTTCAGGTCCTTTGTCCTGTCAGCACCTGTTGACAAACCACCAGCCAATGGGAAGGACACCAGGTTTACTGTGACGTTCCCGTTTTACATTTCATGATGTGTCTCCGTTGAATCGAATGTCAAAGTTCTGAACTATGAGATGTTTGCAACCAAAATACCAAATGCATCGTAGCCTACAGTACTTGCACAACTATCGTATTGTTAGTTGACATTTAATGTCCTGGCTGTAATGTCATGTTGAATGTCATGTTTTTATATTATGTGTGGACGTGAACAATTAGCTATTGTTTTGCACCAGCTAATGGGGATCCAGGTTTTAATTCCAACTCAACACTATGCAGTATGCACCAGTCAGGTGATTTAGAGTAATACCGTAGTTGAAGTTAGTTCCCCTCTCATGGCTGATGGTGAGTTGATGAGTAAACTTAACTGTTGTAGCAGTGTGTGTGTGTGGGGGTGGGGCTGAATACAGTCAGAAATCCAAGTGTGTGCCACGGTCCATAGACTGTAGACTGCAGTCCCTTGTGGTGTATTACTGCCTTTCTATCCTATCGGGAAGGTAATTATATTGGCATGAAGCCTCGGGGTCCCTGAATAGACTGAAGTAACTGAAGGACACTATGGTGAATTCAATTACAATCCTGGTGGTATAACAAACAGCAGTAACCGGGGGTCTCTGAGGCCCAGGGTTGCTGACCACTACAGCCTGGCTTTGGCCAGAATGATAACGTGGATTCACTCATGCTTCCTCAGGGGAGGAGCCCGAGGAGGCGTAGGTGAATCCACGTTATTTGTGAGCTTGTATATAGATCTGCCTATTTTCACTATTAAATATAGGGCTTATGTGATTCATTCATAATGTATTCTTGTAAGTTTGGGAAACAAGCCCTCAGGGCTTTTTCTGTGATCCTTTTAGCATTATTGTATAAGTCAGTGGTTCTCAAACTTTTTTGTGTCAAGGACCCCCAAATTGATATTTATTTTCCCCCGGACACCCATGTGAAAATGTTTTGAGATTTGTGTTAAATAGCCAACATATAAATGGATAAAGTGGTTAAATGATTGTGATGGTGTATTAGCACATTTTACTGGGGAGTGGGGACCCCCTGGAACTCGCCCAAAGACACCTGGGGGTCCCCAGACCCCACTTTGAGAACCACTGGTATAAGTATATACATGTGTACTTTTTGTACAAACGGTATTTAGTCAATCTGCTATATAGGCAGCATTCACTGCCTATACGGCAGTGAATGCTGGACCCTGAAGCCAACCCTGCAGAAGTCTCTCGACAGGTTCTACACCAGAATGCTGCGTGCAGCACTCAACATCAGTAAGAGCACACATGTTACCAACACAAATCTGTATGATGGAATGCCAAGGGTGAGCCAGAAAATAGCAGCCAGGAGAATGAGACTAGCAGGACACTGCCAAAGACACCAAGAGCTGACAGCCAGAAAACAGCAAACTAGTGCTGTGGGAACCAACACACGGGCACCGGTCACGAGGACATCCCACGCTAACATACGTGGATGTACTCAAGAACGACGCAGGAGCGCAAAGCACCAACGAGCTGGCCAGATGTATGGACAACCGGGATGACTGGAAGCAACGATGGAGGGCTCGTCTGAGGACGACCTAGAGAGGTCTTTCCACAAATAGGGATTTCCACAAAACCCTCTCACATCACCCGTTTACCCTCTCTCACCTCTCTCTGCCGGAGGCGGTGCCGCGGACGGACCCGAGGGGCCGATCGGAGGGTCCAGCGACTCGGCGGCCCCGGACGTCTGCCAAGGTGACATCCAGTCCGGCAGCAGGAGGGACGGGGGGGCGGGGGGCGAGGGACCGGCAGCAGCGGCATCGCCGTCCGTCTCCACGGTAACCGGCGGCGAGGATGGCTGAGGGTCGAGGTCCGCGTCCGCCAGGAGGAGCATCCCTCCGGTCGCCATGGCAGCCGGTGGCTGCGAGCTGACGGGTGACGGCAGCAGGGTGACCCCCCCCGCCGCCGCCGCCTGTCCCCCGTCACCCTCCGGCGTGACGACGTCCTCGAAGGGCTCGAAGATGAGAGGCAGCGCCTCCGAGGACATGGTGCCCTCGGTGGCTTCGTCCTGAGACAGCGGGGCCACCGTGTCCTCTGCAGGCACAACACAAGCACAGGGGGGTCACCACACACACACACACACACAACACACAACACACACACACACACACACACGTAAATTACATGCTTTGAGCTTATATAAAGATATAAGATATGATATGGATAAAGATATGGATAAAGTGCTTAAAATGATTGTGATGCTTTACTAACAAATTTAGCTGAGGACCCCCTGGAACCCCACCAAGGACCCCACTTTTGAGAACAAATTGTTTTAAGACAAATGCTAGGTTTGATGTTTACTTTACCTCACCTGATATCCATAGTTACCTATAGTAGCGTCTACTCTAATTGTTTTCTTTGCACTTAGTACATGTCATATGTGGGATCATATTCTAGTTGATTTTGTCACTCTTTGCTCACTTGCTTTTGTCCAAAACTAGCCTAAATAAAGGCATACAAAGACTACTGCAATCCTTTTACATAATACCACTTTGGGAATGTTTTTCTTGCCAGTTTTTTTTTCTTTTTTTCTGTTGTGTGGAAAGCTTCATCAAACAGACAGTCCCCACAGGGATGCCAGGAACACACATTGGCTCAGACAGACTCCTTTAATCCATCTCCCTCCTCTGTATTACTGAATAATAGCCTGACTCAGTCTTTACAAAAGATTGGATGGAAGAAAGGAGCATGGAGAGAGAGAGAGAGAATAGAGAGAAAGAGACAGAGAGAGAGATGAGAAAAAAGGCGACGACAGAGAGAATGCAGAGAGATGGCTATAGGAGGAGGAAGGTTGAATTTTCTGCAGACTTGTATAATGCACTCTTACGTCTTTCTTTTGCAGTAATGCTAATTTATTTTCAGAGTTGGGCTCAGGAATAGAAAGTAATTAGACTGCCACAAGTCCCCGCTGGGGTTTGGAAGTGGGCGCCTCTCTTCGCTGATCATCAAAGGCGATCATGTGCTACTGGATGTGTCATTTTCATTCCCCGATGCCTTGTCTTGTATAAGCAACCGAAATGCAGCAATGTCAAATGAGATGGAAAATCCAGCTCACCATCAAACAAAGTCAGCGGAGGAGATTCTTATAGGGCCACAGTGACTTAACCGCATGAGCCATGAAAAAAATAAATAGCCGATGTACAATCTCACTTGTGAGATTGTACGCTATTTTCAGAGAATAGATTTGGTGTTGAGGGGAAAAAAAGAGTGGACCTATTATGAACCCTGGGGGACCCCAGTCAACTACGTATAGGGTTTAAGTGTAATATATTTATTTAGGGGTAATATCCTACTGTCACAGCGGTCAAATATACATCTTTAGGGGCCAGAGAGTGATATTCCTGTGGTTCTGTTATTTGGTTTGCATTGTTGTTCAGTTCGCAAATGTGGACATGATGAGCAAGATAATAAACAAAGTTTCACAAAGCATCAAGTCATGTGTTTCCACGTGCACATTGTGTATATCAACCTGTTTGATCATGCACCTGTGCATCATTTGGACATACCTCCGCTCTGTCTCACTGCCTCGGTCCAAAGGGTTTCTGGGCCATCCTGTCTGGGCATCAGGTTTGGTCCGATGTCAGGCAAGAGTGTAGAGATAGTCAAGCCCTCCTGGCTCCAGGCTGACAGTGGCATGGGAGTGAGAGGCGAGAGAGAGGGTGGCGATGAGAGGGGACTGAGGAGAGCGCCACTGTTGGAAGTCAAACTCTCCATCCAAGCAGGAGGATCCATGGACGACGGTCTGCTTGCTTCTGGTTCTTCCTCCTGGAGAGAGCTGCCAAACCTGGCCACACTTCCTCTACTGTACGCCTCATCACTTTGGTCGTTTCCCAGGGAGCGGCGTTTGCTCTCCTGGGGCATGGACCCCAGGCTGAGTGCCTGTGGCTGTGGTGGCGCCGTGGCCGAAAATCTCGACAGAGCTTGTTTTGGTGTATTCGTCACCTCAGTCATCTCCTGTTTCTCACTGGTAGAAGTTAACATGGCCTCAACGTTGTCAACAGGTTCAGCTTTTAGCTCCTCTTTGGTTTCTGCCATCTCGAATGAACTCTCTGAGTCAGCCCCGACAGTCTCAGTTTGGTTCTGCTGGCTCCGTGTCTCCCCATGCCCATCAGCCTCGCGTGACACAGATCCTCCATCAAGGCTGTCCCCGTTTGCAGCCTGAATCACGGCAACCGCCCCCTTAGGTTCTGTGCCTGGTCCATCTGGGCCAACCTCCACTCCCTCTCCGCCTCCTACACTCACTGGGAGTCCAGTCACACGTTCCTGTACGTCACGGGCAGACCTGTCTGAATGCAACAACCCGGAATTCACGCCTTGTGTGGCTACATCGGGGGCGACTGAGCCGGCACACTGTCCACCACACCTGTCCTCCGTGGAGGAAAGGTGCGGGTGGTGGAGAGGGACCGGGGTGCCGTAGATGCAGAGACAGGTCCCAGCCAGGAGGAGGCGGAGGAGAGTCCCAGACATCTCGACCTCCTCTCTCTCCTCCACTCAAAGTGGTTCAAAGACAGTGGTTGCCCGAATTCTTACAGCCAAGGCAATGATGTCGAGCTCTAATGTATGGCGAGGATGTGCCGAGTCCTGGACAATGTCTGCAGGAGCATGCATACACTCTCAGTCAACCAGCATGTACAGTACATGAGTACAGAGGAAAAAGAGGACAGGGCCAGGAAGGAAATTTGGGAAAGAGTTATGGTGGCAGCCTGGCAGGTCACATTGCTGGTGTTGCTGTGTCTGCAGATGAAAGAGAAGTGAAACAATATTATTAGTTTAAAAAGCGGAGAGCAATGCCGCTCTTTATGCAAATGTATTGTACTAATTCTCTTTTCAATTGTTGGTCGTTCAGTTCAATTTGATTATATGTGTTGAGTTGGCCTACTTATTTGTCTGGTGTTTTGTATAGCTGTTAGGTGTTTGTGTTTGTTTTATAGCTGGTGTTTTGTAGCTGTTAGGTGTCTGTCTGTTTGTTTGTATGACTTTTTGGAAAAACTCTATGAAAATATGAAAAACCGCAGAGCTTATTTGTGTTAGATAACCACAGATAAGGGGATTAAGTCTGCATTCCATTAAGCCTTTGCTTTGATCCCGTGCATGGTGGCTGAGCAGATCTTCTCATTTAATTTGGCTAATTTCTCTTCAGTCACATGCACTGTTACATGTGTCATCATCATGGGGTCTGCAATGCTCTGTGTTCTTGTAAACACAGTGAACACACAGAGAAAAACACGCACATACGGCGGGCCGGGGGAGGAGGAGGAGGTGGTTGGTATAATAGGGTCGACGGAGACAATCTGACACAGCAATCCTTTGCACCCATTTGCACTTGAGAAAACTATAAATAGCACTGGGTTCTTCTCCGTCCGTCCGCGGCCGCGCGGTTCTTATTCAGTTGAATTGATGGATGTTCAATGTTCGAATAATGCAAGGTTCTGTATTAGCCTACAGAGGCCATAATGTCACAATATGCATGCAACATGATCGTCATCATCATCATCATCATCATCATCATAATAATATTTTAATAGGTATATGCTTCATGGTGTGATGTAGGCTATACCCATGTCACAATAACAAACATCGACCCTTTGAAGATGTTCAAATTCTAGACAGATTGTAGAATTGTTGACGGGGGTTGACACCCTTTCTTCATGTTGAGTCAGACAGGCGTCTGAAATGAATCAACACCTGCCCTGACGGTGCATATAGCTCCACTGTGTATCAATACAATAACACAGCGCACATTCCCTCTCTATGATCGATATGGTTGGTAACTTGGTAGACTATATAGCCTATATATACTCCACAACAAGAGCAGCCAATCGACTTATCAAACGTATAGATTTATGCAGAGACCAGTAAACAAATCCCCACTGCATGCGGTGTTGAAATCATCTGAAATGGTTGCACTGACTGGCTGCAATGTAACATACAGCAGTAGGCTATCCTATTCATAGCTCCAACCGAACACAAGCCTGTCTTAAAATGCATTTTAAGGAATTCATGCAGTCTGAATATGCATTTGCATTCCGTATTAACGCCAGGCAGAAAAGTCACATGAATATATATATGAAGCATATACCTTACCATCCACAAATCGTGCCGTCGAACTTGAGGAGAGCGCACAGATCGAAGGTCGTTTCATAATCTATCAAATTCCCCCAATTTCGCTTCACCTTATTTCCAAGACAGACAGAGCGCGGAAAACAAGCACCAACGTCATGCTGTGAAAGTTGCCCTGTGCGTATGCGCGTCTGGACCATAGATAGGTCTGGACTGGTGGAGTTCTGTAGTGTTTGTTGCAGTCATAGACTCGTCACTCATATACCATGCAGCGTCAAATCAAACAGAATTGATTATGTATGATGATAAGTGCCATTTAGTTTCCTTTTAGACGAGCATATGATTAGCCTATAATCAATTGTAATGTAATTAGTCACATTCTTAACATCATGTTTTTTTGTCGTTCCAAATTCGAGGCATAATAATGAGACATTTATTTACCTGGTGCTGAAAGGACAGCTCCTTAACTTCAATTCACTTTTTTCCAAATTAAAATCCACTATTTACCATTTATGTCATAGAGACAATTAAATTCAGCAACTTAGCCTAGAATTTAACAAATTTAGTACAAAGCTTCTTTTCTTCCCATAAGAAAAACATATATATATTTTTTTTAAATATTATTTACTTGCTTTGGTTGATTTATTGATGTGGAAAGCAATTTCCAAATACAGTGCTTGATTGATAACATATTAAATGTTGCGCGCTCTTAGACATATTCAAATAATAATGTGCAACAGAAGTGCGTTTTGTTTTATTGATAGGTCGTAATTGTCTTTTCTTTCGTAATTCCATTTGTAGTCAGGCGATCTGGACGGACGTCACGTCACTAGGTTTCGAGGACCCTCCCAGCCCAACCCAGCTTCGATGCAAACATAAACATAAACATTAGGGGGTTATTAACTGTATTTGATTTCTTTCTGATTAATTTCTTTAAAAAAAGGCTACTAAAATGCCCCTGTATGAAGGCTTGGGCAGTGGAGGAGAGAAGACTGCGGTCGTCATTGACCTGGGAGCCGCTTATACAAAGTGAGTAGCAACCGTTAGCTGTCCCTGCTAACAGAGCATGATGCTAATGTAAACAAGTTATTATTACTTAGGTACTTAACATGTCAATTAATGCTAACGTTCCTTAATACTAGTAACGGATGTGTCCTGTGTTTACCCGAGGACTAATGGTGACATTTAGCTAGATGACATTGTCATTGGTCCTCAGATAAATGGCAGAAAGCTGCCAGAATGTTGTCAGACAGAAAGCTTAAAGGACCACTTCACCACTTTTCAACATCTCTTCATATAAATGGTCCTCACTAATGTTCATGATAAAACACCACCATTTTTTCCTACTCAGTCTGTGTCTCATAGGAGGGCTTTGGGCAGTTCGGACACCCGTCCACCAGTGACATCATCATTAGGCAGATTTCTTTTTAAACAAGATTTGTTTTAAAATATATTTAGATTTGTATTATCGTGAGAACGATGGCTTCAACTTTTGCATTGCAACTTTTCAGGAAAAGAAAGCCTGCCGTGTCTATTAGCTTGGATTCACCATCGATGATGTCACTGGTGGACGGGTTTCTGAACTGCCCACAGCCTTCCTATGAGACACAGACTGAGTAGGACAAATTTGTGGTATTTTATCATGAACATTAGTTAGGACCAATTATAGGAAGAGAAGTTGAAAAGTGGTGAAGTGGTCCTTTAAGCTAGCTAGCTAAATCTGTAGCCCGTCTCCGGACCCCCCGGGTTGAGCTCCTTTGGACCTACCACGTAGGGTCCGGTCTCACCGGATTCAAGCGACATGGGATGCAATCTGATTTCCCCTGACTTAGCCCTGTGCTGCGGTGTGGGTGTCACGCTGACATATTCCAAACGAAGCATATGAACGCTATAGGAGACAACGAACCATCTGACCCCCCCCGCGAACGGCTCAGAAGCCGTTAAGTATTTTTAATGTTTGTACGACCGCTTTGGCAGCTCTGAAATTCTCTCTTCGGTCCCTCCTTGTTGACATCTCGGTTGGCTAGCTGCGCCTACGGTTGGCTAGCTGCGCCTACGAGGCGCGTAGGGAGGCGCTGCTAGCCAACCGAGATGCTGGAGGCGGTACAATGGGATGTCAACAAGAGAGAATTTCAGAGCTGCCAAAACGGTCGTACAAACATTAAAAAATACTTAACGGCTTCTGTGCCGTTCGGGGGGGGGGGGGGGGGTGAGAGGGTTCGTTGTATCCTATAGCGTCCATATGCTTCTTTTGGAATATGTCAGCGTGACACCCACACCGCAGCACTGGGGTAAGTCAGGGGAAATCAGATTGCATCCCATGTCGCTTGAATCCGGTGAGAAGGAACCCTACATAAAGTCATCAAAATGTCAGAAACTTTAACGTAGGGTTCCGAAAGGAGCTACTAAATCTGCTGCCCTAGAATGTTTATTTATTTATTTTTTACATAAAACACAACATTATTACATGTAATGTAATTTACCAAGAGGTTTTGTCACATGATGGTTTAGCTCGGATTCAAAGCGTTAGGTCCAAAGCTAATGATGGGGCAAGAAATAGCATTTGCTTTCTTATAAAAAATTAAATTAATCAGAATGCATGTACACTACAGTATGTAGATACAAATATTTCTATTTCATATACTGTGTGTTCAAAATGACAATATATTGGGCCTTGTCTATGAGAGTGTTAAATGGCGAATAACATGAGACAGTTTGTTCAGCAATTAATAGTCAACACCTCCCCGAGGCAGGTCATGTGAAAGTCCATGTGGTCTATTTAGGTTTTATCTGTGTTCATTGTTATAACACTGGCAGCTTTATTAGTAGATAGGCACTGATGAAGGCTGGATAGCCGAAATGTTTGTATGTAGAGTAGTATTATCCTGTTAAATCGATTCTTGGTGTGTGTGCGACCTCTTCACCTATTCTAGATAGGCACTAAAACATTAGATTCAAGATGTTTTATTTGTGACTCACATGCTCATAAAAGTACATGCAGTGAAATGCTGCTCAGCGCCCTTGTGGTTAGACTGTTCGCCCTGAGGCTGGAAGGTCGGGGTTCGATCCTCGGCTGGGTCATACCAAAGAATCTAAAAATGGGACCCAGTGCCTCCCTGCTTGGCACTCAGCATCAAGGGTTAGATTGGGGGTAAGTCCCTGCGACATACTGTACTAGCGTCAGTCCAGGGGGTGTACTTGTACGTCAAGCTGCCTCACGCTACAGAAACAGGAGATAGGCTCCTGCCCCATGGGCGTCATGGCTCGGCAAGGCTTACTTACTTTAGTGAAATGCTGGCCAAATACATCCTCGACATGAAAAAGTTTGAAAACCACTGGCTTAATCACTTGAAACCTAGCATCCCTATTCTGGTGGCGATCATTCAAGTAAAAGCAGATCTAAAAGCCCTGGTTGTTTTTCTGACAGAGCTGCTTTTGTGTTGTAGATGCGGCTTTGCAGGGGAAACGGGTCCCAGGTTCATCATTCCAAGCGAGATCCAGAAGCCAGGGCAGAAACAGGTGAGATCTTAACTCCTTAAACTCTATATGGTTGACCGTCTAGGACAGTGGTTTTTAACCAGTGGTCCGGGGACCACCAGTGGTCCTTGAGGGGGTTCCAGGTGGTCCCCAACTAAATGATGGAGAGTTGGTAACAAAATGGACCCTCTTGAGAGCGTAAAATGGTTTAATTTTACACTCAAGAGTTACATTATTGTTAAACATCTGCAATTTACAAGAAGTCTACACAATTAGAGAATGTAGAAGAATTGTTATTTTTATCAACATTCACCAAAATATTCTTTAGTTTTGGATCTGAGAGGCATTTGATAAGATTATCAAATGGTGGTCCGTGGCTCAAATGCTGAATAAATAATGGGCCTTGAAATGAAAAGGGTTGAAACCCACTGGTCTAGCACACTAGTCTAGGACTATGAAAGTGACTTTTCTGTTTTCACTCGATAACGGAAGCCTTTGTTCTCACGATAATATAAATCTAATAAATGTTGTTTAAAACAATCTTGTTTTAAAAAATCTGGGTTTCTGAACTGCCCACAGCCCTCCTATGAGACAAAATTGTGGTATTTTATCATGAACATTAGTGAGGACCAATTATATGAAGATAAGTTGAAAAGTGGTGAAGTGGTCCTTTAATGACTCCTCCTGACACTGTTATGTTCTTCAGCCATATTGCACAAATGTATTTCATGCATGTTTCTATTGCAGGCCATCAAAGTAGTTCAGTACAACATCAACACAGAAGAACTGTATGTCAACCTCAAAGAGTTTATCCATATGCTGTACTTCAGGTGAGTGAGTGCGTGTGTACACGCGCGCACGTAACTCGAGAACCGTTCAGCCCACCAGCTTCAAATTCGACACACACGTTCCACACACCCACAGGGAGTGCACTGCAGTAGCCGGCCTTGAGTCGGTCGGACCCACGGTTGTCCAGAACCAGCACAAAAGCCTCTGCCCAGGCTCTGGAAAGGGCCCAAATTAGCCAATTGATCACACCTAGACTCCATATTTGGGCATGCATTTCCAACTTGCATCGTTACAAGTAGGCCAGTGCCTAATGGCCACCGCTCTAGTCCATTTTAACTACAGATATACATGCGTACTTCAGGTGATACTGCAGTGCTACACGTTTTAAATATAGACTTACATGCCTCTACTTTGTGCCATGGATGAGTAGAAAATGCAACAAAAAAGGAAAACAGTCATTTCACATAAGAAATGTATGTGTGCATTATGACCAAACTGCCTGAAATCTTAGAATACATGTGAAAAATAATTAACGACTGTAATACCATGTATTTAATTATAACATTATTTTGTTAACTTCACTTCAGACTTTCCCAAAATTGGAGATTGCTTGAGTCATAGGTTTTGATTGATTGATTGATTTATGTTTGTATTGGCAAAAATGCATATACATGAAGCTTTGAGTATTACGGACATACAGTAAAATAAAATCTAAAATAATAAATACATTGAGATTATGGTAATTTACAAATCAAAATTATTCCAAATAATTGTGCCTCAAGATGTGACTCTGGAAGTTGAAATTGACTGGCTGAGACTTATATTACGTAACAGGCACCTCTTGGTGAACCCTCGCGACAGAAGAGTGGTCATCATCGAGTCCATCCTTTGCCCGTCACACTTCAGGGAGACCCTCACCAAAGTCTTCTTCAAGCAGTTTGAGGTAATAGGGCCCATGTTGAGCCTGCTTATGATGTAAACATGTGATGTGACTATAAAGTTGTACTTGGAAGTGTAGCAAATTACCCTTATTTCAAAGGTCCACAGCCGGGTTTTCATGTGAACTAACATCCAGAATGCTATATTTGTGGAATAACATTCATAAACTGTTAATTCAGAGTGCTTAACTCATGCCAGCCTTACATTTAAGGTGCATATATATTATGCATATCACAACATATTGATTAAATGATTATACTGTATAAGCCCTATATACTTTGTCGTACAACGAATAACAAAAATAACCAACCTGGTGGAGTCTCCCTAACCGTCATAAAGCATCGTGAGCTTGTAAATTGCTGTTTCCACACTGGTGCTTTTAGACTTTCATTCTTTGTTTGGTGATACCACGCAGGTGCCCTCGGTGCTGTTTGCCCCCAGTCATCTGATGTCCATCATGACCCTGGGTATTAACTCTGCCCTTGTGATGGACTGTGGTTACACAGAGACACTGGTGCTGCCTGTATCCTTTACTCAGCGACTTGGACTGCAGAGGTCTTAAACGAGGGATTAAGTAAAAAGACCTTCTTTAAGTTCAGTACCATCATTCTTCTTCCCACTGTGTTTTTTTCCCAAGGTATAGAACTTTAAAGAACTTTTGTCCTGATTCTGAAGTTTTATTTTTTAAATGTAGGTTTGGTAACTTAATGGATAGTTTAGTTCTATATCAGATTATTTAGGCTACTCCCTTAACTGTGACATCAGGTCTATGAGTGCACTCCTATTCTTCCGGCCTGGGAGGCCTTGCCTTTGGCTGGGAAATCCATCCATAAGTAAGTAACTTGTGAATTCTGTATATTTCAAGGGGATGCTACTGACTGAAGTTGATGTATTTTGCTCCCAGTGAAGCTCGTGCCTTCATTTGACACATACAGTGTGTGACAGAAGACTTTGACATAGAGTACAACAGGACCTCTAGCTTTCATCTTTGTATTAACTGAACATCTTGTCACTGTATCATGAGGATTTCCACAGTGGCTCAGTCACTGACAATTATCCACACTTACTAGATGTTTCTGTTTGAAAACCTATAATCTTGCTACATTTTCCAATATCATCCACACTTTCTCTCTTATGATTACCACTGATGTGGAAGGGTATTATACTTATGTGGCTTCTACATATATAATTGTCTTTGGAAGAATAAATGGGGGTACTGAGTGCCAAACCTCAAATTAATAACTTTCAGTGTGTTCATACTAGGCAATCAGGCTTCTTATAAGCATATTGACCGTTCCATGTACACACTACACACTGGCTCTGTCATAGAACGTAGAGTGTGCAGACTGCATTTTCTGTGTTGTTGTGACCATATACTATGATGGCATTTGTGCCTTTCAGCACAGACACGCGTAGGCACAGACAAAACGATCGCAGTGAAAGCAACATAGTCTAGATGTAGTCTTAATGCAGTCACCATGTAGCAGCAAGTGGGTGCCAATGGAGCGAGTGCAGTGGTCGGGAGACATGAAAAAGCTGGGAAGTTGAAGACCACCAAGCAAGCATGCTGCAGCATTCTGGGTCAGTAGATGTTTGAGAGCACATGCCGGCAGACCCAGCAAAGAGAGTTGGATGGGCAGACTCCTTGGTGAGGAAGGGTCTGATCTGATCCCCTGGAGGTTGTAAAGTGCTAACCCAGAGGATCGAGTTATCGCTTTGCCTTGAAGGACAGCTGACTAATCCAGGACCACTCCCAGGCTCTTGGCAGTTTGAACAGGAAGTCACCAGGATGTTGTAGATGGAAATGGAAAGATACTGCAGGCGACTTTTCTTTAAATGTTATGTTTTAGTGTAAATGAAGCGTTAAACACTGAGGTTTTCGGTCTCATATTATAAATGCCTTGAAAGTCCTTAAGATAGATGTAATTGTTTCCTGTCATGTGTGTTTCTTGTAGAGAATTAGATGGACTTCTGGTGGAGCAGTGCACAGTGGATACAGACGCCAGTAGTGGACAAAGTGTACCTACGGTTATTGGTAAGTTCTAGACAATGGGATTGATAGATGGACTGATTGATTTTAGGCACTTTAGAATCTAAAGCGTGGGCCGCATCTGGCCCACGGATCGTTCCAATCTATCGTGTGGGGATGATTTTGGGAAGAAGAAAAGAAACATCTACGACAATTAATCTGTACAACAGCCATCCTGCCACTCTCTCCCTACTGATGCTGTAGTCTGCTGCCTCAGCAGCTTTCTTTGTACTATATGTACTACTATGAAACCGGGGTTTAAGCACAGCTTTTAGGATCAAAATGGAGGCTTAATAAACCACAAAGACTGCAGTAGTGGTATTATATGAGGATTACACTGATGTCTTGTTTGGTTTTCAGTTACCTGTAGTTTCCTTTCTGTTCCTCAGGCTCCATTCCAGAGGAGATTGTGGAGGATATAAAGGGTAGGTTTTTTTCTTATTTGATTATCTTTCCTTTCCTGTGATTCCCGTAAGGACAACAAGTCACTTTTTATCCATTACTGCCAAAGGCAGCAATAACGAAGCAATGTCTCACTGAAAGCTAAGCCTCTTTTTTAGATGGTCTTTATTTTTTATTCATTGCCAAATCAACTTTTAACTTTTTCTGGCTGTTTCTTGACTGCATTGCATTGCATGCATTTGAATTTGTAATTTAACTGTGTATTTTCTGTTTGTATGTCTGTGAAGCACTTTGCAGACTTGATTTTGAAAAGTGCAATAGAAATAAAGTTTAAAGTTTATCATTTAACATAACATTTCAGCATTGTAACTCTGTCTGTTGTGTTTCTCTGCTTACAGTCAGAACATGCTTTGTCAGTGACCTACAGAGAGGCCTCAAGATACAAGAAGCCAAATTTAACTTGGATGGTACAGCTGAAGTAAGTGCACACTCGATGGGCCTTTTTTACGCAATGTGTATGTGATCAGATCAAGTACACTGTACATTGTTCTTTTTTTTTTTTTTTTTTTTAATATTGATTCTTTTGGTTAGTGAAGTGAAGATTGACAGGAAAGAGGAGAGAGGGACAGGGGGAGACATGAAGCAAAGGTCGTCATGAACAGGACTCGAACACGTGACACGCTGTCAGGCCAGAGCCTATATGTGGCATGCGCCTGGACCACTAGGGCAGCAGGCGCTCATTCATCGTTCTTAACAGAATTTGTTCATTGGTACACACAAAACTGCTTGTGTATGCATTGAGAAACGTGTGAAGGCACTTAGGGTGGATTCAGACTCGATCTGATTGATTCAAACCGTTCCCGAATATGATTGCCTGGTCGCCGCTGGCCAGCATTCACATTGGCCAAGATTCTTCCCTACCCAAGTACTTAATTCAACTGCAATGGTACTTAATGTGCCTCAGAGGGGTGCTGTGGACTATGGGGCTTTGGGAGACTGGGAGAAGTTTGGCTGTGTTCCTGACGTTGTTTTGAGGTATAATAATAACATAATAACAACAATATGTTCCAGACCAACAGGAACACACCCAGGGTGCCGGCCCGATTCCGGCGAGCCGCCCCGCGTCCGAAACGGTTGAGAAATGACAGTTACCGTGTGGGGGTCCCTGTACTGTCACTGTACTGTACTGTACTGGCACACCCGAAATCACCATATATACAGTTAATATGTGCGTGTGTTTGTGTGTGTGTTAGGTTGCGCAGGTGGTGAAAAACAACCATGCTGTTTTCGTGCTCAGACGCACCCACCCAGCCAGCCATCCAGCCACCCACACACATAGTCACTTAAGGAAGTGGTTGCACCACTTAAAAACACCAGATCTACAATCTACAATGTGTCATGATGCAAAGCCTTGTCAGTTTGTAGATCTGTTCTGTTTGGCGAGCGATACCGTTGTATTACCGACCGGGTATAATTAGCTTTCCCTCTTCTTGTTGCACATGACCCTATCTATGGTCTGCATGTTATGGGTCTAGTAATTTGATACGCTAGTGCTTGCACACAAATCAAGGCTGTGTACACATTTCATGAATCAGACGTATGCCGTCTTGGGAAAAGCATTTACAGCAATACTCAAATTTAAGAAGGGTATCATAAATGAGGACATTGGGCAAATGAGTGGCTAATATGCTCAAAGTAGCTGAAAACATAGTAAAAGTATTCATCTGTTTTCCTTTCAATGCATTTTTGTCTGGATTTTAATTAAACGTATTTACCTTTTTTATGCCCATGTAGCGCCCGGCCGCGCCCCCTGATGTTGACTACCCGTTGGATGGGGAAAAGATCCTGCATGTCAAGGGATCAATCAGGTAGCTGAACAAAATACTGTAAAAGAGTATGATAATATTAATATGTAACTAGCACATATGCAGTGGTTGAAGGTGGTCTCTTCTATAGAGGAAGCCTGGTTGAAAAGTAGTATTGTCTGAAGCTCAAAAGCACAATATCTCGCCTGGCCAAGCAGGGAAATATCTCACAGGATGAGCGGTAGAAATGTACTCGTGCTAGAGATCCGGGTTTGAATTCCAAGATACTGTAGGTAGGACATAAAAGTTAAGGATTTCAACTTTAAAGGAAACTGAGAAATGGGGCCTAGTTATTAAACATACTGGGAATGATCAGTAGACTGCCTCAATTAAGAGATTAGCTTTTGCGTTGTAAAAATGACATAACTGGTCATTAGGGTAATATTTCGTCTCGGGGACATTGCTTGCCTTTACTGTCCTCTGTTCAGTAGCAGACCTAATAAAATGAGCTGGCCAGTTTAATGTGATTACTATCAGCCTTTAGTTCCGTCTGCTGTTGCTAATTAGGTTGTCTTCTTCCAGGGACTCTGTGATGGAGATGCTCTTCGAGCAGGACAACGAGGAGAAGAGTGTGGCCTCGCTGATACTTGATGCCTTGGTGAAGGTAGATGAGAGCTGATGCATTTCTTGTTGTGTTTTGGATTGTGGAATGACAGGAGGCATGAGTGTGTGGGTCAAATAGATTTTATATATATTAGGGTTGTCCGGATCGGGATATCAGAAATCGGCTCCGATCACATGATTTTAAAAAAATCGAAATCGGGGAGAAAAGATCGGATTTTTTATTGTCTAATGTAAATCTCAAAAAGATGTATAAGCAATGAGATTTTGTAAAAACTGTTATGTTTATGCTAGTCGTTTTCCTTCTGGTCCCAGTCATATATATATATATATATATATATATATATATATATATATATATATATAGCAGGGACATTGTATTATTTTTTTACAGTGATGTTACAACCCCTTGTTTTAATAAAGTAAAGAAATATAATTATAAAGAATATAAGACCTTAGTTAGACTATACATCTTCCATCAAATAGAACGGTTGCCAACACTTATAAGATGTATCAGAGGATCCTCAAATTGTGAATTTGATTTCAGAAAGGACATGTCTGTCAGCCATGATTTAGCTGAGGGAGGGGACTCTCCACTGTAAAAGAATCCTCCTGCGGGCAATTAAAGAGGCAAACGCAATAACATTGATATAGTTTTGGGGACTGATATCCAAACAGAAAAACAACAGAACAAAGTAAATGACACACAGGTTTATGCTGTATATTGTATTTAGGTTGAAGGCTTGACAAAAGAACTTTGAGGTTTTTAAATTCTTCAAGGTTCAGTGTCTTTCAGTTCATGAACCTTCAATTGTCTCTCGGTTTTACAAATATAGGCCAGACCACACATACTGTAGAATAAATAATATGTATCTGATATTACTGGTAATGCACATGATACAACCGCCAACCGCTCATCTTCTTGACTTTACTAGAACGGCGATGTGAAATGGTCAGTGCTGGAGGTGTGCCTAGAAATGTGTAATTGAATTAGATAACGATATCAAATTGTATAGTAAAAACATAGTTTTTATAGTGTGGGCTTTGGGTCCTATATTAATTTCTGAGAAATGCAATTTAGAAAGTTAACAAATGCAAACGTCATTTTACAGTTAGACTCATAGCGTACAATAGTCCTATAGCATCAAGGCAAAATTAATGCAGATAAAGCTGCAGCATCAATGCAAAAAGAATACTGTCGCATCAAGGCAAAAGGAATACACTGTCCACTGTCTTTTTAGGTTTTTTGAGTGGTGTAAACCACTCCTACAACTGGCTTTGTTAGTTTGTCTGTCTGTCTGTTCGTACCAAAAAATGAGCATGGTTGCTATGGTCACCCAGTTCACACGGGTGTGATTTCATTACGTCAGACATTACGTCAGACCACAGCTGATCAGTCTATATAAGACCTTACACCACTCAGTTCACACGGGTGTGATTTTTTTTATAGTGCAACAGACCTGTATAACGTCTCTGTCGGGTGGAAAAATTCCCAAACTGTTACTTTTCATGTGAGATGCATGTGGTATACCATGGGTCATACCAGGACAAACTAATCAGTCTCCATAAACATGACAGCACAGAGCTGTCACACTGATGCATTGCTTGGGCAGTTACAAGGCTCTAAACACAAGCCTTGTATCTCTGCCTTGTACTGAGCCTGCTCTTTGTGTCAGTATTTACTCGTATGTGTGTTTAAATTTCACCCCACACAAGTATGTCATCTTTTGAAGTGTTCATTGCTTACACATAAGGATAAATTATTTTAACCTAATTGAAAAACATGCTTGTGAGCAGATGTTTTGGCTCAACCCGCACACGAGTCAGGACACATTGTTATATCAAGTGCATTCAGTACACAATGTATATATCTTCAGACGGGAGGACACAATGTACACATAATCAGACGATCTGAGATCTCCGCCTACTGCTGATACGTCTGGGGGCAATCTAAATTCAATGTATAGATGGAGTAGAACAGTGGCAGCCACTGACAAACTTATACCTACTGCTTTGAAAGATATATCACGGTGCCATAGTCGGTAGTGCTGTCGCCTCACAGCTAGAAGGTCCTGTGTTCGATTCCCGCTGGGGACGCTGTGGGTGCTGGCGGCGTGTTCTCTCCTCCGCGTCATCAGTGCCCATACCCGAGGCGGGGTTGGCGAAAGGGCCTTTCTGTGTGGAGTTTGCATGTTCTCCCCGTGTCCCCTAGGGTAGGTACCCTCACCAGCCGGGGCACCTGATGGAGGGGAAAGGAACTGGTTGGAATAACGTGTTCCTTCCACGCACTACGTCCAACCAGGGAAACTCCCCCCTGTCCGGTGGAAAGGAGCAACTTGGACACTCATGCATGAAGGAAAGGAAGCATGAGTTCAAGTCTGTTGCTCTCCCCGGGTTGGCAGTAGGCAGTGGCAGTAGGAGCCCAGAATCACATTAGGTAATTGACACAGGGGTGAAAAAGGGGTTACAAAATCGTGGGATAAAAAAATTAATTTAAAGAAACATATATCACTGTCCTATATGCTTAATTTACACAAGTAACTATGCCGGTGTGGCATAGCAAAAATAGATTATTTTCATTATATAATGGTGTCAGGCTCAAGTGGTTAATCAAAAAGCCTAATTTGTCACACAGAGGTGTCGCTTTCCATTATATTTCTACAAGCTACACTGTTGTGCGACAAATTAGACAAATTATAAGTTTGTCTTTAGTGCACTTGGAATAGCTCTACTACTCACTGCAAACTAATTAAGCTAGCAAGATGTACTGTAGCTGCAGCTTTGTTTTTTCCAGAGGGCCATACTGACTTGGTGAGCGATGGGCCACTGCACATATTGGACAACTAACTTGAAACACATTGCTGTGCTGAACAAATAAATAAATAAATAATTTGGTAGTTATGACGATGCTTTACTATTTGCCAGGCCTCCTTGTAGATCTGCTATTTTTGAAGATTTTGCTTTGATACCTAACATTTTTTGCCTATAATGATATGCCCAAAATGAGGATGCCAGGGGTGAAAGTGGGTAAAAGCACACTATGTACCTCACATATTCTTTACCTCACATATTCTTTACAAGTTTGGCTTTAGTCCACTCGGAATAGGGCTACTACTCACTGCAAGCCAATGAAGTTATACAAGATGTACTTTACGCTCCACAAGATCAGTGCTGAGACACAGAATCCCTCCTGAAGCATCAGTTCTGTTCACTAGGGAAGGTACTGCATGGACCCTCATTTATCACAGCTGGTTTGTACCTAAGCCGGCACTTTCTGATGGCTAGACGGTGCATGGCTGTTAGTTCAGGTCCGTCTGTACTCATAAAGCACCAGTGTTTTATACTTCAGCATACGGTGGTGTTGAATAGCAATTGACGATCTACAATCTCATGGTGCGTTGCATTGTGAGCTTGTAGATCACATAATTTCAAAACATTTGGAAATCTTTGCCAATGACTTGCTCAAAATAGGGATGTTAAGTGGCTGTTTAGGTAAACCTCAGTTCTCCCAACAGAATGGTTATGTCAAAATTTGTGTTACATAATCCTGTAACATTTTTTAAATGTGTCCAAACTTGTCATTGTCAAATTAGTTTGGATCAAGAAAGCTGAAGACAAACACTCTGGACAATCTGAGATTGCATAACATCCCCTGTGTTTATCACCTTAGCAAATATCTGAGTCTGTTTGTCTCTGTCTTGTGTGTGTGTGTGTTTTGTGCGCGTGTACATCCCCGCAGTGCCCCATTGACACCCGTAAGGTTCTGTCTGAGAACCTGGTGGTGATTGGAGGCACAGCCATGCTGCCAGGCTTCTTGCACCGCCTGCTGGCTGAGATACGCCTCCTGGTGGAGAAACCCAAGTACTGCAATGTCCTTGCTACCAAGAGCTTCCGTCTGCACTCCCCGCCCGCCAAGCCCAACTGCACTGCCTGGCTCGGAGGTAAGCAGAAACACATTCCTGAATACCTATGCAACATACAAATTACAAACCAATGCATATTATTGAAATAATAAGGGTAGTACGTTTCATACAAATATGATGTTCAAAGTGCTGTACATTGAAAAAGAGAAATAAAATAAAGTCCAGACTAAAAACAGTTTTGTGGCATAGTTAGTAGAGAAAAGTCCTTGTGCACACCTACAAGGACAGGTGCGTAGGAGCCGGCAGATCCAGGAGATACCTGATGAAGGTCGTTTAGACCGAAACGTTGTCACTCTGAATAACAGAGAGTCAACAGACAGTGGGGTTGACGGTTTTGAGCTGGTGCTAAGGTGTTGCTCTTGATGCACTAGGTATGTTAGCTGGGGTGATATATTATGCTGGAGGGTAATGTATTGGCCTTAATGACTGTTATTATTGTATGTGGCATTGTGTGTGCTCATCGACTGCCACTATTGCATAACAACGGCTATGTAAAGTGTCCAGCGATCTTTTTTTAATTCACCCGTGAACCGTAACATACATTTTATAAGCGCAAGCCGCTTTAGTTATGGGCCGTGAATAAAGCTTGTTTAGATAAATGCATTTGAAAGAATTTGTTTACGTGGAGGTGGACTTTTTCACTTCCAGTTCATTTCCTGTTTTCTCGATCGCCTAGCAACCGAAACGAGAGCTATTCATACGGCGGTGAAGAGTGAGATCTAACTTAATCAATGAAAAAATAGGTATTTTCCGACGGAGCATTAGTCCGACATGCGGGAACAACGGTCGAACTAGCGCTCGAACATGTGCTGCTCCCGTGCTTGCAGTTATGGTTAGGTTAGGGTTTGAGGTAGGTTGTTGGTCTAATGACCGACGGACCAATAATGATATCGGAACTAAAGCCTATTTTATGTCATTGACAAGGTGGACCTCAGAGCTTTCTGACGTATATTTTCGTCATTGACAGAGAATGAGTTGCGTAAGTAGCCTTGAACCTTGATCTATGCCAGGGGTGGGCAGCTTTAGTTTTTTCTAGAAAAAATAATTTGGTAAGTATGACATTGCTTTACTAAGATTTTGCATTTATTTTTAAACCTAAAAATGTTTGCCTATAATGATATGCCCAAAATAAGGATGCCAGGGTGAAAGTGGGTAAAAGCACACCATGTACCTCCTATATTCTTTACAACCTCTTGAATTCCATGCAAGTATTTGTCCTCATAAAGACACGTGGAGTGACTCTCACCGGAAGAACGTTATCCCAAGCAGAGTTATATATTGACATGTGACATGTCGTCTTCTGCATTTACCAAACATAAAAGAATACTGGAATACACTCAACACTCTGTTCTTCTGTTCCCCGTACAGGAGCCATCTTCGGAGCTCTGCAGGACATCCTGGGCAGCAGGTCTGTGTCTCGGGATTATTACAACCAGACAGGTCGCATCCCGGACTGGTGCTGCCTCAGTTCGCCTCCACCCGAGTCTGTCTACGAAGCGGGGAAGACCCCGCCTCCGCTCATGAAGAGAGCCTTCTCCACAGAGAAATAGACTTTTAACCGTAGGAATCTATGGCACTTCATGGATAGTCTGTTCCTAGCTTCAGAGGACCATTCATTCATTCATTCATGTGTAATGGTTTCTCTCCCATGTAAAAGGTTCTCCCATGTGCACACATATCTACTTATCCACTTATCTTGGACTGCGTAATGTTGGATGGTGTCAAATGAAAATAATTGTTAGGAAAACAGTTGTTTTAACCATGTGAATTAATGGGTTAGGGCCTTACCCATTCACCTGTTGCCTAATCATTGGGCCGCTGGTTCTCAATGTGTGGTTCGTGGACCAGCAGGTCATCACGTTGCGACATGAGCCTCTAGGTCGGCAATTTTCGCGATTTTGGAAAAATAAATTAAAGAAAAAATTAGGTTAATTAGTGTTTACATTAAGAGGTTAAATGGTCTTGACCCATTCCATTTTCTGAGCAAAAGAGAGGAATTTGATTCAGTCATGGCATATGGTGCTAGGTTGAAACGTTCCCTATCAGTTCACTGTACATACAGGAAAGCAATGGTTTTCCAAATGTTGTGATTGAGGTCTAGAGACCTGGTTGGGTGGTGCTGAATGCAACCCCCATGAATACTCTTTCAACAAGGGTTAAATGTTTAGCTTATTTATTGTTTTGTGTGTTTTTTTTATCTTGCCAACTATACAGATTAGTTATTAAGAAATTCGGGAGCCAACTCCATATCAATCCTGTAAGACTCACTACTGTAACTCACAATATTACAAAATAAATTATTCCGTAATTCACCAAAGATAAATTTCTTCTTTTTAATCTGAAATGAATGCCACCTGTGTTTACTTTTACCTTTTTTTTCACCTTTACTTTTACTGTCAAGCTTTTTTTGTATTTATGTATCTTGTTCCTCTTTGTTCCACGCTCTTCCCAAGGCTGTCTCATAGTTGTGTCCCTTCATTTTCATAGAATGCTTAGAGTGATTATTATTATTTTTTGTTATAGAAATGACAGTGAGTGCTGGATTTTCCCAGACATCACTCAGGGGTGTTGTTTGCAGAAACTTACTCACTTTGAACAGTATTCCCTGCTGTCCACTAGTGCAGTGTAGCTGCAGCATTCCAGGGAATACCCTCTGTGGTTTAAAGGAAAATAGAATGGAATGTAAGGATTCGTTAAGGAGGTTGATTTTATGAACTCGCACAGTATTTCTCCAATGTCCTGTGTGTGTGTGTGAGAGAGAGCGCGCGAAATCAACTTATTGGTAAAATGTTGGCCTACCTGTGTACTTGGCAACTAAAGCAACACAGCACATCCACACAGCACATCCTAGCATAATATAATAGCACATAATAGCTGATCTACAAGCTCGCAAAGCATCACAACACGACTTGTGATCTTGTCGTTCAGCTATTTTCTGCAGAGACATTTGTTGTATTGAGGGAAAATATGAGGTCGACCAAGTATAGACCCCTGGGGACCACGGTCAACTAAGTACATTAAATAGGGTCAACACAACACAGTGGTAGCTATGAGCTAGGGAGAAGTCTGGGAGAAGTTTGTACTAGTCACAGGCATAAACAAATGTAATCATTTAATGGAAGAGAGCTGAGATAGATTACCGCCTTGTGGTGGATGAGAGATGTACACCTCTGTCTTTATTTCGCCTGCATCCTTCTCTCTCTTTCTCCTCTTCTATTGCCTTTCCATATACCACACTTTCCAAAACATCATCTCCATAGATTCTTTCTCTCACCGACAAACTTTTTACTTGAAGCAGTAAACCAAACAGATGGTGAGGATCTCACGTCAAACAGCTTCCCTGGAGGATTCATGTCCATGCTGAGAGAATTCTGAGGACCTGCTGTCAGACAACATGATCCCAGGCCAGCATCACTCATCTCTGAGAGGGAGGTAAAGTTTTTCACCATCACAACTTTTTGTATTTACTAATTACTACTTCTGTTGAATCAGATTGCACAATTTCAAATTGTAGACTGCGCAATGAGTTCAGACATGGCCACAGCCCATAGAGTGGCTACAGTCCTAGTGTATTCTCAAAATCTGAAACCATTTATTGTCAACTATGCAAGGAATTTGCCATGGTGGTACAAGGTGCACAACACAGGTCTCCCAATCTGTGCAAAACAACATTGCAGAACCATAGACTATGCGGAACATGTATTCAGACGGTGTTGTTAACTAGACAGCGGTTGTACTGTAAAAGACTCCCGGCTGAGTCATAGTTTGAGTGATTGATGTGAGTGGCAGACAGATCAATGCAGAGATCTTCCACAGATGACCTTCCCAGCGTATGATCTTATGAGGGAAAGTGAGAGAGACTTCAGACCAACCCATGGCCCGAGGCCCAGGGGCGAATTAAGAGAGTGACTTGAATGCCAGACAGAAAGGACACCCTCCCCTAGGATGTGACCCTCATGCAACCACATCTGAGACGATGGGAGGGGACACATGGCGTACCCAGAGAGAGGGCCCTGCCTCCTGCTGCTGTTGCTCTGCTTAAGGGGAACCCCCAGTACCCGTCCCTCTTCTTTCTCTCCCGACGGGCCTGAGGGCTCGCACTGGGACCTGAGCATCTTCTCGGTTCCCAGGCAGTCACAGGAAGAAGAAGCAGCTGCCTGTCTGTCTGCCTGCCTGACCCCTGCCTGTGGGACCCTACGAGTGGGAGTGGGGACTCCTGCATGTCCCTTAGTTTAGGCCACTGTTTCCCGCGGACCAATTGTTATGGGTTGCGAGTAAATATCTCCTTTTTCCGTTTTAAATATATATACAAGATTTGTTTTTAAAGTTTAAACAAAGAAATCACAACTTTTCATCAATTAAAAACAATTCAATTCAACTAAAAGAAGTAGTGAAAATAGTAGATCTACAAACTCTACAAGCTTGTAGATCTGCTATTCTCACTAGATTGAGTCCTGGGCAAACGTTTAATTTCTCTTTTGGGTCTTGAGCTAAAATGTTTGGGAACCACTGGGTTCTACTGAGAGACGATAGTTTGAATGTCGGGGTTATAGAATACACCAGGGATGTTGCATTTTCTTGGCCGTGAAGATTTGTCAATTTACAAACACGCACGCACACACCACACCACACATCTGCATGTGTGACTTCTCACATGCCCTATTCATTATTTATAAATTCATCTAAGTCATGTGCAAGGTTAGGAAAATATGGCACCTAAAAACAACAGATCTGCAAACTAACAATGCATTGTGAAGCAACATATTGTTAGCTTGTACATCTGTTCTTTTTTGCAAGCAAAACAGTCCGCCACCCTACCTACAGTATATAAATGAGGCTTAAAAAGGCCAAGTATCCCAGTCAGTGTGTGGGGGGCCGAGAGGGCTGGCATCATCCGTCTGCGTTATCTTCTCTGCAGACGCTGTTTTTTAAAACACACCAGCCCTAATTGGTCTGTAAATCACCCAGGCTGTAAAAACACATCTGAGACCTTTGTAATAAATGTACGATGGGGGTTGGCACCGCCTTACTTATGGGCCGTGCGCTGTGAGCTGAAACCAACATGGCTATTCCATAAGGAGTGGCACTCACATGAAGCACCTGGTTGTAATAAAGAACATCGTCGAGAGTTGGCATCGGGTGCTTGACTGTAAATCAGAGTGGACTCCGCTGGACCTGTCCTGGACCAATGCCCAGTTTGCAGAAAAAGATAAAAATGAACCACAATGATGCCAATGACTTATAAATGGGGTGAATGTACTTATTATGTAAGTAAATCATATAGAGCAGTGTTTTGTCAGTGACAAAAAGTTAAAATAAAATCCATCACTAATGATGGTATCGGGGCATGACTAAATTAAAGTGGAACAATGCCCTTTTGGTGGTGGGGGCGGCACCACAATGAGTCCAATATGTAGCTTTATAATGTAAGTACATCATGTAAAGGAACGTTTTGTCAGAGGCATAATAATAAAATAGACCATCATCACTAATGATGGCAGACATGTTATCTGTGGCGAACATGACAGTGCATAAACACAGCTTAGTCAGGAATGAAGGAGGCTCCTTCACAGACATTCTGCTCATATTTGGAACGGCGGAGATGATAACCTCAGATTCGTAACCGGTGCCCAGACCATACACATCACCATCTGGGGGCCTGGGTATTATAAACAGTGTAATCTCAGCTGGTAAAGCCACATCCCAAATGGAGGGTTTAGTTAGAGAGTAATGTGTGACCCCGACCCCTCCGTCTTATATATTTAAGAATTCTAATCGGCATGATGACCGAGGGCAGAGAATCAAGGGATGGATCCCTATATCCATCCCATCCAGCCTATATGTTGGATGCTTGGCTCCATCAGTGAGTCCCAAAGTGGACAAGTTTTCAAATAATAAGCCCTGATTATAAATGTTTAAAAGAGGAGGGGGGGGGGGGGGGGGGCGGGGGGGGAGAGAGAAATAGTTGCTTCTTCTTCAGCTCACAGGGCACGGTCCATAAGTAACAGTTTTTTATATGGACCTATAGTTTGAAATAAAGATTCATTGTTAAAACATCAGAAAATACACATTTCACATTTAAAAACACATAAAAATTGTTTCTCGGAATAGATCTGTCTGTCTTTATAGTCTTAAAGGTGGGGTAAGTGATATTTTTTGATGATAACAAAAACGTTTTAATTTCTATAATCTATAAACGTATGAAAATACATGTTCAGGTATAGGTGACAATTTCAGCCAATCAGGCAGTTTTGTAGCACTGCCACTTTTAGAAGTGGGGGGACGCCCCATAAGACACGTGGTTTACTGTAATGCTTAAGCGTATCCATAAAAGTAAATTGCAAGTAAAAAAACAATTTTAGATGTGAGAGAAGTGGGGGGATGGCGCCTCCCCCCCCCCCCCCCCCCCCCACACTACACCCCTCTCAGGAGAGAGTACCAGATGTATTTTTTATAGTGTTCTAGTTCCAATTTTGTCTGCTCATTTATTTGCATCACCACATCCAATTCCACTTGTTTGATTCCTGACTGAGTTCTCTATCCTGATTGGATCAAATTGGTATCCCAACCTGAAAATACATTTTCTGTTTAATAAAGACTAAAGAGCTGGAGATACGCACCCCTGTTACTATAAACATATACTATCAGTGGAACCAGAAAACCACGCCCACTGCTATGCCCTATATGTTTTAAGTGCGTCGCGTATATAAGTTTGAAAGAGAGTGGGGGCCGGGGGGGGGGGGGGTGTACATAGAGAAAGAGGCTGTGCGCCAGAGGGTTGATTATTTTAGCCTACTGATGCTCCGCTGTGACGCGCAGCCCTCGTGCGCGCTCTCGCTAGGAGCGCAGAGAGACAATGCGCCTCTCCTCTCCTCTCATCTGGACCCGTAAATACGTCCAGCTTTTCCGTTACTTTTGACCTTTATTTATTTTTCTTTTCTTTCTTTTTTTTTAGCCTACTTTCAAAGCTGGGGTTGCCCTGCATGAGCCCATTTGTTTTTGGTAGAATGAAAAGTTTCATCGGCGTCGCAGTTCTCCTGCAACTGATACCTGCGCAGGTAGGCCAACTCTGCAAAATGCAAACTTTATAATATTTTATATGTAATGGCTGGGACATTGAAAAGGTAAAACTACAACTATGCAGAGCTTGAATCGTTAGCTTTAATGCGTATGGATAGCTAGGCCTACAGTAGGCCTACATGAGGGATTTAATACCGGTAGGCTATGTGCTTAATTTATAGCCCATGTGTAAATGATTAGTAGATTTGATTGAATTGCTCATCTCTAAAATCTGGTAAAACATTCATCTCGGTCTTATTAGTTCTTGAAGGCGTTTCTTACGCCTTGACTTCTCTTTCTCCTGAAATACGAAGATATAATTGGAGTCACATTTGAATAGCCTTCTGGGGGAATAACCACAACACTTAGCTTTTTAACAGAGACCTTTGCAGCTTAATATTGAATGACTGTGTGCAGGCACATTTTAAGGCTCTCTTGTTGTGTTGTGTTGTGTTGTGTGTTGTGTCGTGTTAAATTGAATGTACAAAGCGCTGTTTACAGTGACTATATGCTAGCTATCATTCATGTGCGCACATATTTACACAACTGGCATTTGCAGCAGCAGGCAGCTGCAGGCAGCAGGGTCCATCTGGGCCAGGAACTCTGCATGTTTAGATCCAGTTCAAGAGGTTAAATTAGGGGCCTAGACCTATTCTGAACTTCTTTCAGTAGGCTATACAAGGACACCCAGTTTTGATATGCAATTGAATGGACCATGACAAATTAAAGGTAGGGTAGCCTACCTATAGGGGTAGTGATTTTTATTCATTTATTATTATCATTTATTTGTTAAATGATTCTGTATTCTGATATCATTGCTATAATAGTGATTCTTTTTTTTACAGTAACATCATATAGGTCTGTTTCCCCAGCTCTTTAGTGAACAAAAAAAATGCATTTTCAGGTCAGGATACCAATTTCATGCAGAGAAGCCATACAGGATACTGCAGGACAAACAAGTGCAATTGTGGAAGTGGAACCAAGTGGAAGTGATGAGTGTTGACACAAAGAAATGAGCAGACAAACTGAAACAGCAGTACTGAAGTTGATAAATGGGTAGTCTCTCCTGATTGGCTGAAATCTGCAACCCTCGAGAAATTGAATTTTCTGTTTATTAAAGAGCTGGAGAGACAGATACTCACTCTCTCTAGGTCGTCCTGAGACGAGCCCTCCATCGTTGCTTCCAGTCATCCCGGTTCTCCATATACATCTGGCCAGTTCGTTGGTGCTTTGCGCTTCTGCGTCTTTCTTTCTTGTGACCCGTGCCCGTGTGTTGGTTCCCACAGCACTAACCATCATACAGATTCATGTTGGTAACATTCTGGTGTAGCAGCCATCTATACTTCTGCAGGGTTGGCTTCAGGGTCCAGCATTCACTGCCGTATAGGAGAACAGACTCTACTGTTGCGTATAGAAGCTGAGCTTGATTTAATGGGGGAGATTGGAGTTCCATACGCTGGCCCTCCATGCAAGTGCCTTCCTCACTTTAAGATCTTGTTCAGTTGAGTTGACCCATGAGCCTAGGTACTTGAAGTCCTTGACTTCCTTCAGAGTAGCCTAGTGCCTTCTGTTGTTGTCAGAGATGGATGTTCCAAAGGGATGTTATAGTTGATAACATCAGTTTTCTTGGCATTCAGCCGAAGACCAACCTTGGCACACTCTGCCTCAACTCTGGTTAGGAGTTTTCCTGAGCTTGTTCCACGTGGTCGGAGAGCAGGCTGATGCCGTCTGCGTAGTCCTGCAGGTCTGTCTGTGGGGTATCGTCTTGACCTTGGTATTATGGTGAGGCCAAGATCGTGCTCTCGTCCATTGATGGCCTTCCTTAGCGTGTAGTCCAGGACTATGACGAAGAGGGCTACAGTAGGGTGTGCCCTTGCAGTACCCCAGCCAAGATGTCAAAATCCTTACGTGACGTAGCCTACTAATACTATCCTAATCTATCAGGCTCCTTTTCCACCAAAAGAACTTTGGTTCTAGAACTGGTTCCGTAGATTCTTGCTTTCAAGGAACCGTTTTTTGGTTCCAGTTCAGAACCAACTTTTATGGTTCTTCTGAACCAATTCATTTTCAGTGCAAACACTCTGAACTTGTTCAATATTAGGCAGGGAAAAATATCTCAGACCCCAATTTATACTGGAAAGTGTCCATTTAGTCCATTTAGTGTCAATTTAAATCTGAGTTTATCTAATAGTTGTACACTCTCAATGTCTCAAAAAAGTATTTGGATCCCTGGTGGAGAAACAGTACAATATATAGGCTATAATATATATATATAAAATAAAATAAAAAGAATAATGATGCAGTAGTATATAACTAATCCCTACATTATATGTACATTTTTAAATTCAGAGTTAAGTAATTTTATTTTTTATTTTTTGTTGTTTTAACATGTTGAACCATGCATCTTCCAGCTGGTTTGTACAGAGGCCACAGCTCCCTTAGGCGGCATGGTCCCATGGGTGTGGGTGTGTGGGTGTGTGGGTGTAACGCTAGACATGTCTCCCAGGTGTTTCCTTTTTCCTATAATGCCCTCTGACCCTTGACCCCTTAAGAAGGGGGGGGGGGGGGTGCTATGCAGAGCACAGTCATATACTGTACACACCACTGTTTATCAACATCGTGTCCGGGACCGCCATCGGTCCAAATGGACACTCAACAGGTCTGTAATTTCAGAGAGGGTACAAATGGAACTGAGTTAAATGGACAATGAGGATTTTTCAGTGTATATTTGGGTTGCAGACCAGTGATTCTCAACCTTTTTAAAGGTCAAGGACCCTTGATATGCATTAAACCACAGACCCCCATGTGCTACCATTTATCTTTGGGACCCCAATCTATATTGTAATGTCCTCAGTGTTATCAGGTCCATTTGGTTCCTTTCATACCCTCTCAGAGATGTTAACCTGAGAACCAGTGGTGAACACCATCTGCTATGACTGAACTCTATATTGCAGCTGTAGAGTAGAACTCTACTCTAATCTAGAGTTCTCAAACTCTGCCCGAACCCGACCCGGCCCAAAAACGTCAGGTCGGCTCCATGAAGAAAAAAATCTTTAAAAAATAATAATAATAGAAATAATAGTTCTGTTCTGTCTGTTTGTGTATTTATATCTATCATGAAGATGGTGCTGACTGGCATTTCACTTTTACTCTGTGTAGAGTTCTCAAATTCTGCCCAAACCCGACCCGACGCTTTAGGGCCAGGTCGGGCCTAAAATCTATGCTAATTACTCGGGCCGGGCCTCGGCCCAGATCAGTTAGGGCCTTAATTATCAGGCCTGTTGAGAACTCTACTCTAGTCTAGTAGAGACCATGATGTGTGGACTGGATATACACAGCGCGGTATCCTCAGAGAATGTATACAATGACCCTTAAAGGTCAACTCCCCCCAGTGGGAGCTGCAACTTTACTACTTAAAAGAACCTCCTTTGAAGATGGATAATGAGTTATTTAGTGCTGTATCGTTGCAAGTAATCAAACCCCCTTCCCAGCTTCACTCTGAGACAGAAACAGTCATTCCTGATCTCATGTAAATCTGTCTTTTTATGAATTGAAAACAACTTAATTGCCTGATCGTGGCCAGAAAGTCACGTTTGATCTCATCTGGAGTTCAGGAAACACAAAGTCTCATGTAAATCTGTCTTTTTATGAATTGAAAACAATGTTATGAATTGAAAACAACTTAATTGCCTGATCGTGGCCAGAAAGTCACATTTGATCTCATCTGGAGTTCAGGAAACACAAAGACTGTGTGGGCCTTGACTGGAATACACAGAGGCATCAGACTTTGAACAAAACTGAAATTGTCTGAATCCTATAGAATGAATAGAAGGATCTAATTATGGCCTCCTGCGTGTCTCTAGGAATGGTTTGCCTTATTAGATCAGATGAAACACGCCCAGATGGGTCCTGTTTGTATTAGTCACCTTAAGCAGAAGAAAGTTCACAGAAATCTAATGTGACATTTAGAAAAAATACAACGAGAGAGAAAGAGAGGGAGAGAGAGAGACAGAGAGAGAGAGAGATATTGTGACATATATATGCGGTATCTCCTGTATTAGTCACCAGAAGAAAGTTCATATAAATCGGATGTGACATTTAGAAATAAGACAACGAGAGAGAGAGACAGAGAGAGAGAATTATAGTTACATATATGCAGTATATAAGTTACAATATATGTGCAGGTTTGACCCTAAAAGTAATGAAAACAGCTGTGTGATCTTTTGGGAGGAAAGAGTTATTACTGCTCGAAAACATTTGACCTGACAGCTATACTGTAGTTGCTTGTTCATGGCTCTGAATTTGTGCGTGCGTGCGTGCGTGCGTGCGTGCGTGCGTGCGTGCGTGCGTGCGTGCATAAATACAGATTACATATTACAACACACCCCTGTTGGTATTATTCGAAGTGCAGTCTTTGCCTGAAAATCGATAATAGTATTATTGATGCTTTTGATAGTCTGACAAGATATAACAATGACGCCCATTGTAACCGAGATCTCCTATACTTATAGGGGACGGTCAGGGGAGTCTATAAGGGCTGGTATTCAGGGAGGCCTTATAGCCTAAGGAACTGTATTTCTTCTTAGGAGCTGGGGAGGGAACGGAGCTGGTCACATTTGAGTCTAAAGCCTGTCTTTCTTATACCTCCTTTCTTATAGTCTTAATGATGTACTAACTCTGCTCTACTGCTCTGCTCGCCATACTATATAGGGCGACGTGACGTCATGGCCTGACATCACGCTGTCGGCCGTTTCCGTGGCAACACCCATACTGTTTGAACTACTCAAAAGTTATTGACTTATTGTCACTATAAATATTGCAGATTTCAAATCGATTGGCACATTAAAGATTCTGTTTGAATATGTTTATAGTCATTATTCATTAGTCATTGCTCATTACCTATTAAACAACAACTCATACCTCCTAGTAGCACACGGTTAGTATTACCTTTGCCACCAGAGGGCGGTCTTCAATTGCAAATCATACTGCTCCTCTCAGTTACAGTATAAGCATGTTCATCTCATCTCGCAGATGTCTGTACTGTACTGTGCTCTGTTCATTGGACAGTCAGGGCAAGTTGTGTCAGATTATTACCCGGATAAAAAGGAAGAATTAATGTGTTTAAAGATTATTCTGTCTTGTTTTGGTGTAATACAGGACTCCCTCCCTTCATCAGAAGTCCCCCCAAAAAGTAAGGACCATGGATGCATAATAATTACATAATTATCATCATGCATTAATCATCAGCGCCACCCCTAAATGGGAATGGAGTAATAATGAGAGAGTTCCTCCTCTGCCATCGTTGCAGTAGTGCTGTTCCATGAGGTGTGGAGGCGGAGCATGTGTCGTCCCATGGAGCGATTGGTGGATGTAGAGCAGGAGTACCCGGGAGGGGTGGAGCATATGTTTAGCCCCGCCTGTGTTCCACTTTGGCGATGTTCTGGCTGCTGCGGAGATGCCAACCTGGAGTGCCAGCCAACACGCACACGCAACATCACTCTGCAGGTGTGTGAGTATACTGTAACGAAGGGTTTCTCAAGGAACCCAGTTAGTTAGGCCACGGACCCCATTTTGATATGATTATTTATCGCTGGGACCCCAATCTAAAATGTAAAATCTTCAGTATTCATTTAACTCTGACAGTGCACAAATGGAACCAAATGGACAGGTCTATTTGGTTCCATTTGTACATTTGTACCACTCAAGGACCCCTAGCTGGTCATTGAGTGGTCCACTTTGATAACCACTGCTTTAACGGTCAGTCACCATCACACATTATAAAATTGATACCTTCCACGTTTCACTTGAATGCACAGTATCAGATCAGCACTTAACTTAAAACTCCTTCCCTGCTGCCACTAGATGGCGCTAAATGGCTTAGACTGCCACGGTTTTCAGCCTGCATGGCTCCGTTAAGAAGCGAGACGCTTCCGGGAACACGGATGTCTCCATAATAATTTCGAGTTGTAGTCTTGTTAGGTTGTGTTTACATTTGAGCTGTGGCAGCGCTTCAATATGTCACAAGTCTCGCGTTGATCCTGCCTCTAGTGGCCTCATACAGCCGCATATCGCTCCGGCCAGAATTGGACCGGAGTACATCATCTCGCGGCGGCGGCGGCGGCGGCGGCGGCGGCGGCGGTGGCTCAGGGGTAGAGTGCCTGGATGGTAACCGCAAGGTTGCCAGTTCAAACCCGGGCTCCCCCAGAGTTACTGTCGAAGTGTCCTTGAGCAAGACACTGAACCCCTAATTGCTCCCGATGTGCTAGTTTGTGCCTTGCATGGTTTCCGCTGCCATCGGTGTGTGAATGTGTGTGTGAATGGGTGAATGTAATGCACAATCTCTGTAAAGCGCCTTGGATAAAGGCGCTATATAAATGCACCATTTATCTCTGCCTGAGAGTTCCCAGACTCTCCCTGCTGGCAGAATGCAAATGTTGTCCAGCAGGGGGAGTGGTTTCACCAGGCTAGCATTTCAGGGGTGCACCCTAAATACATGGTCAGTGATCACAACATCTGAAACGGTCCTGCGCGGTCGCCAATTTTTTTTATTGAGCTCCAAAAACATTGATGTTTTGTATGATCAACTCAATTAGAGTTTTTTTTTTCAATCGGCTCTAGGCCGGGTCCTGGATGGAATATAACCGGTGCATTCACATTTTCTGGAGAAAGAAAAAATCAGTATAAAAGTCAATGTCGTCCAATGTCGTCCTTGGCAGGGAAGGTTAATAAGGTGCTGAATGGTACCTTAAGAACATTACAGTATGAAAACAGTGGTGGCAACACATTCTGAGCTTGTAATGATGAAGAGCATGTCGGCCTATGTGTGTGAGCTTTTTGCGTAGATTTGTGGGATAGTTTCGTAGAACTTCTCCTTGTCCTTCCCGTCGTAGCTGTTGAGGATTACTCCATCTGAGAGATCCGGACATTATGTGGAGCTCACCTTTGTGGAGCACGAGGAATGTGAGTGCAGGTAGGTGCTGATGAACAACACCTGGGAACAATCCCTCAAATGCCATCTCCAAGTTATTTCCCTATGAGAAGAACCTGCCAATGCAGACCATAAGTAACTTAAGTAACCTACAGTACTTGTTTTCTGCTGTTTTTCAGACCCCGGCGGCAATTAATACATATTAATAGTCGAAGGTGAGTATCAAATCAAATCAAATCAAATCAAAGTTTATTTGTATAGCACATTTACATTGACCGAAGACAAACCAAAGTGCTGAACAAGAGCATGTAAAAACAAGAACAGAGCAACAACAAGAGCATATAAAGAAAACAAAAAACAAAACAAAAACAAAAACAAAGCAACAAGTGAGACCGGAAGTATAACCAGACATGGTATAAGAAGGGTACGAGTTTTCAGGCAACATTAAAAGCCAGGGAGAAAAAGTGGGTCTTTAGGAGAGATTTAAAAACACCCAGGGACTGGGCAGAACGAATGGGAAGGGGCAGGGCATTCCACAGTGTGGGACCGGCCACAGAGAAGGCTCGGTCACCTCTAGTGACACATGAGGTTCCAGGCACAATCAAACGCAGTTGGTCAGCTGACCTCAAGGGTCTGGCTGGGACGTATGGTAGAGTAGAAAGACATTTCTGGATTTCTCAATGCAAAATAGTTTCCTAAATAAATTTAGTTCACATTTGCAGTATGATTCAAACGTGTAAATACATTTTAGACACAGGAGTCAAGTAAACACAATTATAAAATAATTGAAGTTTTTCCTGAAAACATAGGTCACGATTTAGAAGGCTGTTTAGAATCAGCCTCACTGCCTCAGGTCTAAATGGGTTACGCATACAATTTCATCCACTCTACATAGAGTTTTGAAAGATACAGTATATTTTTTTCTGCAAAGCATATTTCTGCCAATTGTATAACAGTTTTTGCATATGGCGATGTATGACCACTAAAACAACTGTAAAGAGAATGAAAGAGTAAAGAGAATGATGCCAACAGGCTTTATTTATTTTAATGTAAGACGGGCAACTGCAGGGCCGGTTGTAGGTGGGCCACCAAATCAAAAGTTATTGGGAATATTTATTTTTAGCCGATATAAAAAATACCACGAAATAGCTGTACCATTTATCAGTTCTGATTGGGTGGGCAGCATTTTTAGAGGAATTTAGACCCGGCTGAACACTATGTGCCATCAGTGCTGTTAACCAGCAGGGTCTTGATGGATGGGTTACTGTTGGTCAAAGAAGGAGAAGATAGATGGATAAACTGATATGATGATATCCCCCCATATATTAGTCCCTCCTGGGGCAGGCTAGAACCGGCCCTGATGTCAACATGACAAAACAGTGTAGAGCATACTGTACTAACTGTAGCACGTCCGATTTGTCATATTGCCATATGTCATATTATATTAAAATAAAGAAGTACCCGAAGGCTCTCAGCTCTGCTGGCATCATTCTCTTTATGTTGAACTCTTTGGAGCCGTGCACATAGAGTTATGGCCGTGCACCTGGCAGGTTTGTTGTATCAGACAGAAGGTGTGCTCGCATTCCTCCTAGTTTGTTTAGCTGTAACCACCAGCAAATGCATGACAAAGGACTCATATCATGCAGCATCATCATTCTTCAGAGTTCTGTACATTTATTATGTTTATTGATTCCCAGCAGCAGTCAGTCTGTGAGGAACAGATCGAGGAGGAGGAGGAAACACAGGAAAAAACTAAAAGACTGTGGCAAGTAAGAAAGAGATGATTTATCTGCATGAGTTGGATCATACTGTCCTTCACACACTCTTTCTGTATCTATCTGTCTGTATCTTCTATTTCTCTTGCTCTATTGTTGCTGTCAGGCAGAAACCTCTTATCTCTATATTCTAACTTTTTGTGTTTTACGTTTTTCGTAAATTAATACCCTACGACGCCTATGTGATCATTCTACATGCAGCGTCACACAAAAGCATCAAAAGCAACTTATAGATCTGCTACTTTTGATATTTTTGCATTTGAATCTTACAAACGTACAGTTTTGGACACATGAGGTTTACATCCGACACACCCGACGATATAGTCACACACGCACGCACGGCGCACTCACGCACGGTCGCACACACTCACGCACTCACAACCCCCAAACAGTGAAGACTGTTGCTTGTCACAAATAACAGATTTTTCAATTTGTCACGATTTTTTAAACACAAAATTATTTTCCAGACAAATGACTGAAAACAAATTTCTTTTTTTCCTCTTACATCCCCCCCAGCTATTAATCTCACATGTACAGTACCACATTTTCACAACTTTTATTTAACTACATTGCAAAAGTACGATACTGTACTTTTCATGTAAATAAGCATCAGCTGGTTCACAGACACACACCTCCCCTCTGCAGTGCTCTAAGCTGAAAGTGACTGCAGTCTATTTCATTTCCCTCCAAAAGCCAAAAGCAATTTTTGTATTTATTAAATCGCTTTAAATTGTCACCTGTTTGAAACGATTGAAATCGATTTACGATACATCGCTACATGCCTACGCGATACACCGCGTTATTAACTTGGAAATCTGTCATTTGTGATGAGCAACATCATCCTGCACCCAAAGTATAAAATATGCTTGCTTAATTAATCCCTTGTGACACCGGCGACAACAGTATGAATCAGGCTTTTGGCTTCAACATTCAGACATGTGTGGGTACATTAAGCACTGTTTGTGCAGTGGGATGAGACGGTGCAGCCGCGTCACATTACCTCTCAGCTGTCCTTCTTGGCAGACATGCATTATGATCTAGTGGCCACAGATGGCCATGTTGTGTTTGTGTCCAAGGATGCCGAATATTTGGAATCAAACAAAACATTTCTCAATGCCACATTAACTCTGAGAGTGTGAAAAATTGACCCAAATGGGCCCGTAGGGTAATGGGTATATACATAAAAGGAAGTACAGCAAAGGAAAGAAAAGCGGCCTGTGGCCTTGTACCGTTGACCAAATCAAAGCAGTGTTGACAGCACTCCTCCTCCCTGTGATATTGCTTAAATGTCAAAGCAGGATACAGTCTGTTATCTACATCTAGGCCTACTTGTTATTCAGCTGATTCTTCTTGATAAAGCCCAGGGTGTACTGATGGATTCACAATACGGTATTCTACTTTCCTGTCAGTATTATACCCACTTTTGGAACGTGAAACAATCTTATCTGGTCTTTGAGCAGACCAAAGATGATTCTCTTTATCTCAAGAATAAAAATCTAAACCCAGCCTGAACCCGCAGAATTAATTGAGGAATTCAGCTCAGACAGACATAATGTCCTGTCGACTGTCGTGTGGTTCACGGAACGCCTGCCCTATTTTAACCCGAAGCATATTATGTAACACGGACAGAGAAATTGGCTCAGTCATAAGAAAGGTCTGTCAAGGCTTCCACCGCAGCCCTGGAACATTGCGCCATTGTCTTTGTCTTAAGTTTAATTAATACTCCATTGCATAGTGGTGTCTCTTCAGGCCAACGTCTCGTGGCATGGTGTTAAATCATTAGAAAAAGTGGTTCTTGTCGACAAGAGACGCCATCGTATGACGGACTATAAATTTGGCTTTGCGTTGAGGAGAGCTGTGTAGGGCAGGGTGTTTTATCATGGCTGACGGACGGTACAGTAGCTCCCACAGAGCAGGGCACAAGGAGAAAACACAGGAAGGGCACTACCAACTGTGTCAACTAGATAGATAGATAGATAGATAGATGACCGCTGTGCAACCGTTGTCTTACATGCACATTTTGACACTCATTGCCCTCCCACTTAAACTCTATTCTAAAAATGTAAAGACAAGATCCGATCTCCTAGTTTAGCTAATGCATTGTTAGCTTGAAGATAATTTCTTGTCGGCAAGCTGAAGCAACACCTTCATGCTACAGAGAATAAAGTAGGCTTTAGTTTATTTTTTAAACTTTAAAGCATGGAAGCGTCTTGGTTTAGTTTACTCAGTTTATTCAGCTTCCCCATTAGCTGGCAACGGCTACTCTGGACAAAGGCTCAATTAAGAGGCTGGGGACTACTGTATATGGTTACAGCCAGACTCCATCATCGAGCACATTTCACTGAAGTTTTGTTTTTGTAAAAGCGTTTGAACATTCTTCTCTGTGATGATTTGGTGGAGGGGTGTAGTGCACATGCCCCCTGTTGCATGTGAGTCCATTGAGCGATGGCGATAATAAGCTTGAGTCACAGTTAGCCAAATGACTCTGCCATCTGCCTGTTGTAATGGGACTTGATGGCGTCACCTGTGGCCTCGTTAAGCTGGCGTTCCTCCAGTTATTTGCCTCCTGGTCCTGTGTTCCTCTCGCAAACAATGGTTTACTGGTCTTGTTAATTTCTGTCAGATAGAAACATCTGAAGTAATGAACATTTTGTGTTATCTGATGATTATTCTCAGCAAGGTGCTTTTGTTTGCTTTACCTGTTTTACCTTTTGGGGTTTGATTGATTGGATAGTTTAGACAGAAATGTAAAAACAGCAACATAGTACAGTTAAACACTGATCATTTCCTCTCCCTTGGGCCTGCTGAAAGGTGGATTTTCAGGCCTGTTTTAAAAGATCAGTCACCTGCATTTTTTGAGGGAAGGGGTCAGGGCATTCCACGCTTGAGTGGCAGTGCTGTAGAAGGAGAATTTACCCATATTTGTTTTGAAAGTGGGTGGTACCAGATCGTTGTTCTCGTTCCCTCTAGTATTGTGGCTGTGGGTGTGGCTCACTTTTTTTAGGTATAGTTAGTCAGGTGTACAGGCACTGAGGGAATTGAGGGCAAGGCTGCATTTACAATTTTCATCTGAACAGAATAGATTCTGAAAATGCACTTATTCAGGAAATCCCTTTTATAATGTCCTTTTTTAAATTAGTAGATTAGTAGAATGTCCTTTTTTAAATTAGTAGATTGTTGTGTATCATTTTTGTTTTATTTATTGTTTTATTTATTTATTTCAGGACCATACCAGTGTCAACACTTAATTGTCTGTTCACAGCTTTGGCCATATGTCATAACTGAACATTTTCCTGCTTATGGTTTCATTTTTAGGTTTCCTGTCGACAGTTTCTCCAAAGTAAATAATGAAAACATTGCTAGCCAAACCTCATTGTGTACCGTATGGCACACAATGATGTGTGATAAAACTGTGTGATAAAACTTTGTGCAATGTGCACAGTAACATTGTGGGTCTTCAGTTTAGGATTTAACAGTGTAGTAATAGTGATAGCACTGCAGTCCTGTTGTAACCTGTGTTTGTCTGATTGTGTACATCAGGTGTCAGCACCCACCCCCCTAGCACGATGTTGATTGATCCTGACGTCAGTTCAACGTGAAGAAACAACAGCTCTTTGGACCGGTCTCACACGCACACGCACACGCACATACACACACACACACACACACACACACACACACACACACACACACACACACACACACACACACACACACACACACACACACACAGTCTCTGACTCTGGCTTTACGTTATGCTGTTTATTCACATCGTCAGTGCACCATGTATTCTTGTCTCCAGACATGGTTTAAATTAAAATGTACATTATTTCTACAGTTGACAGTCATTCAGGTTGAGGGAGTATGTACTGTAGGGTCCTCCTCCCTGTCCTGCTCCAAGGCTTTTGCTGGACAGTCACTATATGGACAACACTTAATTGTCTCACTACCCCCTAGCTACCAATTCACACCAGTTTGACCCAGACTGCTGCTGATGAAATCTCCAAAACAGTTCTCAGGCAAATCTAAATTTGGAAATGCCAATTGACCCGTTGTGAATAAACTGCAAAGACAGCAAAATATATCTAATTGCATTTACGCTGTTAGCTGTCAGGGGAGAAGTTATTAGCAATTCACCAGTTGTAGTGGAACATAAGCCAGGATTCCAAGAGAAGATACCCTTCCCTAGTGGTGCAGTAACAAAGTACATTTTAATACTTGAATATTGCTTTTGGATACTTGACTATCCAAATTTGACTAGACAAATATTATACTATTGACTTCACTACATTTCTAGGAAGGGACAAAAGTACAGTATTAATGGAAATAGGCAAATAGCACATCTATAAGCGCACGTGTCGCAATGTGATGTCTTGTGACCTTGTAGATCTGCTATTATCCCTAGAGGGTATGCGTTTGACATCATCATCATACCCAGTTTAACAATAAATCTCTAAAAGAGAATACCAGCACTCACGGAACTGTCCATTAAGGCACTTATTTTATTGGCATGGTACGGCATGGTACACTACATTTCTAGGAAGGGACAAAAGTACACTATTACTGGAAATAGCACATCTATAAGCGCACATATCGCAATGTGATGTCTTGTGACCTTGTATATCTGCTATTATCCCTAGAGGGTATGCGTTTGACATCATCATCATACCTGGAAGTTATGCGTCCTATTTGATTGCATTAAACAACGTTACCTTTAAACAACCTTAAACTCACTTTGCCACCCGATTTGCCACTGACTTTAAGCATGTACATACCCTCTATTGTTGATATTTTTGGAAAAAGTGAAAGGTTTAATTCGGCATACTTAAATGGTAAAAATGTACAGCACTTGAGCAGGAAACCGGGTTCAAGTCCGAAGAAGGAAAGGTACATATTGCTGCTTTATTTTTTAAAATCTTACGTACTTTGGAATACTTCAGTATTTGCTTTTAGTATCCCAGCCTTACTCATCTGCGAAGAGAAAAGCCTTGTCATGACCTGGCCAAGCTACACCAGGCTTTTCTCGCGCGTTTACCCTAAACGCGCGGCCCGTGCGTGCGTTTTTTAAAATAGGACTGGACCTAAATTCAAAGCACGCGTTTAGGGTAAACGCGCGCGTTTTGTGCGCGAAAAGCCTGGTGTAGCCCGGCCAAGGCAGAGAGTGCCTAGCCGGAAGCGGGGCTTCCAGCATTTGAAGTTCCCCTGAATGTTTTCTGCTTCCGCCAAATTCCAGCACTTCAGTTTAGGCACTCAACAGTGTAGGTCTTGCCCAGCGTGTTTATAGAGTGAGTCATTTTCCTTAAAAAAAAAGATAATAATATAGGAAAGAAAACTAGATAAAGTGCCCCTCGGGCCACAGGTCTCCACGAGGGCAGGTCAGGTTGTGGCCCCCTGGTGGCGCTATAATAGGCCAATGTGAAAAGGGTGCCATTTCTTCTTACACCTTGGATGGCAATTGGATGATTTGAGGCATTTTGTTCCAAAAATGTGTTTTGCAAAACTCCACCTGTTGGTGGAGCTATAACAGGCTGCGTTCATGATTTGAGGCTTTTTGTTCCAAAGGGGCCAATCCAGCAAACTTTGAAAGCCAATGTTAGCCAATTCGGATGGAATATGAAATATCGGACATATCCGGCTTGAACACATGACTATAGAGATAGTGTGTAACTATTTGCGGGTTTTTTCAAAAGTCGGCCTCCTGGTGGCGCTATAACAGGCCGTTCTGGAAAGTTTTGGGCAGAGGTTAATCGTTGGCATCCAGGGAGTGTGCGTGCACAAAAGTGCCGGAGATTAGCTATACACAGACGGACGGACGGACACACGGACACACACACGGACAGTGTGCAAAACATACTCTCTCCCCATGCCTTCAGCCTGGTGGAGACAATTATTAGAAGAAATTGCTGCATACTGATGGAATGCTAATATGACACTTATTGTGTCTTGTTGTGTCCAAGTGTCATCATGTCATGAAGATATTATTTATTGGCACTGTCATTGAACACATGTATTATTTAATCTACTCTGTGTAATTACTAATTACCGGTATGGAATGCTACAATTTAATGCTTGAATAAAATGTGTGTCAGAATGCTGATTGTGACTTTTGTGGTGGGGTTTAGTCTGGGGCAATGTTGCACACAATTAAAACTTGCTTTTATCCACTTTCAACCTGGTATCCGTATCCCTTTGGGCATGTCATTTTATTGACAACACATTGTGATGTATTACAAATATGCGTGTGCGTGCGTGCGTGCATGAGTGCGAACATGGGGGATTGTTAGGTGTAAAAACAGGGGGCTCTGAGTAAAAATGGTTAGGAACCACATGAGAGGTTACAGTGACCTATTTATCTTTTCCAGGACTTAGAGAGGCTGTGGTAGGCCTACTATTTCTGGTTTTCATTCGTCTATATCGAGTTGATTATTAGTCGATGCATCCGTAAATGTGCGAGGATGTCTTGTCTGTGTATTTCCAGTTTCTTTGTTAAAAGCTGACAAATGGACGCATAGAAACCAACTGCACTGTACAACGTACTGTATCAAGACCATGCACCCTCCATCACATTAATATTTCTATTGAATCAAGTTCCTAAAAATTATATACATGTCATGCCCAATGTGAATGCATGTCAACAACAATGAAATGCACAGTGAAGAGAATGTGGAATTTCTTCATAATCTATGTAATCCATGCATGCAAAACACTAGTTGTTGTAGGTAGCTAATGTCTACACAAGCATTTGTTGTTATGAAGCAGTTTAAAAAGATTGCTATTTTCATTGGCAAAGCAAGCAGATGGGAGACTACGGTCCCAACCTCTAATTCATTCTTAAGGTACAGTCACACATTGGTGTCAGACACCGATGCTGCAGATGCGTGAATTTACCCATATTGTCCTAGGGGTTGTGGGCAGTTTTACAATAAATCTCTAAAAGAGAATACCAGCACTCACCATTAAGGCACTTTTATTTTATTTATCATTTGGCATGGTACGCTGCAGAGCAGACGGCACAGCGTACGCACTTTAGCGCCATGCCTTCAGCGTTGTTGACACTATATTGCTGTCATTTCGATTGGGCCTTTTGACCTGGGCCTCGATTGGGCCTTTTGAGAAACCAACAATACACAGGGAAGACATATTTATATAATATTCTAACCACACCTGGGGGTCTATTAGAATAATGTTAACTCCACAGACCCATACAAAACAGAAAAAGTACAAAAATCACTGTACTGCATCTTTAACCACTTAACTATAGTTGGATTGAGTGGAATGACTCAGGGCTTGAGGAACCGTATAAAACAGGCCTTCAAAGGACGGCCACCACGATATTCAGTCGCCCTATTACTTTGAATGGTGTTGCTTGTTCTTGATATTTGATACTATTCTCTTTTCGTTCTACACTGATCTACAAGTTGTGATTTTTAGTTGTGAACGTTTTCCACAAATATGGATGCATTGCTGGGGTTCAACTGGTTAAGGGACTCTTGTTTTGCGTCCACATAAATATAGCCTTTTAACAGAAAATTACAGTTTTTGGTAGAACCCTCCACCCTCCATATCCAGGGAGGGGGGTCCCTGGATATACTGATACCCAATCATTATGTAGGAGTAATAGGCCTGTGGCACTGCCTCTTTAAGAAAAAGGAATTAGCCTACTGTTGTAATTATTGTGCTCAAACAATGCCTTTGGTCGCATGATGTACTCACAGCTGGGTACTCATTATCAGGCATGGCGCTGTCTCGTACAGATAAGACTTTTGAGTGTACTCTATTATCTTTACGAGAGTGTGTGTGTGTGTGTGTGTGTGTGCGCGTGCGTGCGTGCGTGCGCGCGCGTGTGGCAGCGATGGCAGTGTCTTGAGTGTACAGGGTTTGATGAGGTCCCAGGTAGGGCTGGGCCTTAATTTTCGTGCCTGTTGAGAACTCTAGTTTTCGCCGGCTGCACTAATAACTTTGGCGTGGGCCCGTCTAGAGTTTGAATGGACAGGTATCAGTCAAAAGGGAGACATCGAAGAGGAAGGACGGGTGGGAAAGGATCAACATATGGAATGTCAGAACAGGTGAGCTCCATAGGCTATATGGCGATCTACGGGTTTGAGGTCAGATGTAGAGTTGCTGGCCGGCTCCATATGCAGATTTATGTTCTTCTCCATGTAGCCTATGGCTATGCAGGGTTTGATGAGGTCAGTGTCGTGATCTTCATATGGAGACGGCCATATATGGAGCGTGTCACAAGGCGTGATGGACTGACGGCCATATGGTGGTGTGACTTGTCATGAGGCGTGATGTCATGAGGCATAATGGACTGACAACCATATATGGAGGCGTGACCTGACTGACGGACGGACAGACAGACAGACAGGTGTTCATAGTAATCTGTGACCTACAGTCGCAATCATTTATTACATAGTAGGCCTATGCATTACTGATTACATTACTGATTTATCTAAATATCTCAAATTGGAACCTAAATATTTTGCAAAAGCGCCAATGGTTTTCTATTTCAATTGGTACGGTATTTTATTTGGATAAACAAAATACACTACTGCACAGTATATCGCCCAGCCTTTAAAGAATGTGTCTAATTTGCTTTTAAGAACAAATTGTATTTAACTTGTTAACTTTCAGAACTTCTCCCTAATTATTTGTACACCTAGAATCTAGGCCCTAGATGGATTTGTGAAAGAATGGGTGCATGATAGCGGTACTAAAGGCACATTGCACAGCAGCACACACACACACACACACACACACACACACACACACACACCTTTTGTACTGCAGCTGAGTATAGCTGAGCACTCATGTGTGCTGTGCATAAGCATCTCTCTGGGCACGTGCACAGGACTCTGGGTACAGTGAGGGAGTGTACTGTTTACTACTGTACATGCGCCAGTCTTACTGTAAGTTACTGGTTAATGTGCAATGTAATGTACCAACCAGGACGCTATACGCTCCACACACACGCCACGTCACTGAATTCCACATACTCTACATGCACTGTGTAGTGTGTGCATCATAAAGCGGACACAATGTCCTCAACTTGCCATACATTTTGATGGTGGCTGGCTCTGGCTCACGTTTTCTGGCCTAATGCCAAACGCGCCATCCAATCGGAGACTAGGGAACGCACATGGTGGGCGGGCAGTGGGCGGGGGCGAGGCCGTGACGCGGCCATAACTACAACTACTACGGGCGAGGCCGCGCCCCCTATCTTCCAAATATGGCAAGTTGAAGTACAAAAGGATATCCTGGATCTCGTGTTGTTGTTGTTGTTGTTACTGGGCGTCTGGAACATTATTTGTGGATCGTCGGGAACAAATCCACAGCTATCTTTCAATCCATACGTGCATACGACGCTTCCTTCCGTATGGAGAGAATCGTGGGATTCTTCCATCATCACACTTTAATCTAGGGAGAAAGTCCGCGGCGCTGCGCTGTTGCATTGCATCCCGCCCATCCCGCCTCGTGTCTGAACGACACACCCACCCGCAGGGGGAGGAGCGGAGGAGGACAGCCCCGTGGTGGTCCCGTGGACTGTATCGTGGAACGGCGGAACACGGAGTTCCAGCGTGTATTGTACATGTGCGTACTACTGCACACACACAGCGTCTGCCGCACAGCCTGGCACACAGACAGTCAGACACAGACACAGGAGCCACACACTAACTCCATCCTGGGTTACTTTACTGCTGTTCCTGCTTCGAAACCGTGGGTCGTGGAACACACAAAAGGTATGATTGATTGATTTAAAAAAATATTTCACATTATGCAGAATGGGTACATTTCAAACGAAAGCACAAGTCAATTAAAAACGGCTATGGACGACACCATGATAAAGCATTTGCACTTGTTCACAACAGGTTCCACCATTTTCAATTAATCAGATAGGCAGGCTTGATGTGGCCATGATATCAGTTTCATTATTTATGTTTTATTCGAGTGTAAATAGATTATCTACTAATATGTAGATGGATAGAAACAAAATATTCTGCTCACTGCAGATCCTATACACTACTGCTATTATGTTATGTGTATTCCAGTTTACTGCATGTTTTCTGTCATTTGCGGAAGGGTCGAGTCATATTGTTTTTGTTTATTATTTTGAGCATAACCCATGCATGTCTCATGCATGTTAATTCATGTAGACCCCCAAATGCATGTTCTACATCGTGGCTACAAGAAAACAGTAGAGGCTGGATGGATTTGTGTGGGGGTGCCTGTGTGTAAACATTTTATATCAGTAGCATAGTCTTTTTTTGTCCTTTTCTCCCTCAAAGTTCAGTTTAATTTGATGATGGAGTTGTCAAATTAACGGATCCACTTCATACCTTACTAGACCCCCTAGTTAATATGTATTTGGCCACAGACCCCCATCTGAAAGGAATGTGTGCCAGGGACTCCCATACAAGATTTGTGTTGTTAAAATGTAATAAATAAATAAAACACTGGTGCAATAACACTCACATACAACCACTGCAACACCCATTGTAACCAACGACCAACTACTCAGCTTCGTTTCTTCCAGGTCCAAAGTTTTCTAGGTCAGGATATACTGATGGAGACGTGTGGCGGTGAGCTCCAGAAACAAGGACATACACATCACAGCGCTGCAGGGAACACAAACACGAGGATGATGAGCACCAAGAGGAAGGCCGAGGGCCACAGCAGGCCAGCGGGCAAACTGCGTACCATGAAGTCCTCCAGGCGTTCCGGAACGGACTCGGAGAGGGACTCCGGTTTCTCAGGTTGGTTCGTCCCTCCCGTAGCAGTGTAAAAAACAGTACCTAAGTAAAAAATGTTGAAGTACTTTTACTTTACTTAAGTATGTGGATCTTTTATATGTTATACTTGTACTCCATCACATCTCAGAGGCAAACATTGTACTTAATGGTTTTTACTCCACTACAATATTGTATCAAGTGAAGTTACTTTGTAGATTTTTATTATTATTACGAAAACATAAAACGCTCTTGAGTCTTTTATACTTCATCTATTGGAAAATGGATGCGACACCTTGTGAGCTAGATCTGCTCTTTTTTTCCTTCTTTTTTTTGAGAGAGATTTAGATCACACGTTTCGATAAAACATCCTGAGTACTTCTTCCACCACTAACTGTCCTCGCCGCAGTCTCCTATGCCTTCACTGTGCAGTGTGTCACATGTTTGCAACCTACTTTCTTAACCCCCCCCCCCCCTTTGACCTGTAGATGTGGGCTCAGTGAGCGCGCTGGACATCGCCGACTCGGAGGACTCTCCCCGGGCTGTTGTGGGCTCCAGTTCTGGAGCGCAACCCTCCCAGCTGGCAGTGGTGGGGGGCTCCTACTCCAACCTTTCTCCTGTGATCATCATGAACAATGTCTTACTCAAACAGGTATGCTGCTACACACGCACACACGCACGCATGCACGCACGCACGCAGGAACAAACAGAAAGGGGGTCACACTGTATACTAGTATAGCACAGTTTCTGACATTAACTCAATGCTTTCAACTCACCTGCACTAGTCTATTACACAAATATACCTAGGCCTCCCACTAAGCCTCCCACTACTGCGATATATGGTGGATCATGTTCCTGCACAACATGACTTCTCGCTGAATAGCCTATTAGCCATTACACAGACCTGTGTCTGTGCAAGAAGTAAAAGCCAATGAAATTGCTAGTAGTACTTAAAATGCCTCTGGAGGCACCCGAGTAGCTCATTTGGTGGTAAGAGTACCACATAAATGAGGCGACTAGTCCTCACAGCTGACCTGGGTTCAAATCTGACCTTTGGCTCTTTGCCCTCTCTCTGCTCACTGTCTCTATTTACGTAAAACAATATATATACCGTTTCACTTGGCGTCTTGTTATAGTTCCCCTTTGTTACAGCCACAACAAAAGAACATTTGACATGCTCATAATCCAAGGCCATGGAGACAAGGTTGCATAAACATCCTGAGCTTTACCAGAGAGTGTGCACTGTAGCAAGTGTCCGCACATTTCTCGCCCGATTGAAAGCTATTGTAACGAGCTCAAATATTTATCCACATCCTCCTCACAAGAGGCGTGAAAAAAAAAGGAGGTGATTGCTCGGATGAAGGCAACAGAGCCTGTGCATGGTGCAGGGTGCATTACGTTCTAGTTCGTTCAAAGCTCAAACTACGCTCTTGGTTTAGTCAAGATTTCTTACATCAATTTCGTTCTCGTCTAAATTCTAGCCCAGGGCGGACTGGTAGTGCTGTGAGTGACTGGTAGGGGTAGTTCCTGACCTCCACGGGGGCTCCAACAAACACAAAATGGGAGGGCAGTTTCTGTCACTGCACTACACTGGAACTGGGCTGGATATTTGTGTTCCGTCAGGTGAAAAGATGTGGCTGGTGACTTCCTGTGTATCAGAGGACACATTAGTTATTAGTATAATGACTAAATTGAAAGAAAAGTGGGAAAATATTGGAAAACCAAAAAGCCTATTGCGACACAAACTCCAATTCAAGTTCTTGGAGTGCCAATTTAGGAGAAATAAACAGACCCTATGCCACAAGCTGACAGCTGACAACATTCTTTGCTCCGCCAAAGCTGACACCAGCTGATCCACCACACCCTTTCTTCAATGAGACACCATATCCTCCAGGGGACTAGTTTTTATAATTTCAATTATTCTATCTACCAAACATTGCCATAACCTAAAGCATTGGTAGTCTGGAGGCCTGGCCACCACACAATGGGCCGTCAGAACTATAGCTTCCTCCCCATAACTATCAGAACAGTGTATACGGTAAATCGGTAATGTATTCTAAACTAACAAACAAGCCACAAAAACACTATACAATGAGCACAAGAAACAAAACGTTGATATGACAGGAAGGCGACTTCGGCTGAAAGAGAGAGAGAGAGATCCTTCTTCAGGCTCCCTTAACCATTTTAAACCTGGCGTCCGTATTTTGGGCATGTCATTATACACAAAATATTATTACAGATCAGGTCACAGCTGAGCTGAGCTTGTATATCAGCTTTTTATTATTATTATTTTGCTATTGTTGTATGACAAATGCAGGGCTTAAGTGGTTAAATCTGGGGCAGGGTCACCCACTAATCACATGATCAAGACCAAGAGCCTCTGGACAGTCAGTCTGTTCAGAGGGGAGAAAAGAGGGGAATAACACTGCAGAAGGACTGCAGAACAACGCAGTTTTGTGCATGTAGTCTCTTATTAATAATAATAATTTAAAATAAATTAAATGTTACTATTTTATTATTGATTATTTTATTATTATCTTAAAATGTTTAAGCAAGAGTAAAATTAAATTAATGTACGCTATATGAATTTAATTTATATTATATTGTCCGACATCAACATGACATCAGTTCAGTAAAAAGTCTTCATACATGCTGATACCAATATATCTGTGATAGGCCAGTATCAGTGCTTCCTTTTTTGATGAGGAAGAGATTGTGCTAGTCTGAAGAGGTTTGCCTGCTGAATGACCCATCTCTAATTTCTGTACTGTGATTTCTGTCCTTCCAGCCTGAGACCCCGCCTGCTCTGAAGCCCTGGGGGTTCAGTCCCGCCGTGGAGGTGGTCCAGCCAGTGGTCCAGCAGCCTCAGGTGGTGTTTCTGCAGCCGGTGGTCTCTCGCTCTAAGGAGGCCACCTCCAAACACAGACGCCCCAAGAAGTATCTCCCCATCCTCAAGTCGTACCCCAAAATCGCACCCCATCCTGGAGGCGGCCACGGCTCCTCGGGAAGAAGTACCACTTCCTCTTCTTCGTCGTCTGGTTATTCCTCTTCTTCCTCTTCTTCTTCAAGCTCTGGAAGAAGTGGCATTTCCAGACACCGTGAGCGCTCTCATCACAGGCACAAGCACCAGCAGAGAAGCCCATCTGTTTGCTCTAGCAGTAGTTCCTCCACAGCCAGTCTGCCCCCTGCCTCTGGCGCTGTACCACCTTTGCTTCTTCGGCGCCTCGCTGCTCCCCTGACGGACAGCAGCAGCTCCAGCAGCCCTTCCAGTGAGAGGCCCTCGCCTGCCGTCAGCCGATCAGGGTTGTCTCCCAGCCAGTGTCTCACTCCCTTGCACTGCTTCGAAGACCCAGAAGAGGCCCTGCCACTCCCCGACGCGGCTCCCTGCATCGGCGCCGCCGCCGAGCAATACGGCAGCAGCGGATGCACCGATGGCGAGCCCGACGCCAAGCGGAAGCGTTTCTCCAACACTTACAACATCCTGAGCAAGTCCGGGCTGCTGGACATCACGCTCAGAACCAAGGAGCTGCTCCGGCAGAACCGCCGCACTCAGACGGACTTGGACCGACTCAAGGAGGACACCGCGCTCTTCCTCAAGGCAATGCAGAGTTGGGACAGTAGCGTCTTTGTCCGGCTACAGGGCAGCCTCAAGGAAGAGGACCGAGAGAGGGAGAAAGAGAAGGGTGTCCAACTCCAAACCACTGACTAGACCTAGACTAAAGGTCAGATGGTAATCCTTTAGACTCAGATTGGGGGAAAGCATGTTTGGGGGTTGTGGTTGGAGCTCACAAAAGACATGCTGAGCTGGCAGTAATATGACCCACAACAAATCCACCCCCCAGCCAGCCATAGCATGCTGTGACCTATATTCTGTCTGCAGTCTGCTTTCAGAAAGTCACTGGACAGTCATTGTTGGTGTGGTGGTCCATGACCATGTCTGCATCTCTTCCACCGACTTCCTCTTAACCACTTTCAATATGGTGTCTCGATTTTGGGCATGTCATCAAAGTTGAAAACCTTGATTCAAAAATAGCAAAAGTAGCAGAGCTGAAATCTCTTCATAGTTCATAGTGACACGACACTTTTGTCAGCTATTTTTACCAATGCGTCATATGGTTGACTATAGTTTCTGACTTAATATAGTGCCACTGCAGACTTGAATAAAAAAAGAAAAGAAAAACGCCACTGGCCTGGGGATGAATACATTCTGTAGATGAAAATCTATGAGGATGGATATTATTTTTCCCTTGCAAGTGCACAGCACAAAGTGTCTGGTGGATCTAAAATTGAAAGAAAATCTGATACTTCTAATCAGCTCTAGCCCCATTGATGCTGAGGTGCACTTCAACTCAACAGCACTTGTATAGATACTTCAAGAGCAGCTTTTCAAAAGAAACGGAAATTCTGTAGAACGCCAAAATATGCTTATGTCATTGAAATGACAATGTGGCTTTATCGGCGAGAGCATAATATCGGGCTCATTCATGTTACACTGAATGTGTCCGGTTCCTCAGACCCAGAGCTATTGAGAGAGTTACAACAATCCCATAGACATCCCTTATAAATGTATCCATATAATATTCAGTTCAATGAATGTAATATTCATATAATATTCAATCAATTATTGCCTAAACCAACTTACACATGATTTGGAATTAGTTTTGTTGTGCTCAGACTCTGAGATGACAAGAAGAATGCTGAAGTAATGCTTGCCATCGGGAGACCAAACACTACTGTGTACTTCCAAATCCTCAATAATGGGTGTCGATGAAGCACATGCGACACATGAATCGTGTGATCGTGTCGCGGCGATACCAATAATGCCTCAATTCTCTCTTTTCAGTGTGTTGGCTCAGACCAGTCTGCATCTCGAAACAGGAGAATACTGTGCCTCGAGTCTATGGTTCTATGGAGTCTATTATGGTTCGTGCTGTATTCGGAAACGTTTTGAGTCCTGTTTGGCACAGTTCTGGGATAGGCCACCACATTCTCTCTAAAATAACATTCCCATCATGTTGATGGAATGCTGGTTATACTTTGCTACTACGAGTGTAGTAGCAAATGGTTCATTCAAGCATTAACCAGGTCAGGTGCCATCGAGGTATGGACTGCACTTCCTAATCACAATCTATTTATTTATGACTTTGTGGGTTGTTTTTGTCTTTTTTAAGGGCAGGGGATATCATTATTGTGTGTGTATTTTGCATCACTTGTTACAAACTAAGTGTACAGTTGTTTCTGTTCTGAGTTTGTATTTGGAATGATGAATTGCGGGAGAAACTTTAAACTGAATCGATGCGGGCAAAAACAGCCCTCAAGACAATTCCACTAGGGAAATGCAATAGTGCTGCATCAACAAGACCGTTTGATTCAAGTATCTTTTTTATATAACAAACAGAAAGTGAACACTGTGGTTCACCATTGTAAATACTTGACAATACTGACAGAGTTTGTGTCACAGCGTTTCTCCATTGTAATTTTGTTTCTTTTCTCTTTTTTTAAAACTGTGTGTACAGTGTAGAATAACGCCTTAATATCAAACATGATATTAGTTTAAAGGGTTTGGATTTGCACTGAGTAGCTCCCCAGCAATTTTATACTGAGAGGTACTTTGAGGCAGCTATTGTGGCGCATGTGAAACAGTCTGCAACGGTCTGTTTTTTAGGTTTACACTTTATTTGAAGTGTCTAAGGCATTATAAGCACAATATAAGCTGATATGGGCTATTCATACAGTACATTGCAAAATCATGTTGATTAAATTAACCTCATTCATTACCTCATATGAAATATACATTACCTCATATGAAACCTACATTATTACCTCATATGAAACCTACACGCATTATAATAATTTATTATGCCATGCAATGTGTTATAAATAACGCATATGTTTTTCATGTCTGTGTTGCGATTTTTAAAATTAGCCGTACAGATTGACCTCATGTGTTAGGATGTGAAGATTGTATGGAGTTTAAGCATGGTGTATTATGATGATTACAACGCACTCACCTGGCTTACGGTCGTGTATGTATGATGCCTTTCATTATTTCCTTTTAAAAGGATGATTTGTATTCTTCTGGTCTTCTTGTAATGTGCTTTTGAGTATATAAATAAGTTCTTGTTAAATTGTCAAAGCGAAGGTTTGAAATGCCGTTGGATACTTTTTTTTTCACCTATTTTTATTTATGTGTTGCTGACTGTAAGAAACTGGGCAGATGCGTCAGATTAAAGAAAAGAAAAACGAAATTATTTCAATGGTCATGATTTGTGCTTTGTTCTTCATTGTAATGTAATGTTTCTCCCGTGCTTAGTGAAAGCCTTAGGGAGAAACCTTGTTTTCTGGTGGTTGAGATTTCCTTTTTTCTGTGTACAGTGCAAATGGTAAGCAAGAACAAAGTGACAGTTACAAACTTCTAGATTAGTTTGGGGTTTTGGCCTACTAAAAGCATTATATGATATGATCTGCCAAAATGGTTTATTAATGTGGTATTCTCATCACTCGTAATATCATAGAATCCAAATTTTCACTCGGTATCCCATACCACACACATTCTGCCATTTCATTTGGAATTAAGGCTTACATGTAAAAAAAAAAAACAGATTGATGGTTTAAAAAATTCTCAGCTGAAATCCATAGTATATTTACCAGTGGAGCAAGTGCTGACAAGTGGCATATATCTGAAAAGCTAATAGTGACTGATAACATCAGTCGGGATCTGCTTTAGAGTCAAAGGCTTATCGTGTCTGCTGGCACAGCACTGAACCACCACCACAACAAAAACACATTTATGTATTAGATAGAGCATCTGACATTGATTCACTGTAGCCCAAACAGCAGCTCTGTTTACGTGCTGTACTGTAGATCCTCATGGGTCTAAGAAGCCACAGCTGTGCTTCACTAGAACAGTGGTTCTCAAAGTGGGGTCCGGGGACCCCCAGGGGTCCTTGAGGGAGCTCCAGGGGGTCCCCAGCTAAATGATAGATCGTACAGGAACCAAATGGACCCTTATAGGTCTGTAACTGAGAGTGTACAAATGGAACCAAACGGACCCTAACGAGTCAATTTGGTTCCATTTGTAAACTCTCAGAGTTCAATTAACATTGATTTGACTATTTTTACAATTATACATTGGGGTCCCAGAGATAGAAATGCCACAGGGGTCTGGGGTCCCAGAGATAGAAATGCCACGGGGGTCCGTAACCTAATGCACTGGGTCGTTGAAATAAAAAATGGTTGAGAAGATTTTAGAAAATCTTCTCTTATGGGGGTCCCTGGCATATAAAATGAGGGTCTGTGGGCTAATAAGTGTCAATTTGGAGGTCCTTGACATAAAATAGTTAGAGAACCACTGCACTAGAATAGGGCTAGCTGTGGGTTCCTTGAAGGTGATCCAGCAGGTCCCCAGCAAAGAAAAATCACTTGAACCCTATTCTATACGTTGGCTATACAAATGTATAATTTGGGGTCCTCCTGGACATATATGATATATACTACATTTAATAAATACCTGTTACTTCCTTACATCAGAGACACATACTTCCCACAGATTACACACCCAAAGCGAGTTTGAATCTATGACCAACGACAAAAAATGCCATACCTAGCCTTAGGGAGAAATACATCAATGTACAAACACAGCAGCAAGATTTGTGAACTGTTGCGACAAAATAAAGTTAGCTAATTGTAACCCAGGTTTATAATTGTATGTCTGTTTGTATGGTCACGGTACCATCTACATCAGTTCGCAGCTCATCACACCGATCACTCAGTCACACCAGTTTGGAATCAACAATTATCCCCACACCCTATAGTATCCTAGTACAGCACTATTGTCTCAGTCAGTAGGTGCGTTTCCATAAAGCCGTTTTTTTGCGCATTAAGGCTCTTGCGCAAAATCTCCTGGAAACACATCAAAGTGCGAATAAGTCCCCATTCGCACCTCGCAAAAACACTTTTTCGAGGTTGCGGATTTAGGCTTTTTCGAAAAAAGGGAAATGCGCAAATAGTGTATGGAAACACTTGCGGAAAAGGTTTTTAATTAGAAAGCATTGAACTCGCATTATATCGCTTTTGAACAGTTGGAAAATAAAATAAAAACCGATGGGGAGGCAGTGGAGTGAACGGTGCATGGGAGGGTGGCTAGAGGGAGAGGGAGTGATGTTGTGGATACATATAAGGTCCCAATTTACTACTACCCGATCCGTCCGATTAATAATTGTGTAGTGTGTTCAAAGATCCCCAACCCGACTCCATATGAAGTCTGAATCCTCCCGAGTTGATCGGGGCGCTCCGATCATTTTGATATCTGGATCGCTAGGCCTACTGTATGGATGCACAGTTGCACACACACACACACACACACACACACACACACACACACACACACACACACACACGGTGTAGTAGACTAAACTTTTATATAACCTAGCTGCCTGGGTCCCTGCAGGCTATTCGATTTCGATCCATGCATATGCTTCATCTATTCTTATATATTCATTGCATAAGATAAGCAACCTAAACGTGTAGGCTAAGTTATTTACAACTGTTTGCAGCTGCAATCAATCAATTTACAGTATAAACGACCAGTATGCTCCAATCGAGTCCCGCGACATGGCTACATGTGCCCCAAATATATTAAGACAAGCATTACACAACAAATCGTTCTTTGTACGTTCTTTGACTGTATAGGTGTCAATACTGTGAAAGCAGCAGATGCCCGCTGGCTTGCTGTAGACTTGCTGACGGTCGGTCAGCCGCTGACCAGGGATCAGATTACAGCGCAGTATATCTGTATATGGGGTCCCGTCCGAAAATTGAGAGCACGCACAAGCGCATCAAATCCCTAAATCAATGGTGTGAAACTGTGAACATGGATTAGGACTACTTTACATGAGCCTCACTTTACTGGCAAACAGTGCCAACTACTGCATATTTAATGAACTTATTTCATATGCGCATTTTATCAGTTTAATGGAAACACCGACAATTCGCTTTTCTTTTTTCGACTTAATGAACATACGCTTCCTTTTTTCGCAAAGGCTTAATGGAACCGCACCTAGTGAGGTGCACATCACTGGCTGTGGCAGGTATGTATCTCTTCTTCTACAAACATTTTTTACTCTTCATTATCAAACTTTATATTAACACTGATCAACATTGGTTTTAGACCTCCAAATACTACACTGGTGAACAGAACTGGTGAGGTGGATGAGTTGTAGAACTTGAACTGAATTGGTGAGTTTATTTGAAATGTTTGAACTGTTGTTTGATTTTGGTTATTTTCAGTTTGAAACTTAAAGGATTATTTGATTTGACATTTGTAAAGGATTGTTTGATTTATATGCTTGTAGATCAGCTATTTTGATAAGATATTTAATTTGGCCTTTTTGTGTTTAGGCCAGGTTTTTCCCTTTATACCATGAAACTCCATGAATGATGATGAACACAATGGCGAGCTAAGTCCCAGATAAGAGACAACACCTGTTTTCTGTCCTACCTGGACGGTAGGACCTCTGATTCACACAAACACACAATTCCCTCTCATAACTACTCCATTCACAAACACACTGCCTCACATTCCCCCTCTGACTTTGAAGTGACTCTAACAAACCATGGACAATGGACAATTGACTGAGTTGGACTGAATTTACTTTGGTTTATATCTGAACTGTTTTTTACTTTGTTCTCTTTTTACTTCAATATATCATCATAAACATAACTCTCTTGGGTTCTTTATGTTTTCAATGCAAATTCCTTCCACCATACGCCTACTTCTGACAGCAGTACTGGTCCAAACATATTCTTTATCACCAAGTATATGCTACATAATGGAATACAACCACCCTAAGGACTACTATCTGTACCAAGTAGACCTACTACACATGTAAACAGAGCTGCGACCTTTAAACACATCTTAAATCAGATTTTTGTATACTATTTAAATAGTCTTGAGTAAAACAAATGCTGCAATTTGTCCAGAAGTGACTGCAAAAAAAGTTGCTATTTCATAAAAAAAACCTTTATACCCTGTATAACATGTATATAATGATGTGACATAGCTCTGTCTACAAAATGTTGTACCCCCTCCAACTGTATACAACTTTCCCCATTTTCAACTGTTTTTATTGTATTTTGACACTTGAAACAATGAATCTCAATTGAAATGAAATGACTCTCAATTGAAATGAAATTAATCTCAATTCAAATGAAATTTATCTCAAGTTAATTGAAATTAAATTAATCTTTTCATTTCAATTGAGTTTCATTTCAACCGAAAAATGTGAACCGAAAAATGTCAACCTGAACCGAATAATGTAATTTTGTTTCCCAGCATTGGCCAGGTTATTGTCAATCAGTTAATCAAAAGCTATTGTCACAACTACAGGTGCAGGCTGCATTGAGGTTCATAACCAACTGCCCTATAGGACTCATCACTGTACTCTGTATGCCTAGTCAGTGGGTTGGAACTCCTTAACGTCTCGCAGGTTGCTACATTGGTATATTCTCACTTATTGTTGGTAATCTCCCACTCTAAATTTGTTCTAAATTTTAACTGGTCCAAAACTCTCTCAACCTCAGATCAAATGCTTGGCTGTGCTATGTCGTGCCCCCAATAAAATCTGAGGCTGGGGAAAAAAAGCCTTACTTTTTTGGACCCTGGTCTTGGCCGTACAGATCAGACTCAAACTGCTTTTTAGTTTATTAGCAAATTTCGTTGCTTAGTTTTTATATATTAACCTTTATTGATTGTGTTACTAGACGTTCCTGTTCTCCCTCTGAGCTTCTTCGATATTGGGTACTGTAATTCTGAACGTTGCATGTTTGTCCTGTTATGGTCTTGTATTTATTGTTACTGGCAGAGCTGTGTCACTTATTTATTCTTGTAAATAGTATGGTAGAGGGTATGACCCTCTACCATACTGTAAAGTTGCAAAAGCATATGATGCTGCATGTATGTATTAGGGACAAAAGAAGAATTTTCACAAAACGGCAATTGGCTCATATAAAACCTTCATTTTCTCACTTAAAGAAATGTGTAGAACTTTTCGTGCATTTTGATCAAAGATCCTGGGAGGAGATGCATTTTAATTGATTTTCATATAATTCAAAATGGCAGGTGATCTAGAGGTCAGAGGTCAAAAGTAAGACTGCACGGTTCAGCCAGAACTGCTATTTTTGGCGGACGGAGAAGGAGAAGAAAAAAAAACTAACAATAACAATAAAGGACCAAGTCCTTTCTGTACTGCTTGGTCCTTTAATAACTAACAATAACAATAAAGGACCAAGTCCTTTCAGGACTGCTTGGTGGCGGTCCTTTAATGAAATGCACTTCACTTCCACAGTGACTGGATCATAATAACTCTGGTTCCTACTGTCCTGCAGTTACCCCATTTCAACACTAGGGAGCAGTCAGGTGTCAGGCAAAACACACACACACACACACACACACACACACACACAACGCGGAAGTTGACCAAGTCATCATGTTCCATTCGGCTTTCCGTAGAACAATCTTGCAGGCAGCCCACTGGTGAATGTAGACAATCCTCTCTCTGTCAAAGTTACAGTTACAAAGGGAACAACAACTGTATTTTAACCTTTATATGGGTGATACAGGTTAGTACTCTGCTCTGGTGTAATAATGCCAATAAAAGTGTCCCGCGTCAAATGGTTGTCTTTGACACAAAGCATGAAACGTTAAACTGGCTAGCTGCTTAGCATAGTTAGCTTACTAGCGAATGTCAATAACAAACACGCCGGCTGTATACAAGTTTGGTACAGCTGTGGGTTAAGCTAGCTCGCATTTGGCATCCCCAGCAATGTTTACACTGCAAATTGTTATTAATATTGACCTTGTATTTTACATATTTACACAGTTGTCATAGAATAGTGGCATTGTCTCCCGCTTAAAGGTAGTGTAGCATTATACTATAGTATACACTTAACTTTACCATGTTGACAAACGGTAGCGACGGTGTTTTCTTTGTTGATTTGTTGATTGATCCTATATGTTCTTGTTTGTATAGACGCTGTAGGATGGTTTTGAGCGAGAGATGACTGGAAAACCAAAATAATATATGATCAACATAAGTAACGGGTAAACTTGGGGTAAGTGCTTTGAAAATTGTATTTCACAGTATGCAGAATGGGTACATTTCAAACGAAAGCACAAGTCAATACAAAATATATACTTTGTGGACGATCCATGATTAAGCATTATTACACTTATTTACAACAGCTGAATTTTTATTGATTGGAGTATTTATTAACAGATTGGAGAATTACAGTACATTTCAAGCACAACTCAATACAAAACTGTTAACTGTGGACGACACATAGATTGTAGAAAATGGGACGACAGTCACGACACCATAAAGCATTACACTTGTTTACAATAGGGCCTGGTCCACCATGTTCAATTCATCACAACATTTAGAGATGTACAAATACACACATATAGCCAAAAACTGGAAATCATCATAGAGGAAATAGGGGGAAAAAAACATACATTGAGGGGAAAAAGGGGTGGGCGATTCAGATTTTACGGGGGCCAGTTTCGAATTGCAGCCATCCGTAGGTGCCCTTTGAGAGCGGGTTTGAAGGAGTCAAGGGATTTGCATACAAATGGGCGTTCCACATTTTGGTGGCATCGGAGCGAAATTAATTAGTCCCTTGTTTGTGCCGAATCTGGGTTGCACATGTTTTGTTGAACTCCCTCTGTTGTGGGTGTGGACTTCGTTGACATTAAGGAAGTATTTCGACAGGTACATGGGTATCTTGGTGGTGTGTCGAATCTTGTGGACCAGACCCATTGCAAGATGCTGTACTCTGTCATCAACCCTAAGCCATTCCAGCCTGTCAAAGTGGGCAGGGGTGAGGTGGGTTCGGGGAGTGAGGCCAAGTATTAGCCTGACCAGTTTGTTTTGGGAAGTCTGGAGCCTTGTTGTAAATGGTAAATGGTGCATTTATATAGCGCCTTTATCCAAGGCGCGTTACATAGATGCATTACATTCACCCATTCACGCACACATTCATACACCGATGGCGGCGGAAACCATGCAGGGCACCAACCTGCACACCGGGAGCAATTAAGGGGTTCAGAGTCTTGCTCAAGGACACTTCGACACTAACTCTGGGGGAGCCCGGGTTCGAACTGGCAACCTTGTGGTTGCCATCCAGCCACTCTACCCCTGAGCCACCTGTTGTTTTAAGGGCCTTTGAAGTGCTGTGGTACCAAGAGGTGCATGCATAGTCGAATAAACCTTGTACGAGGGCTCCTGTTAGGGTCTTCAAGGTGTTTTTGTTGACCAGTGAGAGTGAGGAGATCCTGTATTCAGTATTTAAGTCCGACGTCATTTTGTAGTGCTACGTTACGTCCGGGTCCAAGTGGCACCAGCTCCGTCCGCATCTCATTCTAAATAGAATATCTAAACGCGTGAATCTTTTTACAATGACGTTATTTTTCAGAAAGGAAGCCATTGAGGGTTAAAATGGGTCTTAATGCTTCCAACTCGAGTAGAATTATTAATGTTTTGTACAAGTTTCCATGACAAAAAAAAATATGATGTGGAGACAATAAAGACTATTATTATCATTATTATTGAAGGTGGTAACAGTCCATTTGCTCAGTAAAATATTTCGGGGGCATATTTAGAATGTTTGCAGGCTTGAGTATGTTGAATCTAGTTTGCATTAATGAGGATTTAGTTGACACAATGAAATAAAATGGCGATATTATTCCGTGTGGGGCAGACGGCCTGTCACAGCCAGATTTGGGAGAGCAGCGCAGCTTTGTTGTTGCGAGGAAAGCGGTAAAATTAGACTTTCGTGGTTCGTCTCAGATTTAGTCCGACGGAGCGTCACAGTATAACTCTATGGGGACACAAAAGCGTATATGGGGACACAAAAGTAGGACCCGGAAGTATCTCACGTGCTCGCGCTCACGTCACAGCTAAAATACTGAATAGGGTCTACCTAGGGTCCACCTAGCCATGGTTCACATGACGCTCGTACTTATGACAGTCATGTTTCAGGGCTAGGGTCCACCATTTTCAATTCATCAGACACTCTAAACTAGGGCTGCAACTAACGATTATTTTCATAATCGATTCATTTGCCGATTATTTAAACGATTAATCGGATTATGACACTTATTTAGCTATCACCTTAAAATATATTTTAGGTTATTAGACATGTTCTAACTAACAAAAAATATAATTCATTCAAAAATGCATTTGATTAGCTGCTGATTAGGCTGCTATTCAAATAAAAGACAAACAAAATGAATTAAAGCAACTCGTGGTGTCTTTAGGCTTATTCTGACTGCATACATTTGATTAAAGAATATATACACATGTGTCAGTCTAGAAGGAACACTACTCTTCTGAACTCAAATAGGTCATTTAAAAATAAATATTCAAGCCATATGTTTTGTTCTTGATACTATAATCGTCGTGTCATATTTTGCTTTGCAGTCGCTACTGTGCAACTATCATCAGATTGTAAGGGAAGAGAGATGGATCACTCCTCTTTAGTTTAGTTACACTTAACACTGGAAAAACTGCAAAGCTTTTGTTTCATAAAAATCCACCATAGACAGGGGGGCACATTATTATTTTGGGCTAGTACTCAAAGGAGCACCTGTACATGTAGTTTTAGTTTGGTGTGCACAGCGTTTCTGTAAGTCTACTTACAGGACATTAACATCTCATCTGAGTGCCTTTTGAGTGCCTGTCAGCATTCTCTAAACTCCTGTCTCTCAGCTGTCCTCCTCAAACGCTCATCGCATGCCTTTCATCTACCGCTCAGCAAACGTTTTGACGACGTGTCACGCACGCAGTGGCGCACCGGTTGTGTGCACCGCTGACCATAGACATGTAATGAGCTAATTTCTGTCTAAAATGTCTGTGCCGTGATATTTTCTCTAAGTGTTAGAGTTTGGAATCACTCTTTTTATTCACGGGTCGTGCTGCTGCCTCCTGCATTATGTGCAAATTCGAAACAGGTGGTACGCACTACGCAGCAGGGCCGTTCAGTGACTTCGCCGAGCGCTTCCAAACTCCAACACTTAAAAAAAGAATCAACTCTAGATTCATCCCATAACAAAACAAGAAATGATCACATAGTGATATTTGTCAGGTGAAAGAAGCACTGTCTCTGTTGTGTTCTCCCCCCCCATATTAGTATGATTAATATTTTAGTAACGTGTATGTTTGTGGGTCACACTCACAACCTCACGCCTCGCGGCCGTTGTTTGCGTGCGCTGTCTCCGTTGTGTCCCCCCCCCATATTAGTCTGATTATTATTTTAGTAATGTGTATGTTTGTGTGTCACAACTCGCAACCTCGTGCCTCGCTGCCATTGTTTGCGTTCGTTTCCGACGTTCTGTACGTGGTTCAATGACTGTGTTTTGTTGTGGCTTTACATTGGCTGCACTGCACTGTTTCAGCCGCGTTTGGTTTGAAGTTATATCGAGTACTAGTTATATCGATACTCTTCCTTCCCCGTCACCCTGTGAGTGTGACTGTAATCATGCTTTTCTGCTGCATTGCTCTGCATTGTCTATCTGCAGCCTGAGTGGCCATAGATGTATATAAACTCTAGATAGCTCACCCGCGCTGTTGGCCAATGGAGAGCGACGTCGTTACGTGGCGGCCATCTTACCTCGGGCCACATAACATTGTGTCTATGGGGCATGTACTCTTAAATGACCATAACTTGCTCAATTTTCAACCGATTTTCAAACGGTTTGGTTTGTTATAAACGTCAGAGACGTCCGCATACTTATATGCTTTTATACGACGTTCATATAAAACAAATAAATTAAGCAGATAAGCGTCCTGAATCATAGCCACGTTGACAACGTTTGTAATAAACCAACCCGTTTGTAAATCCGTCAAGATTTGAGGGAGTTATGACTGTTTCTGTTTGAGCTGCCATTGAACATACTGTACTGTAGCCCCGAAGTAAGATGGCTGCCGGGTGAACGACGTCAGAAACTCCGCCTTGAGCCATCTAGAGTTTATATATATCTGTGAGTGGCTGCCAGGGATTTTTGCCTCTCCCCTTCCCATTGGCTAGAACCTAGAGGGCAGCTTTGCCGTTGCTTGGTGTCCCATTGGCCAGAGGAGCCAATCAGGTTAGGCCGTCAGTATGACTAGGGCTAGAACAGGTCGTCAAGTTTTCATGAGCTTTCATTAGTCAGGTGGTTTCACCTGACAAAAATCTAGTGTTGCAAATTGCGGCTACTCTTTTAGAGCGGTTTTGAAGGAGGGCAAGGAGTCACAGTCAACACTGTTTTTATGACTGTAAGAGGCAGGCAGCATAGCAGTAGAACGAATTGAAGAACCTTGGTCCACTCAGAATGATGTGTGTATAATGTGTGGTGGTTATGGTTTCCCATCTCATTCCTACAGGTTTCAGAAGTCTGACCCATGCTTTCCGATGAGCTGGACTCCAAACCTGAGGTGAGTCAGATGACCTGCCTCTCTCTTAGATTCCCTATAGTCTCTAGAACCTGGTCCTTTGTTTGTTGACAAAGTAATTAATTAACTCAAAATTTTGTTCTTAGTGATTATTCTATCGATTACATTTTTAATTTATAGAATAACCGAGAATTACATTTCTGTTATTACAGTATTATAAATGGATTATTTTGTCATAATCAATTAAATTGAGTATAATTTTATGCACGCCTAAAATTACATACACGTCTTATAGCTTATCGCTTACTCTGTTTCTCTCATCAGCTGCTGGTGCAGTTTGTACAGAACGCCTCCATCCCATTGGCACAGCGTTTGGAGGACTCTGAGTCCAAGCACTCCTGCTTGCCTCTGCTGGCAGCCACTGGGTCTGGCTCTCTATGCAGCCCGCTGGAACTGACAGGTTTGTGGTCATTTTAGACTAGGGCGTTCAGGCCACTGGACCCGAAAGGAAAATGGTCATTCAGAGCTTTTGTTTCAACTCACTGCAACTGGCAGGTCTGTGGTCATTGTAGAGCTTTCAGGCCACTAGATCCGCCACGTTTTTGCTTGCTTTAGCCAGCTTGTCCGCAATTCTCAAGTTGCAACACAACATTTTAGACAGCTACTCCTATAGATGGCTATGTGTGTGGCTGTGTCACAGTACAGTACAGTACAGTACAGTACAGTACAGTACAGTACAGTACAGTACAGTACAGTACAGTACAGTACAGTACAGTACAGTACAGTACAGTACAGTACCACTCACTTCAGACGGGTCTGATTTATTCTATGATCTGATCAGGGAATATCTACATACTGAGAGTAATAGTTTTGTACTGATGACTCTTAAGTGTAGTATAACCCTACTGTCCCCCACAAACCCCCCCCCCAAAGTGGGTTTAGTACCGATAAAAACGCTCAAAAATTGGTGCCGTAGGCTTTGCCCGCGGCACAGCGTCGGGCCTCGCACACTGTCACCTTTTTCACCCTGGGCTTGTTTGCATGCTTGTGTAGTAGTTGTATATATTTAATCCTGTAGATTTTATATCAGTGGAATTCATAATTATGAATTAATTATTCAAAATTCTGAATTATACGTTTTCAAAATGAAGAGTCAAATCAATCTGAATTTTAGAAGGGGCACCAGTGAAATGAGCTTAGGAATAAGCACAAGATTAATTTGTATTTAACCCTTAAGTTTAAACCACTAATAAAATAATTAAAAAGATTATAAAATAATCAATTATTATTTTATCTCAATAAATCTATGGAATCTGAAGGTAAGAGATCTTTTTCCATTACATAGCCTTTTTACTTTGCATGTGTCAAAAACCAGTAAGTTCAACCCTTGAGCAAATAATAGACTTGTTTAAAAATATGAATCAATTTATTTCCATACCTAAGCTATATACAAACTTAGTAGAATGGATCACAATAATCAAACGAATTCTTAAACAATGGTTAATGCAGGTTCAAATAGAATTTAAGAAACAAATCAAATGATAATGAAATTATCTGATATAGATAATGTTCTTTGCCATGAACTTAGGAACTTGATGTAAATGCATCACTTTCCTGAGTGTTGGTTTGTTGAGAGCTTTGAGAGAGAGGCAGACTGGGGTCGTCTGTCTTCTGAGGGAGAGAGGTTGTGTGGCAGGCGGTAGGGGTTTGGATCGTCTGGGTAAATAACCCCTGAGCCTCTCGTTGTAGTGCCATGGATTGCCTGGGATCGTCTGGGATGCTCAGGTCAGAGCGTTGGGGTTGGTCTGTGTAGCGATGTGGCCAAGACCCTCTCATCAGACATCCTTCTTTCTGGTTCCTTCTGGTTCCTCTCCTCTCCCTCCATCAGGGTCCTGGATCCTCTGGAATTCCTCCGGATCCTAACCGTTCCTAACCCTATCCTTGCTGGGCTTCATCTGCCTCCTCATTATATAGCTCTCTTCGTTGTGCAATGCATGGCTCAGTTACCATATGTCACTCTCATTGCAAGATGGAGACATTGAGATGTCTTGTGACGCGAAGTCCTTTCAAGTTGCATTCCCAGAAGTTGTCAACATGTTGTTGTGAGGCAAACGTCTCTTTGAAGTTCATTTTGGGAAAAGGTGTACGCATGCACTTATCATGGCTTTAGATTCCACATAACACACAATCTGCAATAATTACATTTATTGTACAGTGAATGTCATATTTCCAATCAATGATCAAGGAATTGTGAATGAATGCTTTTATGACTGGAACGAGTGAGTGGAACATTCAAACATTATGACATATCCAAAGTCAGGCTGTGATCTGTGGCGATGACACTTAATCCAACTGAATGGAATCAAGTCTTTATGGTACAAGGGTATCCCATGGGACTGAGTCTCTGAGTCTGTAGGGAAACAAGTCAATAGAATGTATATTTCCAATGAAGGCCAATCCTCTGGAATTGGACAGTTCTCAGTGTCTCAAGAGTGTGTACATTTGTGCACACAATTCTGCTACCATGGGCAGTTTTTGATCAGACAGTCAGTCTGATCTGGTCAGCATGGTAATGCTGACCATTCTTGAGGGTCAATAGGTCAGAAGACTCCTCTGCAGGCTATAACTGTCCGGCTCCTCCACTTACATGCACCGGGTGCATGTGACGTCAGTATGGGAGAGAGAGATCACTTTATAGCTGGGTATGATAGCTCAATATTGTGCTTTTATACCCCTCGTCTACTACAAATCCCCCATTTCACAATCAAAAGGTCAAAGGTTACTGATGATATTTTGATTATGAAAAGAAGTAGTTGATAAAAGCACAATCAATGAACTCAGGGAAGCAATAGATCATGTTAGCAAATTCATGGCATAAGAACATATCTCTATGCTACGCCTATAGTTTGCTAATGCTACTGATCCATAATTTAATTTCATTAATGAAAACTTCCTGAGATTATAAGTAGACTTTTATTAAAAGGGATAAAACAGCATGCAGTATATTATGAACAATACTGGGGTTTCATTCTGAGTGTTGTTCTACCCTATCAGGAAATGGGGATTTCCTATTTTCACAGTAGTTGGAGTATAGGGGGACTACACTAAGTTTGAATAAAAGAAAGGAAAGAAAATAAAGAAAAGAAGGGAAGGAATTATGTTGACTGGTTGGGTCAAAGCTGAGAATTCTTCCCAAAACTTCTATAGGGAGGGGACTAAGGAGGTCACCTCATTCCTTGGGGTTCCTACACAAAAAGGGGCACCTGGTATACATGCAGCATGCAGGTCGGTGGCTATTTCAGTACTTGAGACCTATGGGGCATAGTGTAGGAGGTAATAGTTTAATATTGAGTGTAATATTGACTGGTTGATCAGTTTCCACCCTGTAGGCTACTAGCTTATTAACCAGTGAATACAACGATTAAGGTCCCTATGAAGTTGACTATTTTGGGCGATAGGTAGATATCTTGAGAGCCAATAGCAACTAAAAAAAAATTGACATCCCCCAATGGCAGATGTCTCGACACGCGGTCTGTAAAACAGAGTTACAGAAAAACAAAGTTAACTCCGTTCAGTTTGCATTAATTCTAGTGACAGAGTAACAACGCGGTATTTGGGAGTACTATGTTACTTTAGCTTGATTAGTGCTAGTCTAAGGACTCATTTTAACAAAATAAAGCAGCATATCTCCTGTGAAGGAGATTCACAAAAGTATATGCAAAGACCCCCCAATTTAAGAGTTATTGGAATGCATGTCATAATATGCCAGCAGCTGTTCTGGTATATCATGAGGACATAGGGAGCCCAGACGCATAATAGTTTGCTGGTTTATATAAGTTAAACTGTTTTGTCAGTGAATCAATTTGACAGGGTAAAAATACCATAGTTTATAATCCCAAGTATTGATTAGCATAATAAAACAGGTTTTAGTTTTATTCTATTGGTTACTTTTTATTTATGAACTATCACTAGTAATTTAGCATGAGAGGATAGACTTCATTCAAGCATCAGACTTTAGTCGCCAGTTCACGGATCTTTCCGCAGGGGTACAGTTGGGCCTATGTTGTTTATCGGAATTTAGAAAAGCATTCTTTTTCCGTCTTGATTGGACAGGTGAGCTCACAACTGCAGGTTCGCTGTGACCTCCCTGTGGGTGAGACTGGTTGGTATACTTTTCCCAAGCCATCTCAATAAGATCATTATTATAAATTCGGTCAGCGACCGTTCTTAATTCACTGCTGGACATATTTTTGTCCGTGTTGTCTCGGACACTAGGTCTGATGCTTGTATCGAGTTGATTGAGAAAGAATGATTTAAATGATTGATCTTCTTCCATTTGAATAGTGTTTTGGTCAGAGAACCACGCTTTTCGCAAACGACTAAAGAAAGTGCTAGGACGTTCACCTTTCTTTTGTCTTAAGGAAAGAGCGGCAGATATTCCCTCCGACTTGTGGACTTGATATTCCCCAATAAGACTCTGGGACAGAGCATCATAATTTTCAACGACATCGGACGGTTGACGATCAATAAATCGTCGTACCTCAGAACCAGAGGTCATTACGATCAGTTGGATTTTGTGGTCTGTGGTTACACCTGAATAACCTTTAAGAAAGTAGTCAATATTTCTTAAATATCCAACGATATCGCAATTGTCAGATGCTGTTTCAAACCTGGGAATATGATGTGCTATTTTGTCTAATTTGTCGGTAGTCATATTTTCAAAAGGAACATTTTGGAGAGACACTGTGATGTCAGGTAAAACATCTGGTATGTCAGGTAAAACTTCTAAGGCCTCATGGACTGTTTTGGGGGCCTGGCCGGTCTGAATCTCAGAATTAACAGCTGGAAGTTTTAATGGCTTTTTAGAAATCTGTTCTGTGGTTCCTTTTGAACAACCTTTACGAAAGAGGTCAATATCTCTTAACAACTCGACAATATTAATTTGATCAGATTCTGTTTCAAGCCTGGGAAGTTTTAATGGCTTTTTAGGAATCTGTTGTCCTGTGGATCCTTTTGAATAACTTTTATGAAAGAGGTCAATATCTCTTAACAACTCAATATCAGTTTCATCAGATTCTGTTTCAAGCCTGGGAAGTTGTAATGGCTTTTTAGGAATCTGTTGTCCTGTGGATCCTTTTGAATAACTTTTACGAAAGAGGTCAATATCTTTTAACAACTCAATATCTGTTTGATCAGATTCTGTTTCAAGCCTGGGAAGTTTTAATGGCTTTTTAGGAATCTGTCCCTTAAGTAAAACAATATCTTCTTGTTGTTGATTACTCTTAATCGTAAGTTGTTCACTTCCATGCTTTTGACTTTTAATTAAATCAATACTTTGTTTTAATGTAGCTATTTGAGTTACTGTCTCTTTAGTGACGACATTAAAAGAGGTAATTGATTTTTGTATATCTTCCATTTGGACCTTAAGGTTTGTGTTGGTGTCCAGTACCATATTTAATGCAGAAATAAAACTATCATTGGTAGTCTGTTTATTTTGCACCTCCTCCACTTCCAAATGTGGTTGCTTTGAACATTCCTTTTCCACTGTCAAAGGGCACGTGCAATCACATTTATCTTTGAGAACTGGAGAGGGAAATTGGTTCAAATCTTTAGAATTATCATTAATGCAATTCTGCGTTGCTTTCTCTAATGGTTTTGAATCAAGTGTTGTTAGTACAAATTCTGTGATTAATTTTAGCACATGAAGTACTTTTATAAGAAAGACCTTAGGGTATGATGATCCGGTGATAAGAATCATCATCACTAGAGGTGACAGAGACCATACCAATTCCATGACACTGGTATTTTGGGATAAGGCGTCAGCCATTTTTGTCTCTGTAACACAGGGAGATTGATTAGAGAATTAAGCAAGGATAAAGGTAATTTAACCACAACAAAAATGATAGGCCTTTAGTTAAAGAATTGCATTAATGCAATATTATTTGGAAGGGTCAACAAGCAAGAGTTAGATTGATCTAATCAATTACTTTGATAATTTTGACACACACTGACTAACACAGACACCGCAGAGAGAAAGGGAAGTCTCTTGCAGTGTGTGTGTGTGTGTGTGTGTGCGTATGGTATGTGAGTGTGTGTGTCTATGGGGTCCGGTGTCCCAGACAAAAATAGACCTCTCCTCCTCTCGAGGGGGAGATGTGTATTAAGAACACTCACGTACACAATGGGACAGCCACAAATATGGCAGTCTGTAAGGGACGCGTGGTACACTCAAGATGGCGTTGATGGTTTGCCGTCTGGAGAGCGCGTCACGTGACTAGAAAGAATGTAAGCACACTTGGGTGTTTATAGCTAGCTGACTGTGGCTGTCACATAAATTCTGTCCACCCTCTTTGCTGAGAATCAGAGGGTTAATTTTAAAAGCAGCTTTCGTTGGCTTGCAAATTAAGGAAAGCGATCTTTTAAAATGTGGAAGTACAAGGAGCGCAGTCGCTATCTGTCTTATCTTCACTTATACAAAAATGAACCAATATATAATAAATAAGTTAGCTATGCCTATATTTATTAATTTACAGTGGTTTATTAAATCCTTTACCAGAGATTGGATCATATTGAAGGATTACAATATGAACAAATTGTACAAGGAGCGCAGTGGCTATCTGTCTTATCTTCACTTATACAAAAATGAACCAACATATAATAAATAAGTTAGCTATGCCTATATTTATTAATTTACAGTGGTTTATTAGATCCTTTACCAGAGATTGGATCATATTGAAGGATTACAATATGAACAAATTGTATAAGGAGCGCAGTGGCTGTCTGTCTTATCTTCACTTATACAAAAATGAACCAACATATAATAAATAAGTTAGCTATGCCTATATTTATTAATTTACAGTGGTTTATTAGATCCTTTACCAGAGATTGGATCATATTGAAGGATTACAATATGAACAAATTGTATAAGGAGCGCAGTAGCTATCTGTCTTATCTTTACTTATACAAAAATGAACCAACATATAATAAATAGGTTAGCTATGCCTATATTTATTAATTCACAGTGGTTTATTAGATCCTTTAAGAAGATTTGATCATATCGAAGGATCACAATATGAACAAATTGCTTATTTTGCGTTTTCACACTCTGTTATGTCAGTGGACACACGTTGCCTCGATTTTGCGCAAAATTGATGACGGTTAGACTCGGATAGAGTCGGATAGATGAATGGCTCATAAGCTCTCAAGATAGACCATGCAGGGATCTGTGCACTCAGTTTTGTCAAAAATAACTGGGGCTGCACAGGTATTAAGTTACACAGGCTAAGACAGTCAGGCAAGACTTTCAACTGCCTGTTGACTTATCATTTATCTTTTAGGTTGTTAAGGTCCTAATTGGATGAGACGTCAAGTTCCAATATGTACCTTAACAAGTTTAATTGCTCATAGTTGAACTTACTGAAGGAAAAGCAACTAGTTGATGACACATCAGCAAAGCAAGGATGTTAAATTGGCCTCACTCCATGTCATAGTGTGGAGCCGATTTAACAAGGGTTTAAGGTTGAAATCCTATGTTGATTCAACGATATGGGTTAAACATGTACGGGCATCAAATATGTTGAATCAACAATAGGTGGCCTTCCACACGGGGCACCAATATGTAGTAGTTGTATATATTTAATCCTGTAGATTTTATATCAGTGGAATTCATAATTATGAATTAATTATTCAAAATTCTGAATTATACGTTTTCAAAATGAAGAGTCAAATCAATCTGAATTTTAGAAGGGGCACCAGTGAAATGAGCTTAGGAATAAGCACAAGATTAATTTGTATTTAACCCTTAAGTTTAAACCACTAATAAAATAATTAAAAAGATTATAAAATAATCAATTATTATTTTATCTCAATAAATCTATGGAATCTGAAGGTAAGAGATCTTTTTCCATTACATAGCCTTTTTACTTTGCATGTGTCAAAAACCAGTAAGTTCAACCCTTGAGCAAATAATAGACTTGTTTAAAAATATGAATCAATTTATTTCCATACCTAAGCTATATACAAACTTAGTAGAATGGATCACAATAATCAAACGAATTCTTAAACAATGGTTAATGCAGGTTCAAATAGAATTTAAGAAACAAATCAAATGATAATGAAATTATCTGATATAGATAATGTTCTTTGCCATGAACTTAGGAACTTGATGTAAATGCATCACTTTCCTGAGTGTTGGTTTGTTGAGAGCTTTGAGAGAGAGGCAGACTGGGGTCGTCTGTCTTCTGAGGGAGAGAGGTTGTGTGGCAGGCGGTAGGGGTTTGGATCGTCTGGGTAAATAACCCCTGAGCCTCTCGTTGTAGTGCCATGGATTGCCTGGGATCGTCTGGGATGCTCAGGTCAGAGCGTTGGGGTTGGTCTGTGTAGCGATGTGGCCAAGACCCTCTCAGTAAGTACAGTAGATATGTAGTAGTTGTATATATTTAATCCTGTAGATTTTATATCAGTGGAATTCATAATTATGAATTAATTATTCAAAATTCTGAATTATACGTTTTCAAAATGAAGAGTCAAATCAATCTGAATTTTAGAAGGGGCACCAGTGAAATGAGCTTAGGAATAAGCACAAGATTAATTTGTATTTAACCCTTAAGTTTAAACCACTAATAAAATAATTAAAAAGATTATAAAATAATCAATTATTATTTTATCTCAATAAATCTATGGAATCTGAAGGTAAGAGATCTTTTTCCATTACATAGCCTTTTTACTTTGCATGTGTCAAAAACCAGTAAGTTCAACCCTTGAGCAAATAATAGACTTGTTTAAAAATATGAATCAATTTATTTCCATACCTAAGCTATATACAAACTTAGTAGAATGGATCACAATAATCAAACGAATTCTTAAACAATGGTTAATGCAGGTTCAAATAGAATTTAAGAAACAAATCAAATGATAATGAAATTATCTGATATAGATAATGTTCTTTGCCATGAACTTAGGAACTTGATGTAAATGCATCACTTTCCTGAGTGTTGGTTTGTTGAGAGCTTTGAGAGAGAGGCAGACTGGGGTCGTCTGTCTTCTGAGGGAGAGAGGTTGTGTGGCAGGCGGTAGGGGTTTGGATCGTCTGGGTAAATAACCCCTGAGCCTCTCGTTGTAGTGCCATGGATTGCCTGGGATCGTCTGGGATGCTCAGGTCAGAGCGTTGGGGTTGGTCTGTGTAGCGATGTGGCCAAGACCCTCTCATCAGACATCCTTCTTTCTGGTTCCTTCTGGTTCCTCTCCTCTCCCTCCATCAGGGTCCTGGATCCTCTGGAATTCCTCCGGATCCTAACCGTTCCTAACCCTATCCTTGCTGGGCTTCATCTGCCTCCTCATTATATAGCTCTCTTCGTTGTGCAATGCATGGCTCAGTTACCATATGTCACTCTCATTGCAAGATGGAGACATTGAGATGTCTTGTGACGCGAAGTCCTTTCAAGTTGCATTCCCAGAAGTTGTCAACATGTTGTTGTGAGGCAAACGTCTCTTTGAAGTTCATTTTGGGAAAAGGTGTACGCATGCACTTATCATGGCTTTAGATTCCACATAACACACAATCTGCAATAATTACATTTATTGTACAGTGAATGTCATATTTCCAATCAATGATCAAGGAATTGTGAATGAATGCTTTTATGACTGGAACGAGTGAGTGGAACATTCAAACATTATGACATATCCAAAGTCAGGCTGTGATCTGTGGCGATGACACTTAATCCAACTGAATGGAATCAAGTCTTTATGGTACAAGGGTATCCCATGGGACTGAGTCTCTGAGTCTGTAGGGAAACAAGTCAATAGAATGTATATTTCCAATGAAGGCCAATCCTCTGGAATTGGACAGTTCTCAGTGTCTCAAGAGTGTGTACATTTGTGCACACAATTCTGCTACCATGGGCAGTTTTTGATCAGACAGTCAGTCTGATCTGGTCAGCATGGTAATGCTGACCATTCTTGAGGGTCAATAGGTCAGAAGACTCCTCTGCAGGCTATAACTGTCCGGCTCCTCCACTTACATGCACCGGGTGCATGTGACGTCAGTATGGGAGAGAGAGATCACTTTATAGCTGGGTATGATAGCTCAATATTGTGCTTTTATACCCCTCGTCTACTACACTTGCACAACTATTTATAGAAAACTACAGTCATTGTCACCTAGGCTATATAGACACTGCATTGCCTGTTACCATGTAGTTGATTACGAGGCTATTCGGGTAAATAGCTCAGGTTTTCACCAGACAAAAAGGTTTTGTGTATAATACTGATGGATTGGCACTCGGCAAAGCATTAGAATTATGATCTGAAACTAGTGATCTAGTCCACTCCAGGCATATCTTTATTTGGATTGGCAACAGCCATTCTCTCATCAATCATTAACAGTGAGACCAACATGCTTTTACAGTTCGGCAGCGGCTACAATGTTTCACTCATTGTCTCCACCAGGCCGAAGGCATGGGGAGAGAGTATGTTTTGCACTCCGTCCGTCCGTCCGTCCGTCCGTCCGTGTGTCCGTGTGTCCGTCCGTCTGTGAACAGCTAATCTACGGCACCGTTAACCCGGTCGATGCCAAATTTTGCACACACACTCCCTGGTTTCCAGAACAGCCTGTTATAGCGCCACCAGGAGGCCGCTTTGTGCAAAACAAGTTTTTGGACAGTACACCTACAGATTTTGTCCAAACATCACACAAATTGGTACACAGTCTCTCTAGAGCCATTCAACGAAACGGGTTTTTCAGATTTCTCAGACTCCATCCTGATTGGCTAAGATTGGCTTCCAAAGTTCGCAGGAGTGCTCAGTTTCAAACAAAATGCTGCAAATCATGAACACATTGTGTGATTTCCGTGAAATTGCGCACGCACATTCCCACTAGGCAGAGGAAGAAATGCCACGTGAACATTTTCAACTCAGCCTCATGGTGGCGCTATAACTGGCCGAAACTCCCTAGAGGCCAAGGAAAAACCTTTGCCTGGAATTTTTCACATCTGCTCTTTATAGCGCCACCAGGAGGCCGACATATGTAAAACACATTTTCTAATATTACTCCTTCAGATGTTATCCAAATTTCACGCAAATCGGTACACATGCTCTCCATAGTCATGTGATCAAGACGGGTTTGTTTGATTTCTCATAATCCACCTTCATTGCCTACGATTGGCTTCTAAACTTTTCAGGAGTAGCCCGCTTTGTACCCGTTTTGTACAAATCGCCACAACGACTCAACGCAGCATCTGATTGCGGTGAAACTGTGCATGCATATTCCCACTAGGAAGAAATGCCACTTGACAGTTTTCAAATCAGCCTCATGGTGGCGCTACAACGGGCCAAGCCGTGACACACAAACACACACACACACACACACACACACACGATTATATTACTCCAAACATCACACACACTCCTATCCTCCTGGTGGAGACCTGTGCCCAGAAGGGCACTTTTTCTAGTTCTCATATCTTTTGACCAAACTCTTAATTAGATGTGATAGTTAATGTTATGCGGCTGCCTAACCGTGTTGTGGCATGCATACTTTTCAGTTGGACGTCTCTCTTCATCTATTGCCACATGCACAGTTTGCACACACAGATCCCTTTCCTGGGGATTGTTTTGTCTTTCAAAAACCCAGGTTTAAGAATGCCTCAGAAGCATTGTGGAGAGGAGTCTTAAACCCATGTTTAAGAATGCCTCAGAAGCATTGTGGAGAGGAGTCTTAAACCCATGTTTAAGAATGCCTCAGAAGCATTGTGGAGAGGAGTCTTAAAACTCTGCAAGAGAAGTCTCTGCTCCAGGAAAATCAAGTGTACATTGATTGTGCTCGACAGTCGACACAAAACGAATTTGATTCAGATTATTATGCTTCATATTGTTAGTGATGGGTAGAATTACCTATTGATTCTACACAGGGAAATTAGATGCTCCAGCAGAAAGTACTAGTAGGAAATAAAAACAGAGCAGTGCAAGGTATAGGTTTGATTAAAAGAAGGTGTAAATGATAACACCATCTATCTATAAATGCACCATTGCTCTGTACGTCTGTGTGTATGTCTGTAATGCACATAACTCGAGAACCGTCTCACCGACTTCAAATTTGACACACACATTCCACACCCCCACAGGGAGTGCAGTGCCCGGTGTCGTATAGCCGGTTGTTGGAACCAGCACAAACACCTCTGCCTGGGCTCTACCTGATCACCCCTATATCTCTATATATGGATCTGGCCTGTTCTGACATATATTACTCCTTTGGAGCCAAGACCCCATATAAGGTCGTAATAATCACAACACTTTGGGCATGCCTGACACAGAACCTCATATATAGGAATAAAGGGCCACAGAGAGACAGATACAGAAATCTCCATATATGGGAATGAAAGGGACGCAGACAGATGGGTGAAGCGGGTACTCTGACACGGGTACAACAGGTATTGCATAGTCTGGTGGGGCATGGAGCTGGCCTGTTCTGACATCATTATGACATCTGACAGCATTTTTAGCCAAAATCGCACGCTGTCGTTATTTGCATTATGGCTCAAAACTAGATCAAATAGGCATGATCGGTGCATAATATACAGTAAATCATTAATCCAGCGTTGCACTGATGAAAACAGTGATCGAAGCGTTACCAGGCCTCACTACTCACTAGGCCTCAGAATATTCCCTCTATCCTTTATGGGCCAAATATTTGTTCTATCAAATGCGACATTATAATTACCTCCCACTGTCATATAAATAAAACATGACAAAACGGTTCCCCAAAGCTTTTTTTCCCTGTAAAAATAATAATGAAAATAAAGAAACTGTAATCAACCTGGTCTCTTCAATTCAGCAGCACCAGGTTCTAAAGCACAAATGTCCCACTCTGGCACCAATAACAGTATATTAATATTGTCCAAATCACATATTGGTCAATAAAACAATAGCATACAAAAAAAGTGTATTTTACCCCTCCCACCCCCAAAAGTTCCCGCTTCGAAAAACCCTGGTATCTTAAACAGTACATAGAAATAAAACACATTATTGAAGCCTATGAACACAATTCAAACATTTAATATAAAGACCAACATATCTCCAAGAGCGATTTCGTCAGCTGCTTACATTCATTCTGCTAACAGAAGCTGTTTATACTCGCAGTTTAAAGGTTAATTCAAATTTATTGGAGTGTAAATGTTCATTCCTTTTTTGTACCCATTCTCTGCAGCCTTTAACCTATATAACGCTCAATTGTTCTGCCTTAATATAACAACTTAGTTCGTAAACGGAAGTATTTGTGATATTCTTCCCAGGCGGCGGCCTCAGCCATGAGCCTGAGAGCACTACTTCCTTGTCGGAGTTCGGGGGCGTTTCAGAGCGAAGCCCCATGGTTGTCCAAGCCCACTCCCACCCAAGGAGCTCCTCCAGCCCTCCACCGATCCTCCACGACCTGCAGCAGTCAGTCAGCACCTCCTATGTCCTGCTAAACCTAGCCAAAGGTGAAGCAACATTAAAAACACAAAGCATAATATAATCTGTGCAATTGCTATCTGCCAGTCTCTGGATTCACTGTGATTCTGTGAATGAGGACACAACATAGATAATCCTTTTCTGCTTCATCCGTTTAACAGACCTGCGTACCTGTGTGCATTTTGCGTAGCAGGTATGCAGTTTGACAACAAACAACACTGATGCGATATGTGCCTCTAAAGTACACAAATAGCTGGTGATGCCTTATGAGTTTGACAATTTACAATTCCAATTTAGGCAATATCCGTAGCGACTTTAGTCATTATCTTGAGCGACTTACAAGTGTGAAATCGGAAAAAGCAGAGTAAGCATGAGGTCTAGTTGTTCTGTGAGACATGGAGAGAAAGCTGGTTAGAGACAACACGTTCAAGAGTTTTTGAAAGAAAGGAAAGGATTGATTTTTTTAAAACAACTTTATCCCGACGGTCTGTAGTTCTACTGTCTTGAGTGTTCAATGGTTGTTTTCTTGAGGATTAATGTGACTGTTGATGATGAAGGTAATGAAAGGGAGTAGATTAGGGGTGGGCGATATGGAAAAATATAATATCACAATATTCATGCTGTTTTAGGGTTCTTGTTCAAGTTGCTTAACAGTACAACCACCTACAAGGAAACTAAAAGAAAAAGGAGTAACAGAACATTTAGACCAAAATACTTGGATAACAAAACCGTTGTTATACAAAAGTATAAATTAAGGTATAGAACTGCAAATGTGCATTCACTGTATCAGATATATACGATATCTGTGAATAACGTCTCACAATACGATATTGTATCACCATATCGCCCACCCCTAGATTAGTTCTAGGATGGTCTAGAAGATCCAGGAAAGAATGCAGTCTAGAGGTGTCTAGTCTTATGACCATCTGGAGAGAAGACATTAGCTTTGAGTGAGTTAGGCACTTGATTAGTGGGAACATTGGAGAAAGCGTTTCTGACGTCAACCTTATCAAAGTAGGTGATGAAAGCCTTGGTGGAGAGTGATGAACGGGGCAGGAGATGGGTTTTAAGGAGGGAGGAAAGGAGCTTCCTTGGGTTAGAGGCAGAGGACTGAATCTTAACACAGTAGAAAGAAGACGTGGCAGTAGATAGAGGATGGAGGGGAGAAGGCAGAAAGGAGTGAGTGAAAGTGGGAGAGGTCATCTGATTAACCTGTTTTGTGCCACTTCTTTTCATCTGCCCCAAGACCTGTTCGTTCAGCTCTGAGGATTTCAGATAACCAAGGAGCTGGCGGGGGCTGCCTTGAGAGGGCAGTGATGGTCAAACAGATGAAATAGTGGAGAGGAAGGAGCAGGTTACAGTCTAAGTTGAGCGTGAGGGTAGGGAATTGTTGGGGTAAGGGAGAGACGTTTAAGGCCCTCATGTTACGTTGAGTGGTAATAGTTTGAGGGAGAGAGAGAGACGGAGAAGGTTATGAAGTGGTAATCAGAGATATGTAGGGGGTTACAGAGGTTAGAGGGAGAGCATTCTCTCTAGAGAAACCTATGTCTAATAGCTCTATGAGTAGGAGGAGAAGGAGATAAGGAGAGGTCGAATGAAGACAGAAGAGCCCTAACAAGAAGATACTTATCTGCACGTACGTTGAACTTGCCCATTAGAATGCAGGGAGTGCCATCTTCCGGAAACGAGCCGATAAGAGAATCTTACTCTTCCAGGAAGTCCCCAAGTGGCCCCTAGGGATGATTGAGCACAATAATGCAAAGGGGGACAGATTGTGTTATCGTGATGGCATGGAATTCAAATGTGGAAAGAGAAAGATTTAGAGACACCACTTGGGAAATTGTAAGTCTGATTGTACAGTAAATTGCTGTATGTGCTGAGCAAAGTGCAGTTTTGCTAGTATGCAGGCCCTAATAATACTGTCTCATGACATGACATTAAATAAATTGTCTCTTTCTCGTGTCTGTGTCCCTCTCTACGTATGCAGCGTGTTGCTGTGTGTAGAAGAGGCTGCGTGTCATTGTGATCTTTAGATAACAATACATATAATGGCAAAACTATGTTGTTGAAAATGTTACACTACAATTGCACTCTTAATTGCACTATTAACAATGGAACACTTATAACGTTTTAGATGCCCGAGATTTAGATGCCCGAAGAAGGTCTATGTGACCGAAACGTTGCTTAAATAAAAGTGTTCCTATTGTGCAAGTGCAGACATTGTGCGGATCATTTTATTTTATTCTCTATGCTTGATCCGTGCCTAAGCACCTGTCTCTGAGCCGATCAGGTGTGCAGACTTTGTTTCCTGTTCTTCCGACAATGTTACACTGAAATGAACATAATCCAGTGGCTTCCTCAAATCTACACTATGTTTTGTAAAATGGTTGTCAGTAACGTCAAAGGGCCACTTCACCCCTTTTGCAACCAGATCTTATTTAAATGATGTTTGGGAGACAAATACTTTCCTTGGATATTTATGTGGGTAATATGTGCTTTTACATATTTTAGTATTTCAAAGTGTCCATGGGCTCCATGATGTCATGGACACTGGGCTCACTTCCTTCCTGGACTACAATTCCCATAATGCTTTGGTCCACTGCTCCTCGTGGATTGGGGGAGGGCTGTCCTACTGAGACAACAGGAAATAAGTGAGCCCAGTGTCCATGACATCATGGAGCCCATGGACACTTTGAAATACTGAAATATCTAAAAACACATTCTACCCACATAAGAACGCCAGGAAAGTGTTTCTTGTCTCCCAAACATCATTAAAATAAGATCTGGTTGCAAAAGGGGTCCTTGAAGTGGCCCTTTAAGTATACCGCGAGTGGGTCCTAGTCAGTGGGCTAAACTTGGCACACCCCCGGTTTGATCTGTGTCACAAAGTATACAAATTAATTGTATACTTTGGCCATTAAAAAATAGCAGATATACAAGCTCATAGTATGTCACTTCGTGCAGCTTTATGAGCTTGTACATCTTCTATATTTTGAGATGGCTGGTCGGCAGCCAAATCATGCATATAGTTTTGGGGGTCCTTGACATGAAAAAGTTTGAGAACCACTGACATAAGAAACTTCGGCCTCAGGTCTAAATGGGTGAAGCATTAGCACGTCAGCAACTCGTCATTACGGCTCACTATCTTTTCTCTATTCATATCGCTCCCTCAGGCATCAGCACCTCGTCAGAGCCGCTGATCTTCTCCGCAGATGGAGCAGGGGAGGACGACGACGACGGGGTCTCGTCCGGGGACTACGGGATGGATGGCAGCGCTCCCTGGTACCTACGGGTGCAGGAGCTGGCGCACGACAGCCTGATCGCTGCCACACGGGCACAGCTTGCCAGGGATGCCAGGGCCAGCCAAGATGCCAGGGCTGCAAGCGTCAGTAGCAGTAAATGCCTTCTTTTTTATCTCAATCAGTACAAGCAGGATAACCATTGAAGTGCAATTAGAAGAACGTCATTTGTCAAAGCTTTTAAAAGCCATCCTAGGCTAGAAAAGCAACTTGGTGGAATCTCGGATAGCAAGTGTACTGTGAGTCTTGGCTCATACAGTATGTAGGCCTTGAGCTAATGCAGCAGACAATATTGTCTCACAGTACTTTGGTCTTTAACACTGCCTTCAGTGCAGTGTGAGAGTACAATGTCTGCAGCATGGCGGGCCTTAGTGCAGTGTGGAATAAAATGTTCAGTCCCTGAGCTGGTAGAAGTACCCCTCCAGCTGCCAATGATTACATTATGTCCTGTAGGTCCCCCCTCAGCAGCATCAAATGTGTCTGTTACAGACAGACGTTACCACTGACTTGGTGTGATTGCTGCTGATAAGTGCCTTCCAAGCAGCAGGAGTCCCTGGCAGTTAAAACAAGAGAGTGATTGCATTCAGCATAGTAGAGTCGCCATGTATTATATCGTCGCTGTCGCGCAGAAACCTTGTATGTCCAAACCTGTTGCTTTTCAGGAAATGGAAAAAACAATGAGCCTGTGTTCCAATGGATCCAATGTAGTTATTTAGTCACAGGGCTCTTGTTAATACTCTTCATTGGTTCAATATTTATAAAACCCATAGACACACTCGACCACTGACTTTAACTTTAACCGTTTCCGTACATAGGATGTCGCCACACGTCCTAGAGGTCCCAATCGACGCATACATCCGACGTCCTCACACGTCCTAGCGCATCCTCAATGATACGGGGCGAGATAAGAATATTCTGAATTGTTTGTCAGTTCGCCTTTCGGCTACCGTATGCTACACTCTAGGCAATTGTTAGCTTACCATAAAATATCTAGGTTTCCGCCCAACGGCGACGATCTATAGCCCTTCAGTAGTGTCTTTGAGATTGTCCCAGATGATTGGTTGTATGCAGCCAAGCACCAGACTCCTATATGTGTCCCAGATGCGTGTATCTCGTTTGCGTCCGAGCATAGGCATGGTAACGCCCCACCTGCCTGTGATTGGCCTACCGACACTGCCCGTCTTGACTGTCCTCCGAGGTGGATATAGCTACCGGTGTGCTGGATAGTCTGATGCGAGGTTACTCTGCGGTGGAAAAGTACGGTATGATACAAGAGAACTATAACTTGTAACTTTTATTTTTGTAGGAGAGGCATACTGATATGGTTTATGCCGTTTGCTTTGATGGAATAATTGATTGAACATGCACTCTGTATTAATATGATTTGAGATTTTTTTCCCAACTATTCAGCCAAGTTAATTATACGTTAACTACGTAAGTTGACAACGGTAAAACAAAATATAGACATGAATGAACAAAATCGGAATCGGGATATATTATTGAGAATTCCACTCTTCAAAGTCGGCGCTCGTAGCCTCGTAAAGGCAGTGACGTCCCTTAAAAGCGACAGGTTCTCTGTCTGCCGTCTCCTCTCTGCTCTGTTAACATTATGGGTAACTCAATTCAAGTGGTAAATTAAATGTGAAATACATCCTCTATTGAGAAAACAACAATATATGTTGACAAAGACACTTCATACATTTGGAAACATATTTTTATTCAAATCAATATAGTCTTCAGTTCATTTCGTATTATTTTAAAAGTAGGCTAACTACAGTTGAATTTCAATGGACTTCTATCTATATGGGCTGGCCTGCAGTACACCGTTCTAACGCACCAGAAGTGGGGCCGCTGTCTCATTTGGGGGCGTGAGTCTCTAGGCCTATGCCCGGACGCAAACGAGATTCACGCGTCCCAGATGATTGGTTGTATACAGCCAGGCACCAGACTCCTATATGTGTCCCAGATGATTGGTTGTATACAGCCAGGCACCAGACTCCTATAGTGTCCCAGATGATTGGCTCTATACAGCCAGGCACCAGACTCCTATAGTGTCCCAGATGATTGGCTCCATAGATATATATAAACACTAGATGGCTCAAGGCGGAGTTTCTGACGTCGTTCACCCGGCAGCCATCTTACTTCGGGGCTACAGTACAGTATGTTCAATGGCAGCTCAAACAGAAACAGTCATAACTCGCTCAAATCTTGACGGATTTACAAACGGGTTGGTTTATTACAAACGTTGTCAACGTGGCTATGATTCAGGACACTTATCTGCTTAATTAATTTTTTTATATGAACGTCGTATAAAAGCATATAAGTATGCGGACGTCTCTGACGTTTATAACAAACCAAACCGTTTGAAAATTGGTTGAAAATTTAGCAAGTTATGGTTATTTAAGAGTACATGCCCCATAGACACAATGTTATGTGTCCCGAGGTAAGATGGCCGCCACGTAACGACGTCACTCTCCATTGGCCAACAGCGCGGGTGAGCTATCTAGAGTTTATATATATCTATGATTGGCTCTATACAGCCAGGCACCAGACTCCTATATGTGTCCCAGATGATTGGCTCTATACAGCCAGGCACCAGACTGCTACTGTATGTGTCCCAGATGATTGGTTGTATACAGCCAGGCACCAGACTGCTACTGTATGTGTCCCAGATGATTGGTTGTATACAGCCAGGCACCAGACTGCTACTGTATGTGTCCCAGATGATTGGTTGTATATTACAGCCAGGCACCAGACTGCTACTGTATGTGTCCCATATGATTGGTTGTATACAGCCAGGCACCAGACTGCTACTGTATGTGTCCCAGATGATTGGTTGTATACAGCCAGGCACCAGACTGCTACTGTATGTGTCCCAGATGATTGGTTGTATACAGCCAGGTACCAGACTGCTACTGTATGTGTCCCAGATGATTGGTTGTATACAGCCAGGCACCAGACTGCTACTGTATGTGTCTTGTGTCCCAGATGATTGGTTGTATACAGCCAGGCACCAGACTGCTACTGAGTCCTCGTCTTCTGAGGCTTCATACACACATCAAACGAACATGCTCTGTTCCGTCTGTGTATCATGGTGCTCAATGCTTTTCCAATGGAAGTCACGTGGGTTGTATTGAGCAAACACTTGTGTTCCATTGCCCCCCTCCCCCCATCAAACACAAGTGTTTGGTCAAACCACGTGACTTCCATTGGAAAAGCATTGAGGCATGCAACACAGACGGAACAGAGAATATTCGTTTGATATGTGTCAATGTGTGTATGAAGCCTGAGGCCTCATACACACGTATCGAACAAATGTTCTGTGTTCTGTTCTGTCTGTGATTAATGGCTGCCACATTGACAATGCATCAAACACAAATGTTTGGTCAAACCATGTGACTCCCATTGGAATTGCATTGTGGCAGCCATTAATCACAGACGGAACACAGAACATTCGTTTGATATGTGTGTATGAGGCCTCAGTCTCCCTCCTAGGGCTGTCAAGATTACAAATTCAAGTTGGCGATTGCCACACAAATAATTGCGATTAACGCTTTGTGTGTGTGTGTGTGTGTGTCCTCGAGAACCGTAAACCCTACCGACTTCAAATTCAACACACGTTACACACGGCCACAGGGAGTGCAGTGGCCGGTGTCGAGTTGGTCGGACCCATGGTTGTCCAGAACTGCCCCAAAAAGGCCTCTGCCTGGGCTCTAGAGAGGGCACCTGCCCACAGTGCCTAGTGTCCATATATGGAGCTGGCCTGCTCTGACATCATTCTGACGTCTGCATAGACTCCATATTTGGGCATGCCTGACAAAGAACTGAACCTCCATATATGGGCATAAAAGGGACACAGACATAATATCTGGGTGGGGCATTCATTTCCAACATGCATCGTTCCAAGTAGGTCAGTGCCCAACGGGCACCGCTGTAGAGGCGCCAATGGGCACCGCTCTCGTACTTCAAATAGCGTAAATGGCTGATCTACAAGCTTACAACGAAGTGACGCGTTGTAAGCTTGTAGATCTGCTATTTTTGCATTTAAAAATGATAACGTTCATGACTATTATCTCAAATAATCGCGATTAAACGATTACGTAATAATTGTGACAGACCTACTCTCTCCCCCGGCCTCTATCTCTCTCTCTCTCTCTCTCTCCTCCGGCTGGCCTAGACGACCACACACACAGCTTCACGCCGGACGGGGAGAAGCAGCGCGAGCTGTTGTCTCGGGTGAGCCGCCCACTGGCCAAGCAGATCCTTCGCTGCTCCTTCGAGGGTTGTTGCAGGACGTTCACCTGGCCCGCTCACCTCAAATACCACCTCAAAACTCACAGGTAAGACGAGGGACTGCCTGGAGCACATACAGTAACAGGCTTATTATTAGTAATTATAAGTTAGTTTCGGCAGGGTTGGGAATTTAAGTTAACCTAAATAGAACCAATAACCGACTTTTCTTGTTCATGTAGATGAATTGAATAGCAGAATAGAATTGAGAAGCCGATTTTTTGCTACTTATACAGTATATCAAAGAATCGACTGAACAAATTAAATTTTTCTAATTGTCTAGGTCGATTAGTCTGATTCACTCACCGCCAACAACCCGCGACACGCTGTCAAGCTGGATTACCAGCCTAGGTGCCCAGACGGCTACGCCAGCCGCCTGAGCCTATTTTCACTTTATTAGTTGTAACTTGTTAGAATCGTTCATTAATCTTAATGGAGGCAAAACTTTGAAATAATATTTATTTGAAGTCGTATGGCCCAGCCCTAAGGACCGGAGCCCATAGCAGACTAATAACGAAGTTAGTTTCATTATGAGTCACAAGATTGTCTTGGGTATAAACACCGTAGTCACATAAGCAGCTAGGAGTTGAGCAAACCTTTTTCTTTTATTTTCAAAACACATTTTCCAAAGTCAGCTACTACTGCTTATTACTATGCAGGAAAGATACTGCATAATCGTTGGCCTCATAGCATAATTGCCTAAGTCATATTTCAAGGTTTTCTGAAAAGAAGAGAAAACGCTATCTGCCTAAGTCATCTCTTTGACTTGTGCGTTTAGTAATATCCTAAGTCATATTTTATCTTCTTTTATTTATTCTGCCCAACTCCTAATACTGCTCATTCACCTTGCCTTATTCAATTTCATATGCCCTCAGAACTTTTGTTACATTCCAAAATCTGCTCAAGTCGTCTCTTTGACTTAGGCAGATATGCCTTTTCCATTGTACTGACATGACCCTAAAGGCAAAAAGACTACTACACACCATAATGCAATTGCTTAATAATAATAAAAACACACACGTTGACATTTTTACTTTTTTATTCTAATTCATCTCGCATACCTCAGTTTGATTTGCCATTGTAGATGTTAAATCAAAATCGTCTCCTTTTATACTCTCCTTGTTTGCCTTATTCTCTTGTGTGATATCATTTCTCTAGCTGCCGTATCTACTTTGACTACTGAATCGACCGCAACTAACCCCAATTTAAAAACAATAAAATGAAAGCACATCACTATATTAACTTGGATTTAATCTCCCGATATCGAAATGTATCAAACATAAAGAAGGAGGATTGAATCGACTTTGTAGAATCATTAACAGGCAAGTTGAGGAGGTTTCTGGCAGTAAGACTGTTTGCACATTCTTTGATTTACTTGTGGTTGCAGCAGCTTGCCGGGGCAACAGAAAACGGCATCAAAGCGAAGGAGAAGACTGCTTGCTTAATGCAATTTGTGCAATGCAGAGAGCTCTGATCTTGTTTATTGTATCAGTTTTGGAAAAATCTATTTGCGGTCAGCCTGCCTGATAGTGTGGTAAGCTGCAGTAAATAAGCCTTTATGAAGGCAAAGTTCTGCATAAGCATTAATTTAAGTTCTCAGTCACGACGACTGATTTAAGTCATTTGGAATCCACAGAAGCCAGCATGTTTTCTATGCAAGCATGATGCGCAGTGAAAATAGCCGATCTACAATTGAGACGGCATTGATAACTTGTAAATAGGCTATTTTCGGTTATTAATTTAAGAATAGAGTATTTGAAGTGGTCAAAGTAGCAAAATGTTCAGAAGCATATTCCATAAAATCTTATTAGTCTTAAGATATTTCATATAAAAGCAAATGTTAAAGCCTCAATCTGTGATTTCTTCATCTGGTTGGCAGTATGTAGAACGGCAGGAACAATATTACTAAATAAAACATCATTGTCTCCACCAGGCCGAAGGCATGGGGAGAGAGTATGTTTTGCACTCCGTCCGTCCGTCCGTGTGTCCGTCCGTCCGTCTGTGAACAGCTAATCTCCGGCACCGTTAACCCGGTTGATGCCAAATTTTGCGCACACACTCCCTGGATGCCAACGATGAACCTCTGCCCCAAAATCTCCAGAACGGCCTGTTATAGCGCCACCAGGAGGCCGACTTTTGAGAAACACATTTTTTACTCCTCCAGATCTTGTCCAAAAATCCCACAAATCGTTACACACTATCTCTATAGTCATGTGTTCAAGATGGATCTGTCCGATATTTCATATTCCATCCTAATTGGCTAACATTGGCTTTCAAAGTTTGCAGGATTGGCCCTTTTGAAACAAAAAGCCTCGAATCATGAACGCAGCGTGCAATTTATGTGAAATCTTTCACAGACTTTCCTACTAGGCTGAGGAATATATCCCACCCTTTTCACATTGGCCTGTTATAGCGCCACCAACAGGTGGACTTTTGCAAAACACATTTGGGAACAAAATGCCTCAAATCATCCAATCCAAATCAATGGTGTAAGAACAAAATAGGGCACCCTTTTCACATTGGCCTATTATAGCACCACCAGGAGGCCACAACCTGACCTGGCATGGTGGAGACCTGTGCCTCGAGGGGCACTTTTTCTAGTTTTACATGTTGTGTCAACAGCGCTAGTGCTCCTTTAACAAATCACTCATTAGGATTTGGTCATACAGACATTTGGTCATACAGAATTTTTTTTAATTTATTTTGCTTTCATCCATGAACTCCTGAGTAAGTCTCTTGTGTTTCATTATACGCGTGCTTGTCGTTTGCTTTGGGGTGCGCTGAAGGAACGACCGTACGTTCCGGTGCGGGGCAGAGGGCTGTGGGAAGAGCTTCTACGTGCTGCAGAGGCTGCAGGTTCACATGAGGACCCACAACGGCGAGAAGCCCTACATCTGCAAGGAGAAGAACTGCGGCAAGAGGTTCACCACCGCCGGAAACCTGAAGAACCACAAACGTACGCACACAGGTCAGTCAGAGCCACAGACAGTACACAGTACCACACAACACTTTACTACTGGAAGTCTGGAACTACACATCCCAGTAATCTGTTTTCCGTTCACAAAAATATATTTAAAAATATCTTAGTTTTTTATTTTCATGTCTGCTAAGCAGCAAGCTATAGATGCTTAGATGATTTCTATTTATATTAGGATAAATGTGCGCGACAAGTGGGGAGGAGGCTCCACTTCCGCTTTATATTTTACTCATGCAGACTCCAGCAACGGACTCCAGACTCCAGCATTTGAAAATTGCGAGAGGCAACAGTCTGGCAACGCGGGACTACTAACTGACTATTCACAGATTTTATTGAAGGGATAGCCCCTTGAGATGCAGCAGTGTCTCATTTTCAGGAGAGGGGTCCTATGAAAACATGAACAACAGACATAGATACAATACAATATACAAAGTATAATATACAAAGTATAAAGAGACTCATTCATACACAGATAACTTGCTTACCCTCTCCCACCCATCCCATCAACCACCACACCACCAGCTGTTAAACGACAGAAGAGAAAGAAGGGTACAGTACCTCCTGTGAAATACCTCAGTGTATATGTCCCTACAAGTAAAGTCAATTTAGAAGTATAAACAAGTTGAATCAAGATGTGAAGTCAAGTCCTGAAGCGACAGAATGATGTATGGATCTAAGAGATGGATAGTCTCGCGTAGCCAGACAACTATTCCGCAATCTCCTAATGCTATATAGAGTCTGGAACTATACCTCCCAGAAGCTGAGCAAGGAAGCTGGCATTTACGTTCACTTAAATACATTTTAAAACATCTTTGCATTTTTGAGGGGCGCTAGTCCCTCCTATGCCCAGCTTTCTGAGTTTGTGTAAACACAAACATTGAAGATAAAAGTGAGGACAGAAAAGTGAAGATGCAAATTGTTATTGGCCGGAATGACATTTGTGATGATTTGATTGGCTGAGAACAGAATGTGACGTATATGATATGATGTATGATAAGCGCCCCTCACTTCACACTTTTATTTCCATTTCTGCTAAGCAATAAGCTATATATGCTTAGATGATTTAGATTAGGATACATTTGCGTGACTGTAAAGACAAAACGGAAGTGGGGAGGAGGCTTCACTTCCGCTTTATTGCTTGCTCATGATCAGAGCTTCCGTTCTCCAGACTGTATGACGGAAGCATTTGAAAATTGCGAGAGGCAAGAGTCTGGCAATGTGAGATGAAGAGATGGAGGACGATTATTCCAATCAAAAGGGTCTTTGACTCTTTGTAGCAGAAGGACCTTTGTCCAACCACTTTAAAGATGTGTGGGACAACAAAGTAAGGATATTGCAGATGTCCAAGTGGATGAAGATGGAACCATTCTTTGTCATGGGTTGTGATTATTCTGCATTTGCGGCTGCATATCGGCATGCATGCAATATGTATGTTTGTGTATACACACACATACAGTACTGTATGTTGGGTTGGTGTGCATGTGAGAGTTAGTACTAATCTGTGTTGCTGAAACAAGGTTTATTTGAATACTGTTTGACACCTAAGGTAGACCTATGCTTTTTCGTTTAAATGCTTTATTGCAGGTTGGTACAATGTTGTTATCCATTTCATGTTTTTTTCATCCAATGTGCATAAAATCTGAAATGATCATACAAAAAATGAATGAACGGAGGAGGAAAATACAAGAAAAAAAGAGAAAAATATATGAAGCAAAATAAGGACAAATTAAAACGGGGCACTCTTAATGGACTTTTATACTTGTATTTCTGATACTCACTTACCCCAGTTCCCTTCAAATCCATCTTCACGGTTTCCCTGAAGTAATTCTTTCCATCTCTTTGATCTCTTCAAATGTTATTTTCCAGTTGTTAATGGACGGTGGTTTTACATCAAACCGACACCTATATTATTCCATACGGTGAAATAATATATTAGATAATATTAGATTCATACGGAGGTATTTTTGATACATGCCCCCTTTATAGGGTTTGGCCCATTACTCAGCTAAATGTTGTTAAAGCTGCACTATTGAACTTTCCTCTTCTACCCCCTATTTGAACTCTGTTTACTTCAGCAAGTGCTGAATTTGTTTTGCCATTGAGCTAATAGAGCCTTCCTGCTTGCTCAGGGGATAAATTCATGTCAGATCCTGTGTCTAGGGGAGATATGACAACTGACTCATTTGTCTCATTAGAAGAGCAGGGTGACAAACTACATGCCCCCCCAATTGTATAAGTTATATTGTATACAGATTGGACACAATTATAATGTATTCATTAAAAAGAAGTGACATAGTGCCACTTTTTCTTGTCAAGACACACCACAACTGTGGCACCCCAGCAAATAAGTACGATTATAAATTAACCCATTAAACCCGGGAAAGCATCTGTGTCATGTTAGTTTTTTGCGTTGGCTATTGAAATACAGATACACAAGCTCACAGTTTGTATATCGAGCCTTAGAGGTTTCCACCATTAAAGGTTTAAGTCACAAAACCCCCTACAAAGGTCCCTCGGATGCTTTCCTCTTCGAAAGACAACGTAGCGTCCGTTCCACAACACCGGCTCGGTCGCTCCTGGATTAACATCAGGCGATCCTCCGATGTCGATGTCTTATTCAATGCTGGGTGTGTATATACTCTATCTATAATAAAAGTGTGTGTGTGTGTGTGTGTGTGTGCGTGTGTGCGTGTGCGCGTGTGCGCGTGTGTGGTTACTTCCAGGAGAAAAGCCTTTTCTGTGCGAAGCAGATGGTTGTGGGCGATCATTTGCAGAATACTCTAGTCTACGAAAGCACATGCTCGTACATTCTGGTGAGTGTGGGACACACTTTCCTTAATAAGCCAAGGAGGGCTGAGGAGCCCTCTCACATTGGCAGGCCTCACATTTGAGGATGACAATTGAATATGTGTCGGGGAAAGAAAGCCAGCCTGAAATGTGGCTATGTGCTGTTTGTTAGTCATAACAGTGCGCTGTGTATGTAAGGATGAGGTCTTACGTTTTAGAGTTAAAGGAATACTCACGATTTATTGTATTAAGTACATACAGTACAAAAAAAACATCAGCTACAGGATCCGATCATTTGAGTATCTGCCGATACCGATTTTTCCAGATCCGATATTATATAGAACACTTATGCCATATTACAATAGTGCAATATCCGAAATCACAGACAATATCCAGTCTAATATAATATATAATATTGATACTATCGATGTCCCGATGACGTTTTTTTTGCTCCCGATCCGATTCCGATTGTTTGAAAATGACGTGATCGGGCCCTGATTTCCAATCATGTAATCGGATCGGGACAACCCTACTAAAAACAATGAATACTACAAAGTGTGCTCTAAAAAATACACTGCGTTCTCCTCTTTGGCAGCCGCTTGCTGCTCAGCCATTGGGAGATCCTCATACATACAGTAGCTGCAGACACATACAGACGCATAATGGACAGGACCCACATGCAGTCCTGTCCTAAAAGGTAATGAATGTAGTTAATTTAAATCTGTCCTTACAAGTACAGTAATACAAGTGTGTGTGTGTGTGTGTGTGTGTGTGTGTGTGTGTGTGTGTGTGTGTGTGTGTGTGTGTGTGTGTGTGTGTGTGTGTGTGTGTGTGTGTGTGTGTGTGTGTGTGTGTGTGTGTGTGTGTGTGTGTGTGTGTGTGTGTGTGTGTGTGTGTGTGTGTGTAATCAGGTGAGAAGCCCCATCAGTGTGGGATCTGTGGGAAGACCTTCTCTCAGTCTGGCAGCAGAAATGTCCACATGAGGAAGAGACACGGAGAGGAGGGACTCACCAGTGAGGGCAGAGAAACGGGTCAGTCACACACGCACACACAGAGGCAGTGTTGGGCATTAGCTGTACTCAGCCCAAGTACAGATGCTGTTTCATGGTCTGTGACATCAAAGACTGCAGCATGAATTGTTCATGATGTTCTGTTCTTTAAATGATGATTTCTATAGCACTTTCATTTTTTCACATATTTGGCTCAGATTCCGCACAAGCCCTACAGGTTTGAAAAGCCATCTGTGACTGGCTGCACAGCAGACATATTTCTTTTTGAATCTGTCTCAAGTGTATATGAGCAATAACAAGATACCCCTCATTACACTTGTCTTTGCAGAGCTCATTCATTTCTCCTGCAGTCACTTGACAAAATTCCTCATGTTCGGTTTTAGAACAAAGAGTTTTCTCTTTTCATATAGTTTTGAATAGCTGTGCCGGATCATTTTGGTAATGGGACATAGTTATAATAGGTTTATTCTTGGTTCTAATCCCAGTCTCACTCTAATGTCCCTCTAATGATGTGTTAGTTATTATTGCCTAAATTAACAATGCTGTCCTATATTGGATTTGGAAGCAACAATAGGACGAGATGATGAATATAGGATCATAGCTTTATTTTTTTGTGATATTATAGTATTTTATTTTGTACACTTATTTTTTACAGTAAAAACGGCTGACAGAACAGCAACACAGTACACAAAGTGGGGCAACCAAAGAACAGAAAAAAGAAAAAGGGAGGGAGGATTATCTTTTTAATGCAGAGGCAGAACGGTGAACTTGCCAAGTCCCAGAGAACTGACTCACAGTCACACACACACCTACAATGTGGACGTGGTTTGACTCAGGGTGGTATCCATTAGCAACTAGGACTAGCAAATATCTAGAGTGCAACTATAGCGACATAATAGCCTGGCATGGCCAGACTAATATGATATCACTGCGTAGATATTAGTCTGGAACTTCGGTGTGGAATATTTATTTACAAGGGGCGGTTACAAACAGATTCCAACGTGACAGGAAAAAAGTCTCACTTTGAATAGTGGGCACTGATTCGTCAACCACAACTCTGGGGTGAGTGAAATGTAATTCAAACAGGAGTGCCAGACCAATCTCTGCCCAGGGCATTTGTTTATCCTGTGGCAGATTCGTCTGGTTTCCAGGCTAAGCGACCTATCCAACATTGTATGATGTGAAAGCCTTCTTCACACTAACCTAGCATTGTGATAACAAGCAACTGCTTTTCATACTGACCAGTAATCTGTAATCCAACATGCCGGGCAGAAAATTGTGTGTAGTCGGGCTGTGTGGAAAAAGGTCACAGCTGCTTCATCACTTTGCCAGACCCCCGCTAAATGTTATGCTTTGCGTGTAGACTAGAGGAGCCTGGTGCCTGAGTGACCTTTCCTCTGGCACTCCGAGACTCCAGACGAGGTCTAATGGCAGCCTGTTCCCACGGGCAGGTTTAGTTGTGTGAAACATTTCAAATGAAATGGGCCCTCGAGCTGCTGCCGTATTCCACTGCTTTCTGTACCGTGTATCAGTAAATATGTTTTTGTTTTAAAGATGAGAAACGAGATAAGTGATATGTGGAGAGACATGCGTTAGCGTGGGGAAGGAGAGGTGAGGATGCGCGTGTGTGTTTAGCTTGTCAGTCTAGACCTGTACCAGTAGTTCTCAAAGTAGGGTGCAGGGACCCTTACGGTTCCTTAAGGGGGTTCAAAATTTACTCCAATAAGTCTGTAAGACTGTAACTCTTGAGTTATGATGATGAGTTATGTTCTTGAAATTAAAATGTTTTCAAACCACCCAGCAGAGACGAGAGAAGATACATAGAATGCACGACTGGTGTGGAAAATGAGTATTGAAACCGGTTCAAAATTTTAACCGGTTTCAATACTCATTGAAACTCTGTTTTGAGTAAAGCAACGCAACCGTATTATGATGGTTTCATTGTCATAATTGTTAGATTTTGTTGTAAAGAACATCTGATCTGTGCAGCATTTAGAGCTCGGCGAACGGTGAATCATGATTGTATAAAATTGCACATTGTATATGAAGCCTGTACTGTTGTCCATGTTTCCGGGCTGATCCAGGGGAAATCTAGAGCCAAGTCATCGCTTCTCCTGGCAAAGCAAAGTGAAAATTCAGCAATCATTGTCAACTAAATGTATTGTTTTGTCAATGCAAGTGCACAACACACAAACTCCCTGGGGGAATGCATGGTCTCCTCCCTTTTCCCCTCTACACCACCAAATCTATTCACTGAATGACATAGCTGATGTACAAACTAGCAACATGTCGCAATGCGGCTTTAGTAGGTTGCTTAATAATAATGTATACTATTACTTATGTGGAGTGTGGGCCCACTATGGCAGTTTAAAATGGGTCTAGAAATCCCTAAATCCACCTACCTGTTCCCCAAGTGTCACTGTCGGTGCTGTTTTATCGGCACATAATTGAAGGCAGCGGTGTGTGTGTGTGTGTGTGTGATTGACAGGAGAGGCTCTGACCCAAAGCAGCTTGCTGGAGGCTGATGGGGAGACGGGTGACACCATGGTCACCATGACGACGACGTCAGTGGAACCCATGAACCTTCATCATGCCATGCTGAGAGCTCAAGGTAGGCGTAGGATCACATGATGTGACATAGAGGAGGATGCTGATCTAACTGCAGTCACAGCTCATCATACCTGGTGTGACCTGGATGGCATCCCACCTCATCAACAGTCATGTCATACATGCACGAATGACTATTTGACCTAATTTCTTTAACCCATTCATACCTGAGGCCTATTCTAGTAATGCTTTCTAATTTAAATCAGATAGTTCTCACACTTTGAAGATTTTTCAAAAATGTTCAAAAATAGAAGACGTACAAGCTTGTATATCTGCTATTTTTTGAATCGCCAATGCAAAAATCTAAAATGACAAGTGTGCTTTCCTGGTTTTAAAATATAATTTAAAGGCCTTAGCGGTAATCCAGCATGACAGTGTGTCGTGAGTTCGAGTCCCGAACCCGACAAACTGGGTAAACTGGGTACATTCCCCAATCTCTCCCCGTTTCCTGTCTACCTACTGTGATCTATCAATAAAGGCAAAAAAAGCCCACAAATATCTTTAAAATACAATTTAATTACTTATAGCATAGCATATTTCATAATGGCAATTCAATGTGCTTTACATAAAGCATAAAATGCATTTTTTGTAGATCACCAGCGGATGTGCAACAGTATAACTCAGGCTCTACTGTAGGTTTCGGCCTGTCTTGACTAGTTAAGATTGAACGAGCAGCTTGTGAAATCGCAAGGCAAATACTAGCAGAAGTACCACGGCTGGCTGGAGGTAGTAGTACCCATTTAAACTTGGAAAAGTTCCTCCATTTTGTCCTTCAGATTCCCTAAAATGACTTGTCAGCATTCCTCATTAGAGCCGAGTGGCAGAGCCGGCCGCCAGCTTGCAGAAAACCCAAGGACGACTGTAGCGACACATTCCTGCAATGTGACAAGTGTCTGTCAAACACCGTTAACATTTCCCTTCAGCCAGCCAGGAATGAATGGGATGTCTGAAAGGAGGACCTCGCTGTCGTAGTTCAACCTCAGCGAGGTTGTTACGACGAGCCATTAACCCCCCCCCCCCCCCCCCCCAAATCCACCCGTCACAGACACCTTTGATGTTTAGCGCAGCAGAAACCCTTTTTAGCTCGAGACTAGAAAGAGAAATGTGGTGTCTTAACCCAACTTAACCCAATTTAATAGCTGTTGTTCGATCTGCTATTTTCTTAAAAGGTTTCTTTTTAATTTATGGATTACTAGACCGGTCCCCGGCTGTAGAGCACCGGGTCGGTAACGATGGAAGTTGGACAATCCATGCAATACCCGTTGTACCTGTGTCAGAGTACCGGTTCCACCCATCTGTCTGTGTCCCTTTTATGCCCATATACGGAGATTTCTGTATCTGTCTCTCGCTGTCCCTTTATTCCTGTATGGAGTTCTGTGTCAGGCATGCCCAAATTAGCCTGGCTAATAAGCCAGACTAATATCACACAACACTGTCGCGGTATATCAGTCTGGGCTGGCTCCACTTGGATTTCATTTCCCGGGGAACATTTTCTCTTTGACGCAATTGGTCAGAGCTACTGTCAGTCAAAAGTCTCAAGCATTGAACGTCACTGTACCAAAGCCCGCCTATATTGCATACCGTGTCCCGATTGGTCCGACCTGTTCTCTGCTGTAGGAAAGAGGCGTGCTACTGAGCCTCGCCAGACCGTAATCCGCTGCTAGGCAACTTTTTTTTGCCAACGGCTGATTCGGTCTGGTTTATTAACCAGGCTATGCCCAAATATGGAGTGTTGTGATGTCAGAACAGGCCAGCTCCATATATGGAGCAGGGGTCCTGTCCAGAGTCCGGGCAGAGGCCTTTTGTGGCGGTTCTGGACAACCGTGGGTCCGACCGACTCGACACCGAGCACTGCATTCCCTGTGGGGGTTTAGATTCGGTGGAACATGTGTGTCGAATTTGAAGTCGATGGGGTGAACGGTTCTCGAGTTACGTGCATTAGCCGTACACGTACAGAGGCATTTATAGATGGATACATTTCATGTTTTTTTTAATGTTTTTCATTTGGGGGTAAACACTGGTTTTAGCGTAACATCTCCTCTCTCTGATCACGGTGTCTGTCTGTCTATTTCTGTCCAGGTTCAGCAGACACTGTGGTGGTTCTCTCTCAACCTCATGAGCTGGTGACCATGACGTCCGAGAGCCACGTCACGTACGGAGACCAGGTCACGGTGGCTCTGCTATAGTGTCGTCATGATGAACTTGTCTCCCCCCCTTCCCCCACACATCATGTGGTCATTTATCCGACATACCAAAAATCCATCATCAGTCATTAGTCCATGACAACACTGTGGCTCCCTACATGCGTTGCCGGTTACAAATCACCCGTGCTGCGGGTTACAAATCACCTGTGGCATGTGGTTTAGGTTAGTGTTTGGGTAGGGTGTCGGACTCTTGGTATGTCGGAACATATGCCTGCACATCATGTGGTCAGTCAAGCAAAAGGAATGGACTTAACATGAAGACGTCTATGTAAATAGTTACTGTTGACTTTCACCCTTGTAGATATGTAATTAGCAGCCAATAACTGTTTTATTTTGACAAAAAGCACAAAAATGCTAAAGTTTGTACTAAATGACCTTTTTTTTTCTTTTTCTTTTTTTTTAAGAAAACAAAGTACTCCCAAAGAAATACAAAGACGGGTGTAAAAATGATGTTTTATGAAAACAACAATAATGTATAGATACCTGCATTTTTTTCATCACCATGTACATTTAAGGTTAACAGCGGTTTTCCTAATGTAAAATGTGCAACTCCGAGTGCCATTTATTTTTTTGTTCCAGCGGCTAATAATAATTTATAAAATTACCACTTGAAATGTGCCAGACATAATGCACTCCCTACGCCAGTGGTTCTCAAAGTGGGGTCCAGGGACCACCTGGGTTCCTTCAGGGGTGTTCCAAATGGACCCTTACAGGTCTGTAACTTTGTACACAGTTATGGTTGTCCTTGAAATAAAAAAAGTTTGAGAACCACTCCCTCTACACTCATTAGAGTATAGTTGTCACCAACGGTCTACTCGACTGTTGCATTGAAAACAATGGAGCACACTGCTTTCACATGACATCATCTTATGGAAGGGCTACACCAAGTTTTTGCCAAATTAGGTACCAGGATGATTACTGTGCACGTATTAGCTGTCAAGTTTCAGCCGGTGTCTGTGTAATGCCTGATTTATATACTTGGGTTACGTGCTGGTGTTGGTGCACCGGCAACAAGCCAGTCTCCAAACTCACGAGTCGCGCCGCGTGTTGTGAGCTTGTAGATTGACTGTTTTCGGCGCGTGAATCCAGCGTGAATAAAGGATCTGAAAATGTCAAATGATTTGGTTGCAGGTAGCTTGTTTATAACTCGATATATATTAACACCTGAGAAGAATCGCATTTACTCCATATATTACCAAAAACTGTCAAGCTCAGCTGGTGTCAGTGTAATGTCCGATTTATACTGAATAATGCAGCAGTGTCATGTACGAAAATCTGCAGCTCTACAAGCTCGCAACGTGTTGTGAGCTTGTAGAGCTTATATATAACTATAGATCTGCTATTTTCGGGGTGCAAACACCGGCGTGCAACCAAGTACAACTCAGGCTTAAGACAACAGGTGTCTGTGGCTCGTTCACAACTCGATATATATCAACACACAAGAGGAATTGCGTTCAGAAAATAGACAAACAATTACTCATGAGCTCTTTTACAGCCCCCTAATAAAATACACAGCAAATGTCCCGGGGTAGATGGAGGCCTGGCAGTGGCCGTTATTCAGTATGCCTGATGATTGAGCACCAACTAAATAAGCAGTGTATATATATATATATATATCCTCTTGCTCCTCCCTCCTCAGTGGATCTTCAGGTTGTGGAAGTGATGAAATGTGGCACCCAAAGCCCAGCTTGTCTCCACGTTGTTCACTTTCTTGGTCAACTGGGAGGGGGGATAGAACAAACAATGAAAATAACCCAACACCAAATCACTTAAATGCCTTTGTATTTATTGAAATAATAAAAAAGAAAGTAACACGTCATGTGTGTGTGTAACGTTTCTTTTGTTTGGTTTTTGTCTGAAACGGTTTGGGCTGGGACAGAAATCAACTTCTTTTGTGAGATTTTAATTTACTTAAACATAGGAGACATTGGGAACCAAATATGCAGAAAAAACACTTTTCTACACATGTGGAACCTGATTTTAAAATGTCACATCTCAACACCAGATCAAGTGTAACATGCTGTGGGCTTTTGTTCAGATTGTTGTTCACTCATGGCCTGAGTAGTAGTAGTATAGTGTTAGTATGGTCTTTTGTGATGATTTTTTATTACATGCTTTAGCATTACAGTTTTGCTGGTTTTTGACATGTTCTAGTGTGACGGTGTGACCTTTTGATTATGTTTGATGGCATGTTACTACTACTACTACTACTGGCTATATGGTCGGAGTCGGACCAACGTATGTGCCCCCTAATAAACAGCGAAGTTAAAATGGTGCAACTGTGGCTCAAAACTATATGGATCAGGACAAGAGGAGAATGTTTTAACCATAGACATAAAAAGGTAGACACCTCTTCTGGCTCTGGGACGCGTGTCGCTGTTGAAGGCAAAAAGATCCCTGCCTTCAATGGAGACACGTCGCTCCAATGAACTGCAGCGGCCAATGAGGCATCTATTTTTTATCTATGGTTTTAACCAGCAGCATGTAGAAAGTAGAACCTTCAGGAGCGCCAGTGAAATCCCACTCTAATCCCACCCAGCACCAACGGTGCCGTTCAAATGGCCCTTCACTTACCACCAGTAAATTATGATGCGGACATAACACTGGAGTAGTGTGGAGGAGTAGAGGCAGACAGTGTGGTACTGGTATGTAGAATAGTTCATGCACAAAACCCCTTTCAAACAGCAATACCAAACACGTAGCCTACTGAAAAGAGTTGATTTCTGAATAACGAGACAAACTGAATCAGTTGTTTTAAGTCTGCGTTTAATTACAGCTGTGACCAATTAAAGCCAGTGGCATGCCTTGCGCTGTGTCGCATAGGATTAGCCATGGTAAAAAGTACAACTTCTCATATACCGGTAGCTCCCTCGCGCATAGCAAATTAGGCTCGCAAGCTGTGTGTGTCTGTCTGCCTGCCTGCTTGCCTGACTGCCTGCAGTGGTGGAAAGTAACTAAGTACATTTACTCAAGTACTATACTTAAGTACAATTTGGAGGTATTTATACTTGAGTATTTCCAATACTTGTACCTCTACTCCACTACATCTCAGAGGCAAATTACTACTACTGCTGCTATAGTAGTAGTAATAGCAGTAGCAGTAATAGTCCTACTATACCACCACTACTCCTATCACAATATCATCACATACGATATATTGCCCAGCCCCGTCTACATACAATTCGGAACATGCCCTGAGCTGTTTCTAGAGCCTATATTCTAGGGGTGTAACGATATAGTAACTATCGAAATATATCAATATGTAAACAGCAAGTATCGTAGTGTTTTGGTTTCCCACAGAAATAATCGGAAACGAATCGTTTTGCAATGGAAATAATCAATTGTATCAATACCCTAAGTCAGGGGTTCTCAAAGTTTTTGGCTGGGGACCCCCGGAAATGCTTTGGCCATGTCCCCCTCCCCACCACCAATACAAAATGACTGCAAAAATAACCTTAATAATAGAGAAAATATAAATGAATACTGAAACCAGATATAATAAATATAATATAAATAAAGGAAAAGTTTATGCATGTACTATGTGTACTATGTAAACTCTTAATTTCCATTTTCCAGCCATTCAGTTGCAAAATTTGCAACTGAATGGCATTATTTGGGGACCCCCCCAAAATAATTTGGCGACCCCCCCCGAGGGGTCGCAACCCATGGGTTGAGAACCCCTGCCCTAAGTACATTGTCAGCATGCCTGGCTGACATCTCACAGTGGATGTCTTCCAACCACCTCAAGCTGAACCCAGACAAGACTGAGCTTCTGTTCTTCCCAGCTAAGTCCTGCCCTATGCGGGAGCTAACTATCTCCGTAGACAACGCCCTGGTAAAGTCTGTCCCGACAGCCAGGAACCTTGGTGTTGTCCTGGACAGTCAGCTCTCGTTCAAAACACACATCACAGCTGTCACTAGATCCTGTAGGTTTACACTCTACAACATACGACGAATTAGACCGTTCCTCACCCAGGAGTCAGCCCAGCTCCTAATCCAGACAACAGTCTTGTCAAAACTTGACTATTGCAACTCCCTCCTTACTGGCCTACCGGCATGTGCACTTAAGCCCCTCCAACTGATCCAAAATGCCGCAGCACGCTTGGTCTTCAACCAGCCAAAATTCTCACACGTCTCCCCCCTTCTCCGCTCGCTCCATTGGCTCCCGGTCGCTGCCCGCACAGAATACAAAACTCTGATGCTGGCATTCAAAGCAACCAAAGGCATGGCCCCCCCATATCTCACAAGTATGATCGTACCCTACAAACCCTCCCGCTCACTCAGATCAGCCAACGCAGGGAAGCTGGAGGTACCTTCACTAAAAACGCCGGGACAACGCTCCACACGTCCCAAACTCTTCTCCCTTCTGGCTCCAAAACTATGGAATGCACTTCCCATTGCAGTCAGAACTGCAGCCTCACTCCCAATCTTCCGCCGTAGTCTGAAAACCCACCTCTTCAGACTCCACCATGGCCCGTAGCACTTGCCCTAGCCTAGCCCCTTAGATAGCACATTATGTAGACTTAGATAGCATTTTAAACAGACTTATAGCTTGTTATGTAGACAGCTCTAGAATTGCACTTTATGTAGTCATAGCACTTTATAGTACACATGTATAATATATTATATAGTATAGTATGTATAGTTTACATAGATACTCCACTGTTACGTTCTTAGTTTACGCATGATTCATGATAACTACTTTTTATACATGTGATGTATGCCATGCTTTTTGTTATTGCTTAATGTAAATCGCTCTGGATTAAGAGCGTCTGCTAAATGCCTAAATTGTAAATTGTATTTAGCAATTTTAAGAAGAAAAAAGAAAAATATTTAATTACTTTCCCATTCCATATAGCTACACTTGGTCTATTGATAAATGTGTGCATTCTCTGTGTTCATGTCAAGGCATGGGTTTGTCCATATGTGTTCAAATACAATGTCCATCTATTTGCCAGAGAATCACTGTGTTTACTAATTTATATCCATAATAATTGTTTCTCTTAAAAAAACCTGTACTATCCACAAGTTTCACACATATTTAATGTATTTGCTAAATAGTTACCGGTACTGTATCGATTTCAAATCATTGAATCGTATCGCCATAATGAACCAATATCGTCCATGTATCGTATCGTCAACCATGTATCGTGATACGTATCGCTGTTAGAATGTATCGTTACACCCCTACTAGACTCCATTGTTATTGTGACGTGTCTTACTGTACCTGCAGTACAGTGTTCTCCTTGAAGCCAAAGCCGTCCTTGAGCAGGCAGGTGATGTAGGTCAGGTCCATGCACAGGAAGGGACTGGCCGTGCCGTACTTGGTCATCTTGTTGCAGACTGAGACGACACAAAGAGAACAAACGGTGAAGTAATGCCTCTCTGTTTACGGCTTGGATAATCAGTCATCTGTATGCTGCCGTGTGGGCCGAGGGGCAGGGTTTTAAGATAGGGCAGCTGAAGGGTGGACGGACTATTGAGATGCGTCCCTCGTCTCAAGTGCATGACAGGTCTGTAATGGTGATTAGCGTTGCTGTCGGGCAGAAACCCTGTATCTCCATATTTCAACTTGTCATGTTTTATCTGTTTCGTCAATTATGGACGCAAAAGTATGACTTCGTTAAACACAAAAGTAGCCACGACGTATTGTGATGTGGCGAACTTACAACAATTTCTGCTATTTTTGAAAATGTTATTAAAGTAAAAGTTGGTAAAGTGTGTCTGTGGGTTTTTAGAAATATTGAACCAATGAAAACTAACAAGTGCTTGTGATAAAATAATATCTACAATGGAACACAGGTTATTATTTTTCATTCCTGAGAAGTAACTGTTTTGGACATACAAGGTTTCCACCCGACAGCGATCGCTATGCATCACCGTGCGTTCCAGCACTCGGTGCTCGACTCACCCTCCTTAGCCCTCTTCTTGAAGTCTTTGACCTCCAGCTTGCCTCCTTGGCTCCCGTCTGCAACGAGAGGTGATCGGGGTCATTTGCGTCGCGTATCATGCTAATTCTATACACCATTAATTACAGTAAAAGTAGGCCTACACACATACACACATACGCTTCTATCATGCTAATAATAGTGTGTGTGCCCTTTTGGCTCGGGCCGGCAGAGAGGATAGTGATTAGTCTAATAACTACACACCTATAGGGCTGTCAAACCCACAGAGGCAGCTGCTGATGACTCATATTTCCCCGTCTCTGTCTGCAATTAGAGTGTGTGTGTGTGTGTGTGTGTGGGGGGGGGGGGGGGGTGGGCAACCTCCTGCTGGGAGTGCGTGTCTGTTCGCTCACCGATGAGGCCTGCATCCACAGCTCTGTCAAAGTAATAGGAGAATGCGTAGAAGACGCCGCTGTCCTTCAGTTCGTATGGCTGGTGGATGATCCCCTTGACCACTTTGAGGATCTCCTGATAACACAGCTTGTATCCTGCATAACCTGATGCAAGGCACAGAGACGCCACGTTATTATGGAACCATATGAGAGATTTGTTTTTACATCCAGAGACCCCGTCCAGGACAGGCTTCAGATGTGCCTCCTCAGGAGACTCAGCTCAGAACTGAACCCATTTGATTTTAATATGAAACATTTGGTTTCATATTATGGAACCATATAATGCATCTATATTTAGTAGATTAAAATCTGCAATGCACTGCAATGCTTTTTACCTAAGCGCTCCTTAGGTGTTTAAGGTGAACGTTGAATCACTTCTTTAAACCCAAGGACATTTATATTTGTGAGAGTAAAGCATCTTAAATGGAATGGATTAGGTTTCTCCACACTGATCTTGATTTGTTAACCCCAAACAACAAATTGTGTGCTTGTATTCACAGCACAATCGGTTCGCACCATCTGGGATCCCGCTGACTTGATAGGTGATTCCTCCAAAGCTCCACTCATCCTTGAACTTCTTTGGCAGACAGCAGCTTCTGAAGACCCGCCAGTCCACATCTGGAGAGGAGAGACACAAAGAGTGTGTTTAATCTCTGGGTTGACTCAAGAATCCACACATGGTCCTATGGTCTTACGGCGCAGACAGGGGAACGCCAAACTAATAGACAATGAATTCCACCCAAGCCTTTTGGCAATCCAAGGAACTTCCTATTATTTCTCAGCATCTCACTGGAATTGCTGATTAGAAAGGATGACCTTAGTAAACCCCTCATCCCAAACACAAAACCCAAACCAATAACCTTTAAATTGCTGTTGTTGGACACAAACTTCATATTAAAACATTTTGTGTTTTTTCACTTTTTTCATACATTAATGCCATACTTGAACATACTACAGTGTCACACAAAAGCATCAATAGTAGCAGATCCACAATCTCGAAACGCGGTGCAAAGCGATCCGTTTTGGGCTTGTACATCTGCTACTTTTGAATTTGAACAGTTTTGAATTGAACAGTTTGACATGATGTTTCCACCCAACAGAGACAAAATATCGTGAAATGAGGAAAAGAATAAAAAGGTGCTTCAAGCATTGACGCTCGAAAAGGTAATGTGAAACCTGTGTGTCGCCTGCCTCGTGGAGTCACAGCTAATGGAAACCAAATAACCATTCATTCATGTACCTTCTGCTCCCAGAGCTCCCAGGCTTGCCAGTCGTGCTGCCATCAGCCCGTTCCCCAGATAACTGCAGGGAATCAATGGTATGAGTGAAGAGAACAAAAAGGTAATAAGACACTGTCACACCGCAATATAATGTACTCTGCAAACAAACTAGATACCCCCACCCCAGTCACACCACAATATACAGTAGCACATTAGTACAGTACTCTCTGCAAAATAGATACTACATCCCTGCCCCACTTTCACATGATCTATGTACTAATGGCAATCCGAACAAATTAAATGCTCATTATGGAAAGATCACACCCGTGTGAAGTGAGGGGCGCTCTTATCATCATACATCATCTCATTCTGGCCAATCACAATTTGCGTCCTCACCTCTGTGTCAATGTTTGTGTTTACACAAACACTCAAAGCTGCCCATTCATTGTCAATGGCCTTCAATGTTTGTGTTTACACAAACACTAAATTCTGGCCATTTATTGTCAATGGCATTCAATGTTTGTTAGGGCAATGTTTGTGTTTACACAAACCCTCAAAGCTGGACATTGGAGGGGCTAGCGCCCCTCAAAAACTTGTTTGCCCTGTTTCAAAAACGGCTAAAATGAGCTAAATCTATAAGCTCACAACGCATTGCATCATGACATGTTGTGAGCTTGTATAGTATTTGCTATTTTCAAAAAGGATTTTTGCCTATAATGACTTGCCCAAAACAATTTGAAACAAGTTGTTTCTCTGGAAGTAGCAACGGCACTTAGGTCATCTGACTCACAACAGTAGGTTTTAATTGGAGTCCCAAGTGCGAGAAAACTGCTCTATGGTGGAGGCCAATTAAAATTACGTAGGCAGAAGCTCACTATTGGGTAATTCTTAAAGAATAAGAATCAAGTCTGACATTACTTCCAAACCATATAATATAATTGAGATCAGATTTCAGCACAGTTGTCTCTTGCAAGTAGGCCAACATCTCTGAAGATGGAACAACAAAGCTTTCATGGAAGTTAGTACACATTAGTTGTCATACCGTTATAATGCGTTTTTATTTGCATTTGAACATGTATTACCTGTGAGTGTATAGCTCAAACGTGGAATTGAACATGTCGAATCTGGCAATGTAATCGTCCGGCGGGGTGCTTTCAACTGTTTTCTACGGAGGGATATCAAATACTGTATGTCAGATCACAATTACAACATTATTTCAAAAGAACTCGCAGAGAAATGACAGGAAAAGGCAAGTTGAAATACAGGTGACAAACCTTTGATTTCGGTAGGAAGGTAATCTGGGTAGATCCCCCACCCAAATCCAAGATCCCCACAGTCTTCTTAGTTTGTGAATTCAGGTGACCTAAAAGAAAGAGAGAAAAAAAGGTCCCTGGTTTAATCCAGCGGTGAACTCTGCAGCGCACACACAGAGACGATAGGAATCAGCTACACTTATAAGATGTTATCTTCAAAAGGGCCATTATGTAACCAGGGGTACGAAATCTCAGCTTTGTAGCTGATAATGAGCCAAATTATTCAGTCACACTGCAAGGTAAACACGTTCAGCTTCTATCAGAAAATAACTGCAGAATTATGTGAAATTATATGTGCAGCTGAAACCTTCACTTAACCTCTTTAAACCCTATATACTTAGTTGGCCAGGGTCCCCCAGGGCTCTATACTTGGTCTTAGGGATGGGCGATATGGAAAAATATAATATCACGATATTGTTTCATGCGTTTTTTAGGGTTATTGTTCAAGTTACTTAACATTACAAGTTCAACCACCTACAAGGTAACAAAAAATAGTAAAGTAAGTGGTGCAACTCCGTGTGGTGTCCCAAGGGGGCCCATCCAGACCCGCAGGAACGCGACCAGGGTGCCGGCCCGGTTCCGGGAAGCCGCCCCGTGTCCGAAACGGTCAAGAAATGACAGAGTTACCGTGTGGGGGTCCCCGTGGGGGTCCCCGGAAACATCCAAACCCCCAGGAACGTGCCCAGGGGGGTGGGCCGTTCTGGCGAGCCACCCCGTGTCCGAAACAGTTGAGAAATGACAGAGTTACCATGTGGGGGTCCCCAGGGGGTCCCTCTAGTGTACTGTACTGTACTGTACTGTACTGTACTGTACTGTACTGTACTGTACTGTACTGATATACCTGAAATCATCATATATACAGTTAATATGTGTGTGGTTTTGAAAACCAACCAAATGCAATTTCCGTGCTCAGACACAGGTAGCCAGCCAGGCAAGCACACAAAAAGCTACTTAATCGTTTACCCGCCAGGAACATAGGAATTTTAAAACGTAGAATCTTGTAGCCTGCCACAAACGGAAAAGCCGTTTTAACAGCGATGTATTCATTAATGCATGTTTTAATACGATCGTATCGAAATCTACCGTCAGTTAGCTTTGTTATGCTTCTGACACAATGGGCGCGGCCATTTTGAAAATGCGCGCGCATCCACTAACATTGTCGGCTCTGTTTTCAGACGGCTTTATCTCACAGAAGCGACATTGCAGAGGACGCTTTGTCCCAGACAAGCGTTTTCAACGGCCTGTAGCAGGCGCTGTGATACTCGCGGTCCACTTTTTCCACCACCGACCGAGAGAACGAGCACCAGCTTCGTCAACACACACGGAATGGTTTCATAGTAAAATGCGATTACGGATATTTGGCTCTTCAAAGTAAGTGTCACGCGTGATTAAACCATGGCAATACGCAATCGAGGGATTAATTAATGGCGGCAGGCTAAGAGTTAAGGAAGAAAAAGGAGTAACAGAACATTTAGACCAAAATACTTTAGTATAAATTAAGGTATAGAACTGAAAATCATAGAATGCGCATTCACTGTATCACGATATATACGATATCGTGGAGACATTTGATCACAATACGATATTTATCACCATATCGCCCACCCGGTCTGTTCTTTTTTCCTCCCCTCTACACCTAATCGCTGTGACACAGTGTGAGCTTGTAGATCTTCTATTTCTACCAGGGTTCATGTCTTGATATTGAAGTGTTATTATTATTAAGTCATGAGTTTTAAGTTAGTTTAGTATGAGATTATTTTTGGAGGGGAGCTGCTCAGATCGTGGGAAATTGAGTAGAACTGTCTTTGTTGGTTTGTGTAATTTGTGTGTAGTGCTTAACTACATAATAACTTTGGCTACAGAGACAACCACATTCCCCCCCTGGGGATTTACAATGTTTTCTCAAATACTGTATTAATTTACGTAGGAGACCATGTGGACTTGAGTTTTCAGAACTCACCAGTCAGAAAGTTGATGGCTACCCAGGCCAGGATTCCTACATCGCAAATTAGCAAACAAACAAAAGCAAGAAACAGATAACAGTCATTTTCAAGAAAAGCTAACAAGACCGTTTCAGGGAAGATAACCACATGATTTCATTCAAAATTGCAATGCTTACAACATATACATTAACAAGTGCAAACACTTGGAACCAGAGCTATAATTCACAAAAACAAGGTCAAAACGCTGACAAATCAATAACACCATGGCACAACGTGTGGTTTAAGAACATCAAATCTTTTCACCACATAATTGCAGCCTGTTCAGGTCATAACAGTTCTGTAGCCCCAAAACAATTACATTTTCTAAAGTGTCATCATAAAACATGGCAATAATCTACTGTAATTTAGCTAATGTCATAAATAGTTCCAAGAAGAAAATGTGCGTAGCATGCTAGAATTGCTCTGATGGCACTGTGCGGGTGCTGCAGAAACAAGCAGAGTGACAGTGGGAGCTGATGAAAGGCTTTGGCTGATACTTGTTGGGGCCAAGGGTGACCAGACGTTACCTTCATTTGTGCCGTTCATTATGCTGACGCTGTCGTCTGACACCAAGAAGGGAGATTCATGAAAAACATCCAGGACCTGAGAGAGAGAGAGAGAGAGAGAGAGAGAGAGAGAAATCAAGAGGAACAAATAGAGAAATCAAGAGATCAACACAAAGCGGGAGAGAGAAAAATTAAGTGAGAGAAAATTACAAAGAGTAAAACAAAGGGGAAAAATTGTAAAGTGAAAGGCAAAATGAAGACAGCGAGGGAAAAAGAAAGCGAGAAAGCGAAAAACTGATTTAATGTTATCTGCAGTAATGGTAGCCCCTCCAGACATGCCCTCCACAAGATGGGGATTAATTAATTTCCCCGGGGGGGATTAATAAAGTATCATATATCTCCCACAATGCCCGGGGGCCATCCATTATGCCTTATCCTCAGTGAGAGCCCTCTCTCCACACTAAAGCTCACTCCACGGCGTTCCTGATAACAATGCTCTTCCTCCTTCAACACTCTAGTACCTGTCACCCCCCACCCCCCCCCATCTCTCCCAGGCTGTGCAGATTGCTCCGCTACTCTTCTTCCCATAATAACAAGTCAAGTCAGGATAGCTTTCTGTGGCGATGATCACTCCAGGCAGTACAAGAGACTAACGCTGCGCTTGGCATTATCTTCTCCTGCCTCCTGGCTATTCAAGCAGCGCCGCCGGAGCATAATTTATAATCCATGGCATGCACGATGCTTTGCCAAAAAATAACCGATCCACAAGCTAACAACGCATGCCTACTGTAGCTCCTTTACCTGGTCCAGGAGAGCTTTGGCTTTGTCTCCAGGCAACAGCCGGAGTCCTGCCGTGGCTCTGAGGACCACCGGCGTCCTCTTCCACTCCAGACGAGGGACTGTCTTCCTGGCCACCTTCAACAGCAACCTCACTGTGTGACCGCCCTGTGTGGGGACAGAGGGACATCAGTGTGTGACTGTCCTGTTAGGACAGACAATCATCACTGTATGACCTATGGGGACAGAGGGGCATCACTGTGTAACATCTCATCTACACTGCCAGCGATGCGAGCGAGCGAACGATGAATTCTCATTAGAATACATGTTTTTCAATGAGACTGTCCTGACGTACCCTGAGCGTGTAGCGATGTCGTTCACCCCTCCTATATTCGCTTGCAGAATCTCTATTTGAGCGAGGTTTAGCGGCCCCAACACTGTTATTGGTTGAGATCTACACGCTACTATTTATTGGTTATTAGTTTGTTTCAGGCTACGTCGCAAGGCTTGTAGGCAATGGCCGACGCTCCATATCAGGACAGTTTTTGTGTGATATCGCCGTCGGAACACTCTGCCCTTGCCTGTGTCGATGAGGTGTAACTGTCCTGTTATGATAGACAATCATCACTGTGTAACCATTCTATGGGGACATCACTTCACATCAACAAATTAAAAAAAGAACCAAACAATTAGAACGAAACAGTATAGCACAAATCAGACATTTTCACGCTGCAAAACACAGGGTGCACCTCACTGCCTTTTATGTGCAGCCTACAAAGCAGAGCAGCTTGCAGCCCCTTTTTTCCTTTTCAACAAAAACATGAGGTGCATAGAGTGCAAAAACGCTGGGTGCACTAAAAAAACTTCACTAAAAGTTGAAATAAGAATTACAAAAAGATGCCCCCAGCCGCTGAAACGCATCCCGTCTGATCGGGAACCAAGTCTTAAATCATTTTTGAAGGTTTTCTTTATGCAGCTTCAGAGAAAACAGCACTTTTTATGCAGCTCAACTGAACTGATTAGTACTGACAATTAACTCACCATCTCTGGTGAGTCAGCATATGCTGACAAGCCAGGCTTTATGGAATGGAACATCTCATTGTCCAAAACAGGCAGCTCCGCTAAAGAATACAACATATACAGCATCAGTTATACAGCAGATATTCAAAACATTCAGAGGACTTTAAATTGAAATAACTTGGCAGTTGGTATACATATATTGTGCACTGTGCAGCATTGATCTCATTCAAGACAATTCAAGTTGACTCGTGTGTCGTATTTAACGAAATACAGGTTTTATATAACTTGGAAAACAGATTAAATTAAATATAATCTGCAGGTATAAATTTGCTGTGCAATAGGGATTCCCAGAATTTCACACCTGTCAGTCGACATAGTATGTACTAGCATCATGCTGTTTAACTTGCTTGTGGAATTTAAATACATTCTTTAAATGTCATGGCAGTACATGATTAAAATCTTTGCTGCTGTACAATAAAATTGACCTCACACGATCTGCTGCATTCAATATAACAAAAAAAATTAACCTAAAGAGAAGGAGCTCACAGTCATTTTCAAGCAGAACATAAATGTTTTTTCGTTTTTTTTAAAGACAAAGTAAATAATACTAACAGCAATGTGTGCCAAGAGAGGCCGGTTCACACGAGTCAGGCTACCTGAGTCTTTCTGGATGAAGGTATACACGTGGATGCGCGTCCCCGTGCTCCCTGCGTCGAACATCACCGCGTAGAAGATACGGCTGGAGTTGGCCGGGCGGCTGAGCGCGGGCAGCAGGCTGCCGATGCTGTTGGTCAGCTCCAGGAGAGAGGTCTTGACCTGGGCATGGCTCAGCCCCACCATGGCCAGAAGCACCAGTAGCATCGCATTTACAGGCACGCCGGGCCTCATCTTCACGCTGGAAGAGATCAGCAGAGAGGCACGATGATGAAAGATCAAATGAAAACCGGTGGCGTGAGTGAACCGAGGAGACAGCGCAGAGAATGAGGAGCTTGGTTAGTGTCTGCTCTTATGAAATGTGATGTCCCAGGGTGACCGGTGAGTGACAGAGGAGTATGGGAGTGATCAAATGGAGCAAGGTGAGTTAACCAGATGAAGTTATGTAGCCTGCGGTTTGACCACGCCCTTGTAGCCACTATAACTAACCACAGAGGAACATCCCTGCAGTAGCTCACTGCAACGTCTCTGGCATGCATGTTGACTCAATCACTGTACAGGAAGGAATCATGTCATACATCTTATTTGTAGAACTATGATATCGATAGGGCTGCCGTAAAATAGCTCATTCAAGCAACAAAAATAAATCCCATTTTAAACAAGATTGTGGCTTTGTGCATGTGATCTACAAGCTCAATATGTCGCAATGCGCCATGTTGTGAGCTTGCAGACCAGGTGTCTGTGCTATTCAGCATGACTAAGTATAATTATAGGAATTATGTGGGTGATATTTGCTAAGATTGGCAACGAGTCCCAAACCAGAGATCCATCACTATGTATGACATTAAACACAAAGGAAAATATGTTGCAAAATATGTAGTAGTAGTAATAGTAGACTTGATATTAGAAGGAAAAATCTGAACTCATATGTTTGTGGGGTGTGGGGGTTAACCAGTGAAGATTCAGGAATCGGAAGACAAAATGCTTTTTTTGATGAGAATACATTAAAAAAAATACTCCCCACCAAGACTCTCAACAACCCATCTCCCTTCTACCTCTCTGAACGACCTCCACCTCCATGTCCCCACTCCACTCCCTCAGGTCCGGGGAATGATGCCAACCAGAACCTCCTAGAAACCCCCAGGACCAAGCACCTAACCAGGGGTGACGGGGCTTTCTTAGTTGCTTTCTGTGGAACTCACTGCCAACCGACATAAAAACAGATGCTACAACCAATCTCAAAGCCCACCTTTAAAGTCTTTCCCACCTAATCCTGTTTCTTTCCATTGTTTTACCATTAGATTTTAACAGTTTTTAGAACTTTTCTGTAGCCCATATTTTTTTTTTCTTTTCTATTTATTATTTGTTCTGTTTATGTAATGCATCTTTTAGTAACTATAAGTACAAAGGTGCTCTATGTTTGATGTATTATATTCATTACTAGTATTAACATTAATAGTAAACGAAATAAAACATATGGGTTTCCGAGGTTATAGTAAACATAGTTCACTATAGCTCAGATATAGTTCAGATTTTTGTTTTAGGCCTAAAACAAAATATATTGTTATTGCAGTCTTATACAGTAGTAGTGTAACAATTTCTTGTGCATTTCATTTAAGGGGCTCCAGTATGTTAAGTTCCGGTTGCATGTGTATAAAAAACATGTGGCAGATCCGACTCAGCTTGACACTATTCAGCTCTCCCTCCAATATCCATTAATTGGAGCACACTGACACTGCCAAATGTGGATGAGTTTCACTGCAATGCTTCCAAGAACATGTTTTTCACACTAAACTACAGCACACTAAATCTAAAGCTGTTAAAGGTAATACTTCACCCCTAAAAATGAACAATTTTGTATATCAACTTTTCTTTCCTGGATTTGTTTTTTCCCCCACATGGTAAATGAAGAATCCAAAAACGGGGGGAGTGAATGCATGATGAACTGAAGTTAACTGGGGCAAAGTTTTAAAAGAGCAAAAGTGTATTCAGTAATTACAGTTCTATGCTCACTTGCTCAGTAGCAAGTGAGCGAGTGAAAAAAACACACTCAAATCTTTAAATTACTATAGAAAACATTTCTGGACAATTTAACAGCCTCTTCTTGCACACAAAGTACACACCTTCTCCATGTATTCAAGGCAACATGAGGTGAATAATGGTCCATATAAAAGGTTGTAATTTTAGGGGTATTTTTTATCTTTAACTTCAACCTGTCGTCCCTATTTTGGGCATGTGACAGTGTTCAAAAAATGTCACAAATTGTAAATCAGCTATTTTCACTATTTTGTTTCTTATGAACATCTGCTTGCAACATTTTCTGAGGTGTAGGACAGACCGATGGGTTTCACAACATGGGTCTAATATCAATGTTTATAAATGGAAAATAAGTATTATTTTTGGAACATTCATAACCATTAATGATAACCCAAGACTCATAAAAGTATTATCAGTTATCAGTTATGCATATAATGAGTTATCATTAATGGTTATGAATGTTCCAAAAATAATGCTTATTTTCCATTTACTGTAACCTACACGAGCGGAATACAGAAACAAGATGAAATCTGTAACACACACGCGCGCACAGTCGCACACACACACACACACACACACACACACACACACACACACACACACACACACACACACACACACACAGAGAGAGTCTGTAGTATCAGCCATAATATTTACTGTAACTGTATTGTCTGTCTGTCTGTCCTCATATGATGTGTAATCGTGTCTCAAAAAGATAACCTGGTTCAATAAAAGTTTCAATAAAATAAAAACGAATCCAGCTGCCATGGCTTTAATGCCTTGTAGCCTATACTATGATCATGATCTAGCATTAAGTATACAAAGATGTATTCTATTTTAATCAAGTCCATGTTATGTTATCTCGCTGTTTAAAAGGTGTCTACACTGTGAGTGCCGCCCATGCCAGTGTCACAACGGTCATTTCATGTGTTGTACAACGTGTATTACTTTAGTTTGCAATGAGCAATGTGTGTTCCTCTCCCACCAACTGTTGTCACAACACAGCCACTAACATTATTGTTACAATTGATTACATCAGCTAGCAGTTAGCTATTACTAGCTTCTCCACCAGAGTAACTAACCACTGACTGACATAACGGTCCACTGTACACAGCTGTCACTTTGTAGCCTACGGTTACAACTTGTTCAAGAAGGGAAACCTGAATTAAACGCCACCACAAGCTCTTTATTGTTCCACCAAAATACACGAGGCGTCTACACAAACTGACACAATGTAATGAGTAGTTGAGGAGTAAAAGCAGTAAAAACAACTCATCCTCACCATGATGTCACGTACTGACTGGACGATATGACGTCTGTCTGTGTGTGATGATGATAACCGTCGGGGGCCCCTGTGTGAGTGTGAGCAGAAAGAAAGAAAGAAAGTGTCTATATGCACTTTCAAACAGCCGAGACGAGACCCGAGTTGTCCTAACCGCTCACCGCGCTGGCGTCACCACCACCAAGCTCTGGTTTACATACCCAATTACCCAGGGTGATCCGGTCTAGAGCCCACTAACTTTCCGTATATCCGGCCAGCTGGCAACGTTTCCGTATCCGTTCTAAATACCTTCCAGCATTTAGCAGGTAGGGTAGGCCTGTTCTAATCATTTTGTTTGTTTTAAAGTTAATTAGGCTAACTTAAAATTCTGATAGTAAACTATAGTGTCCAAGTCTCTCATCGACCAAACAGTGTTCCATTTGTTTTTTGTTTCATGAGTTTCAATTTCACTTGTTTATGTAGTAGGCCTACATCCTACTGAATTGGAGAGATGGGGAGACTGTTTTTCATGGTTTTTGACAATGAAAAAACAAACAAACAATATAAACCATGAAAAATGACATACTACAGTATGTCAAAAACTAAATTCTCATTTATTTTCAGTATGTCGCTTTTCACGAAAACCATAAACAACAAAGTAGCCTATGTCGTTTTTCTTTTTCGACGATAACAGTTATTTGAGAGAAATGATGAAAACCATGAAATGTATGTTGATTTTCGACAACATATTCATGATTTTTGATGACAAATAAAGAGATGATAAAAAAACAACATGACAACATGATGCGTAGCTTGCAGAGTTAGTTCAGTCAGACATACTCGAGGGGGTTCATGCCATGCTCAAAAACATAGATGCAGAAGGCCAACTGAAGAGGAAAGGGGGAGGTGGAGACAGAGGCAGGGTCACAGAGGGAAGGGGACGGTGTCACAGAGAGGAGTGGGTGGGGTGAAAGAGGAAAGGAAGTAGAAAGAGATAAGAGGATAATAGTTGTCTGTATCACAATAATAGATATCTATTACGAGATATATAATCTATTACAAGATTTCTATTATTACAATATTTGATCTAGATTACAATGATATCTGATTTATATTTCCATTATTACTAGATTACAATTATATTATTACTAGATTACATATTATTTCACAATATTTGTCATTGATGCTTAAAGTTAAATATTTCAAAAACTACAAAATTGTTCCAGCATGTGTCTCCACAGTAAGCTGAATTATAAAAAGTGTGAATGGAGTTTCTTGGTGAAAGTGATTTTTTGACGTGCCAAAATCTGCCATTGCCCATTGGCCCTCATTATAAAATTCTCAAATTTGAAAGCACTATATTTCTAAAACTACGAAACATTTCAAAGATTCATTTTCAGGCAAACATGTCCACCGTAAGATGAACCTAAATAGGTTTGAATGGGGTTTCTAAGTGTAAGTATGTAGGACTAGTAGCATGCCAACATTTGTGCAAATGCCATTGAGAATGCATTGGGTGTTTAAGTTAAATAACTCAGAAACTACAAAACATTTCCAAGTAAAACTTTCCAGCATGTGTCTCCACAGTAAACTGAATTATAAAAAGTGTGAATGGCATTTCTAGGTGAAAGTGCTTTTTTGACGTGCCATTATCTGCCATTGAGCCCCATTATAAATGTCTCAAATTTGAAAGCACTATATTTCTAAAACGATGAAACATTTCAAAGATTCCTTTTCAGGCAAACATGTCCACCGTAAGATGAACCTAAATAGGTTTGAATGGGGTTTCTAGGTGTAAGTATGTAGGACTAGTAGCATGCCAAAGTTTGTGCTATTGCCATTGGGAATGCATTGGGCGTTTAACTTAAATAACTCAGAAACTACAAAACATTTCAAAGTAAAAAGTTCCAGCATGTGTCTCCACAGAAAGCTGAATTATAAAAAGTGTGAATGGAGTTTCTAGGTGAAAGTGCTTTTTCGACGTGCCAATATCTGCCATTGAGCCCCATTGTAAATGTCTCAAATTTGAAAGCACTATATTTCTAAAACGATGAAACATTTCAAAGATTCCTTTTCAGGCAAACATGTCCACCGTAAGATGAACCTAAATAGGTTTGAATGGGGTTTCTAGGTGTAAGTATTTAGGACTAGTAGCATGCCAAAGTTTGTGCTATTGGGTCAGGGGACCTTAGTATAATTGCCTTATTTGAATCTGAATCCAACATATTTGTGATTTTTGTTTGTTCAATTTAATCCAGCAAAAAGAAAATTGCTATTTTTTTCCTTTTTTTGTTCAGAATTGAAAAATGGGAAAACACTAACCGAAAAATCACAAAATCTGGTGGTGCCTTAATATAATTCTGTTTGAGTACAGCAAACAGAAATTTGCTATTTTTTTCCTTTTTTTTGTTCAGATTTGAAAAATGTGAAAACTCAAAGCCAAAACCCAGCTTTTAAAAGCTGCCTCAAAGTTGAGTTTTCAGAAGAAAAAAAGCACGCAAAAAAAAGCTGTTCATTCCAAGCTTCAAAACAAAAAAGCTGGTATACATAGAGATAACATGGGAGCACGAAGCAAGAAGCTGCTTGATTATGGCTTTGGTTTTTTTGCACTTGTTACAAACGGTTTAAGTCTAGGGGTTTACTGCCCGTAACATGTGAAAGAACAATACAGCTCATAGAAGAGTATCTGCTTTAATACACAGAATAAATACAAAGTGGCTTCGTGCATAATGAAATGATGAACAGAGTGGCTCTATGAGCCCAGAATAATTATAGAGTAACTTACAGCAGAGTGGGGATGAACAGATGGACAAACACACTCTAACAAACAGACAAATGAAGCTACAACTAACACCTAACAAAAACTCCTTCCCGAAGGGAGTAAACGTAAAGACACTCAGAATGACAGATAAGTGGACGGCTGGAGGGAAGGCCACACGCTGGCGTGCTCCCACACCACACGCAGCAGTGTTCCCACACCGAAGTCCAGACATGGAGTGAGCTTTATAGTCCAGGAAGCGAGGCCTGAGCTGCCACAGGACCAATCAGAGGGCTGATCAGGCTCCAAGCCAGGCCCTCCTCAGGACGGCAACACATTAGGGACACAAATGCTCAGCACCTGCAGGGGACAAAAGCAACAACCAGTACCAGGCAACATAATAGAGCACCGAAGTCCTGACGTCACTGCCCTCTACTACCAGTAGAGGGCTCTCCATAGGGGGATTTTAGATCGCCTCATATAAGAACTGTGTTTGAAAAATAAACCGATCACCCCGGCCTTTTCACTCATATGGATATGAAGCATCGACTGAAGGTGGAAATGTACAAATATACCCAAAGAGTAACAAAATAAGCGTTAGAAACGAGCCAAACAACCCAGAGACTACATTTCCGGGTAGGCTGCTTCTGCCCGCAGCCCGTCGCACAACAGAAACTGAACTGTTAATTACGTTTATTTTTATTTTTATTTTATTGATATATAATGTATCGTGGTTAGTACGAGTCGAGTCACCACCAGCTGAGCTTACGTCAACGAGGAATCTCAGGAACGCAATATGTTGACAGCTGGGCGTGACGTATATGCTCAGCATATATTACATTGCATTCATATGTAGTTTCAAGGCTTTTGCGGTCAAATTAATTCCATTTTCGCTAGAAACTGGCTGTATCAAATATGAATGGACATCATTAACGACGCACAGCCACTCCCCTGACAGAAACGCAGAGGTGGTCGGTTTATTTTTTAAACACAGTTCTTATATGAAGCGACCTAAAATCGCCGTTTGGGGATCTCAATGCAAATAAACAAATACATGAACCTGGAGATTGACGCCCTCTACTGAAAGTGACGTCAGACTTCGGAGCTCTATAGGCACTCCTCCTAACCTAGTACCAGCTAAGCCAGCCTACTAATATAGATATAGAGATGATAACATCAGCTCTATATATACTCATCAATCACAAAACAGCCAACGGCTGTTACAGCACTACTGATTGTTACCCGTTTCCTTTCTTGTCAGTTAAAATTATCATTCATCATCACTTCCATCTTGTCCATCACCTAACCCTAACCCTAACCCTAACCCTAACCCTAGTTGTCTGGTACCAGATTGGTTACCATATGGTACGAGAACAAAACCAACAAAAAAGCAGTTGAATTGTCTGGAACCAGTGGCGCAGTGTGTTAGGATGCTGCCACATGATCAGGGAGATGGTGAGTTCAAACCTCACTCAAGTCATTACTTTCAAGACCGATTTCAGAAGAAGAAAACAAACACATTCAAAGGCATATCAATCCCATTAATCCGTTTTCTTATCAAGTTGAAGGCATCCCGGATTTTGTTGAGGGTGGGTTGGGTGTTTCACGGTTTCTCATCAACTCCATGTTAAATCACCCAATTACCCGCCAACGGACACTAGCCCTAACCCTAACCCTAGTTGTCTGTTACCAGATTGGTTACCATATGGTACCAGAACAAAACAAACAAGAAAGCAGTGTGAATTGTCTGGAACCAGTGGCGCAGTGTGTTAGAACGCTCCCACATTATCGGGAGATGGTGAGTTCAAACCCCACTCAAGTCTTTACTTTCAAGACCGATTTCAGAAGAAGAAAACCAACGACTTATCAACCAACACATTCAAAGGCATATCAATCCCATTAATCCATTTTCTTATCAAGTTGAAGGCATCCCGGATTTTGTTGAGGGTGGGTTGGGTGTTTCACAGTTTCTCATCAACTCCATGTTAAATCACACAATTACCCCCCAACGGACACTAGCCCTAACCCTAACCCTAACCCTAACCCTAACCCTAACCCTAGTTGTCTGTTACCAGATTGGTTACCATATGGTACCAGAACAAAACAAACAAGAAAGAAGTGTGAATAGGCTGGAACCAGTGGCGCAGTGTGTTAGAACGCTGCCACATGATCGGGAGATGGTGAGTTCAAACCCCACTCAAGTCTTTACTTTAGAGGCTGATTTCAGAAGAAGAAAACCAACAAAAAAGCAGTGTGAATTGTCTGGAACCAGTGGCGCAGTGTGTTAGAGCGCTCCCACATGACCTGGAGATGGTGAATTCAAACCCCACTCAAGTCTTTACTTTCATGACCGATTTCAGAAGAAGAAAACCAACAAAAAAGCAGTTGAATTGTCTGGAACCAGTGGTGCAGTGTGTTAGGACGCTGCCACATGATCGGGAGATGGTGAGTTCAAACCCCACTCAAGTCTTTACTTTCAAGACCGATTTCAGAAGAAGAAAACCAACAAAAAAGCAGTGTGAATTGTCTGGAACCATTGGCGCAGTGTGATAGAACGCTCCCACATGATCGAGAGATGGTGAGTTCAAACCCCACTCAAGTCTTTACTTTCAAGACCGATTTCAGAAGAAGAAAACCAACAAAAAAGCAGTGTGAATTGTCTGGACCCAGTGGCACAGTGTGTTAGGACGCTGCCACAAGATCGGGAGATGGTGAGTTCAAACCCCACTCAAGTTCAAACAAAAAAATTAAGTTCCAGGGTGCAATCCCACCCCAGTATTTACTGTGACACTTTGCTTTCCACACTGACATCAAGTAGCACAGAAAAGCTGTGATGTAGTAACCATCAGTTAGCTCAGTGTGATGAGAGGCTGTCCTTGGGAGCCACAGGTCCAGGGTTCAAATCCCACATTAGTCATACTTGTGACACTTTGCTTTGCACACTGATTTCCAGAAGGACAACTTTAAAGCAGCCCAGAAATTCACCATGATTGTGTGCCGTTAAGTGGCCCAGCGGATAAGTCAGATGATATCCGTAGTATACCTAGTAGAAGTATGCCGGCCGACATACTCCTAGTAGGATGGTGCTAGTTCAAATCACCAACACCTACAGTAAGTAGGAGTGTGTGCAGTTAAGTGGCCTGGTGGATAAATCAGATAATATCCATAGAATACCTAGTAGAAGTCTGCCGGTTCAAACCCGACATAGGATGGTGCTGGTTCAAATCACCATCACCTACTAGGTAGGACCGTGTGCCGTTAATTGCCCCGGTGGATAAATCAGATAATATCCATAGAATACCCTGTGGGATGGTGCTGGTTCAAATCACCATCACCTAGAGTAGGTAGGACCGTGTGCCGTTAATTGGCCCGGTGGATAAATCAGATAATATCAGTAGAATACCTAGTGGGATGGTGCTGGTTCAAATCACCATCACCTAGAGTAGGTAGGTGGTCAGGTAAGAGTATGTAGGGGCAGAGTAGGTTGAGGTGTAGATAGGGGGAGAGTAGGCGAGGGTTGGTCAGTTAGGGGGAGGAGTAGGTGAGGGGCGTAAGGTAGGGGGAGATTAGGCGAGGGGGGGGGTGCAGGCGAGGTGGAGAGTAGGTGAGGGGGGGGGGGCCAGGCAGGGGAAGAGTAGGTGAGGGGGTGGTAGGGAGGGGGGCCAGGCAGGGGAGAGTAGGAGAGGAGGGAGGCCAGGCACGGTGAGAGTAGGAGAGGGGAAGGCCAGGCAGGGTGAGAGTAGGCGAGGGGGAGGCCAGGCAGGGGGAGAGTAGGCGAGGGAGGCCAGGCAGGGGGAGAGTAGGTGAGGGAGGCCAGGCAGGGGGAGAGTAGGAGAGGAGGGAGGCCAGGCAGGGGGAGAGTGGGGGAGGCCAGGCAGGGGGAGAGTAGGAGAGGAGGGAGGCCAGGCAGGGGGAGAGTAGATGAGTGGGGCCAGGCAGGGGGAGAGTAGGAGAGAAAAAAATCTTTTTTTATATAAATATTTTATTATAATCTTTTAATTTTTTCTAAAATTATGTAAAAAAAATAATAGGAAATGCCCCCCTGCCTGGCCTCCCTCCTCTCCGACTCTCCCCCTGCCTGGCCTCCCTCCTCTCCTACTCTCCCCCTGCCTGGCCTCCCTCCTCTCCTACTCTCCCCCTGCCTGGCCTCCCTCCTCTCCTACTCTCCCCCTGCCTGGCCTCCCTCGCCTACTCTCACCCTGCCTGGCCTTCCCCTCTCCTACTCTCCCCCTGCCTGGCCTCCCTCCTCTCCTACTCTCCCCCTGCCTGGCCTCCCCCTCGCCTACTCTCACCCTGCCTGGCCTTCCCCTCTCCTACTCTCCCCCTGCCTGGCCTCCCTCCTCTCCTACTGTCCCCCTGCCTGGCCCCCCTCGCCTACTCTCCCCCTGCCTGCCACCCCCTCGCCTACTCTTCCCCTGCCTGGCCCCCCCCCTCACCTACTCTCCACCTCGCCTGCCCCCCCCCCCCCCCTCGCCTAATCTCCCCCTACCTTACCCCCCTCACCTACTCCTCCCCCTAACTGACCAACCCTCGCCTACTCCCCCCCCTATCTACACCTCAACCTACTCTGCCCCTACATACTCTTACCTGACCACCTACCTACTCTAGGTGATGGTGATTTGAACCAGCACCATCCTACTAGGTATTCTACAGCTATTATCTGATTTATCCACTGGGCCAATTAACGGCACACGGTCCTACCTACTCTAGGTGATGGTGATTTGAACCAGCACCATCCCACTAGGTATTCTACGGATATTATCTGATTTATCCACCGGGCCAATTAACGGCACACGGTCCTACCTACTCTAGGTGATGGTGATTTGAACCAGCACCATCCCACAGGGTATTCTACGGATATTATCTGATTTATCCACCAGGCCAATTAACGGCACACGGTCCTACCTAGTGGGTGATGGTGATTTGAACCAGCACCATCCTATGTCGGGTTTGAACCGGCAGACTTCTACTAGGTATTCTATGGATATTATCTGATTTATCCACCGGGCCAATTAACGGCACACAGTCCTACCTACTCTAGGTGATGGTGATTTGAACCAGCACCATCCCACAGGGTATTCTACGGATATTATCTGATTTATCCACCGGGCCAATTAACGGCACACGGTCCTACCTAGTGGGTGATGGTGATTTGAACCAGCACCATCCTATGTCGGGTTTGAACCGGCAGACTTCTACTAGGTATTCTATGGATATTATCTGATTTATCCACCAGGCCACTTAACTGCACACACTCCCACTTACTGTAGGTGTTGGTGATTTGAACTAGCACCATCCTACTAGGAGTATGTCGGCCGGCATACTTCTACTAGGTATTCTACGGATATCATCTGATTTATCCACTGGGCCACTCCTACTCTAGGTGTCAGTGATTTGAACCATCACTGCCTACTAGGAGTATGTCGGGTTTGAACCGGCACACTTCTACTAGGTATACTACGGATATCATCTGACTTATCCGCTGGGCCACTTACCGGCACACAATCATGGTGAATTTCTGGGCTGCTTTAAAGTTGTCCTTCTGGAAATCAGTGTGCAAAGCAAAGTGTCACAATTATGACTAATGTGGGATTTGAACCCTGGACCTGTGGCTCCGAAGGACAGCCTCTCATCACACTGAGCTAACTGATGGTTACTACATCACAGCTTTTCTGTGCTACTTGATGTCAGTGTGGAAAGCAAAGTGTCACAGTAAATACTGGGGTGGGATTGCACCCTGGAACTTTATTTTTTTGTTTGAACTTGAGTGGGGTTTGAACTCACCATCTCCTGATCTTGTGGCAGCGTCCTAACACACTGTGCCACTGGGTCCAGACAATTCACACTGCTTTTTTGTTGGTTTTCTTCTTCTGAAATCGGTCTTGAAAGTAAAGACTTGCGTGGGGTTTGAACTCACCATCTCGCCATCATGTGGCAGTGTCCTAACACACTGCACCACTGGTTCCAGACAACTCGATTGCTTTTTTGTTGGTTTTCTTCTTCTGAAATCGGTCTTGAAAGTAAAGACTTGAGTGGGGTTTGAACTCACCATCTCTCGATCATGTGGGAGCGTTCTATCACACTGCGCCACTGGTTCCAGACAATTCACAATGCTTTTTTGTTGGTTTTCTTCTTCTGAAATCGGTCTTGAAAGTAAAGACTTGAGTGGGGTTTGAACTCACCATCTCCAGATCATGTGGCAGCGTCCTAACACACTGCACCACTGGTTCCAGACAATTCAACTGCTTTTTTGTTGGTTTTCTTCTTCTGAAATCGGTCATGAAAGTAAAGACTTGAGTGGGGTTTGAACTCACCATCTCCAGGTCATGTGGGAGCGTTCTAACACACTGCGCCACTGGTTCCTGACAATTCACACTGCTTTTTTGTTGGTTTTCTTCTTCTGAAATCGGTCTTGAAAGTAAAGACTTGAGTGGGGTTTGAACTCACCATCTCGCCATCATGTGGCAGCGTCCTAACACACTGCACCACTGGTTCCAGACAACTCGATTGCTTTTTTGTTGGTTTTCTTCTTCTGAAATCGGTCTTGAAAGTAAAGACTTGAGTGGGGTTTGAACTCACCATCTCTCGATCATGTGGGAGCGTTCTATCACACTGCGCCACTGGTTCCAGACAATTCACACTGCTTTTTTGTTGGTTTTCTTCTTCTGAAATCGGTCTTGAAAGTAAAGACTTGAGTGGGGTTTGAACTCACCATCTCCCGATCATGTGGCAGCGTCCTAACACACTGCACCACTGGTTCCAGACAATTCAACTGCTTTTTTGTTGGTTTTCTTCTTCTGAAATCGGTCTTGAAAGTAAAGACTTGAGTGGGGTTTGAACTCACCATCTCCAGGTCATGTGGGAGCGTTCTAACACACTGCGCCACTGGTTCCAGACAATTCACACTGCTTTCTTGTTTGTTTTGTTCTGGTACCATATGGTAACCAATCTGGTAACAGACAACTAGGGTTAGGGTTAGGGTTAGGGTTAGGGTTAGGGTTAGGGTTAGGGTTAGGGTTAGGGTTAGGGTTATGGCTAGTGTCCGTTGGGGGGTAATTGGGTGATTTAACATGGAGTTGATGAGAAACCGTGAAACACCCAACCCACCCTCAACAAAATCCGGGATGCCTTCAACTTGATAAGAAAACAGATTAATGGGATTGATATGCCTTTGAATGTGTTGGTTGATAGGTCGTTGGTTTTCTTCTTCTGAAATCGGTCTTGAAAGTAAAGACTTGAGTGGGGTTTGAACTCACCATCTCCCGATCATGTGGCAGTGTCCTAACACACTGCGCCACCGGTTCCAGACAATTCAACTGCTTTTTTGTTGGTTTTCTTCTTCTGAAATCGGTCTTGAAAGTAAAGACGAGTGGGATTTGAACTCACCATCTCCCAATCATGTGGGAGCGTTCTAACACACTGCTCCACTGGTTCAAGAAAATTCACACTGCTTTTGTGTTGCTTTTCTTCTTCTGAAATCGGTCTTGAGTGGGGTTTGAACTCACCATCTCCCGATCATGTGGCAGCGTTCTAACACACTGCGCCACTGGTTCCAGACAATTCACACTGCTTTTTTGTTGGTTTTCTTCTTCTGAAATCAGCCTCTAAAGTAAAGACTTGAGTGGGGTTTGAACTCACCATCTCCCGATCATGTGGCAGCGTTCTAACACACTGCGCCACTGGTTCCAGCCTATTCACACTACTTTCTTGTTTGTTTTGTTCTGGTACCATATGGTAACCAATCTGGTAACAGACAACTAGGGTTAGGGTTAGGGTTAGGGTTAGGGTTATGGCTAGTGTCCGTTGGGGGGTAATTGGGTGATTTAACATGGAGTTGATGAGAAACCGTGAAACACCCAACCCACCCTCAACAAAATCCGGGATGCCTTCAACTTGATAAGAAAACGGATTAATGGGATTGATATGCCTTTGAATGTGTTGGTTGATAGGTCGTTGGTTTTCTTCTTCTGAAATTGGTCTTGAAAGTAAAGACTTGAGTGGGGTTTGAACTCACCATCTCCCGATCATGTGGCAGTGTCCTAACACACTGCGCCACTGGTTCCAGACAATTCAACTGCTTTTTTGTTGGTTTTCTTCTTCTGAAATCGGTCTTGAAAGTAAAGACGAGTGGGATTTGAACTCACCATCTCCCGATCATGTGGGAGCGTTCTAACACACTGCTCCACTGGTTCAAGATAATTCACACTGCTTTTGTGTTGCTTTTCTTCTTCTGAAATAGGTCTTGAGTGGGGTTTGAACTCACCATCTCCCGATCATGTGGCAGCGTTCTAACACACTGCGCCACTGGTTCCAGACAATTCAACTGCTTTTTTGTTGGTTTTCTTCTTCTGAAATCGGTCTTGAAAGTAAAGACTTCAGTGCGGTTTGAACTCATCATCTCCCGATCATGTGGGAGCATTCTAACACACTGCCCCACTGGTTCCAGACAATTCACACTGCTTTTTTGTTGGTTTTCTTCTTCTGAAATCGGTCTTGAAAGTAAAGACTTGAGTGGTGTTTGAACTCACCATCTCCCGATCATGTGGCAGCGTTCTAACACACTGCGCCACTGGTTCCAGACAATTCACACTGCTTTCTTTGTTTTGTTCTGGTACTATATGGTAACCAATCTGGTACCAGACAACTAGGGTTAGGGTTAGGGTTAGGGTTATGGCTAGTGTCCGTTGGGGGGTAATTGGGTGATTTAACATGGAGTTGATGAGAAACCGTGAAACACCCAACCCACCCTCAACAAAATCCGGGATGCCTTCAACTTGATAAGAAAACGGATTAATGGGATTGATGTGCCTTTGAATGTGTTGGTTTTCTTCTTCTGAAATCGGTCTTGAAAGTAAAGACTTGAGTGGGGTTTGAACTCACCATCTCCCGATCATGTGGGAGCGTCCTAACACACTGCGCCACTGGTTCCAGACAATTCAACTGCTTTTTTGTTGGTTTTCTTCTTCTGAAATCGGTCTTGAAAGTAAAGACAAGTGGGATTTGAACTCACCATCTCCCGATCATGTGGGAGCGTTCTAACACACTGCTCCACTGGTTCAAGATAATTCACACTGCTTTTGTGTTGCTTTTCTTCTTCTGAAATCGGTCTTGAAAGTAAAGACTTGAGTGGAGTTTGAACTCACCATCTCCCGATAATGTGGCAGCGTTCTAACACACTGCGCCACTGGTTCCAAACAATTCACACTGCTTTTTTGTTTGTTTTGTTCTGGTACCATATGGTAACCAATCTGGTACCAGACAACTAGGGTTAGGGTTAGGGTTAGGGTTAGGGTTAGGTGATGGACAAGATGGAAGTGATGATGAATGATAATTTTAACTGACAAGAAAGGAAACGGGTAACAATCAGTAGTGCAAAAAAAACCAAAGGCATAATCAGACTTAAGCCGCGTTAACACCAAGGAAGCTAGAAGCAGCTTCTTGCTTCGTGCTCCCATGTTATCTCTATGTATACCAGCTTTTTCGTTTTGAAGCTTGGAATGAACAGCTTTTTTTTGCGTGCTTTTTTTCTCCTGAAAACTCAACTTTGACGCAGCTTTTAAAAGCTGGGTTTTGGCTTCGAGTTTTCACATTTTTCAAATCTGAACAAAAAAATGGAAAAAAATTGCAAATTTCTGTTTGCTTAACGCAAACAGAATTATACTAAGGCACCACCATTTTTGTGATTTTTCGTTTAGTGTTTTCCCATTTTTCAATTCTGAACAAAAAAAGGAAAAACTAGCAAATTAAACGAACAAAAATCACAAATATGTTTTTTATATGTTAGATTCAGATTCAAATAAGGCAATTATACTAAGGTCCCCTGACCCTATTGCCATTGGGAATGCATTGGGCGATTAACTTAAATAACTCAGAAACTACAAAACATTTCAAAGTAAAAGGTTCCAGCATATGTCTCCACAGTAAGCTGAATTATAAAACGTGTGAATGGAGTTTCTAGGTGAAAGTGATTTTGACGTGCCACTATCTGCCATTATAAATTTCTCACATTTAAAGCACTATATTTCTAAAACTATGAAACATTTCAAAGATTCCTTTTCAGGCAAACATGTCCACCGTAAGATGAACCTAAATAGGTTTGAATGGGGTTTCTAGGTGTAAGTATGTAGGACTAGTAGCATGCCAAAGTTTGTGCTATTGCCATTGGGAATGCATTGGGCGTTTAACTTAAATAACTCAGAAACTACAAAACATTTCAAAGTAAAAAGTTCCAGCATGTGTCTCCACAGAAAGCTGAATTATAAAAAGTGTGAATGGAGTTTCTAGGTGAAAGTGCTTTTTTGACGTGCCAATATCTGCCATTGAGCCCCATTGTAAATGTCTCAAATTTGAAAGCACTATATTTCTAAAACGATGAAACATTTCAAAGATTCCTTTTCAGGCAAACATGTCCACCGTAAGATGAACCTAAATAGGTTTGAATGGGGTTTCTAGGTGTAAGTATGTAGGACTAGTAGCATGCCAAAGTTTGTGCTATTGCCATTGGGAATGCATTGGGCGTTTAACTTAAATAACTCAGAAACTACAAAACATTTCAAAGTAAAAAGTTCCAGCATGTGACTCCACAGAAAGCTGAATTATAAAAAGTATGAATGGAGTTTCTAGGTGAAAGTGCTTTTTTGACGTGCCAATATCTGCCATTGAGCCCCATTGTAAATGTCTCAAATTTGAAAGCACTATATTTCTAAAACGATGAAACATTTCAAAGATTCCTTTTCAGGCAAACATGTCCACCGTAAGATGAACCTAAATAGGTTTGAATGGGGTTTCTAGGTGTAAGTATTTAGGACTAGTAGCATGCCAAAGTTTGTGCTATTGCCATTGGGAATGCATTGGGCGTTTAACTTAAATAACTCAGAAACTACAAAACATTTAAAAGTAAAAAGTTCCAGCATATGTCTCCACAGTAAGCTGAATTATAAAACGTGTGAATGGAGTTTCTAGGTGAAAGTGATTTTGACGTGCCACTATCTGCCATTATAAATTTCTCACATTTAAAGCACTATATTTCTAAAACTATGAAACATTTCAAAGATTCCTTTTCAGGCAAACATGTCCACCGTAAAATGAACCTAAATAGGTTTGAATGGGGATTCTAGGTGTAAGTATGTAGGACTAGTAGCATGCCAAAGTTATAATTTTTTTCGGACGGCATACTATAGCATGTCGTTTTTCGTGATTTTGGACTATTTGAAAAAAAGATGAAAATCATGAAAAAACGACATACTATAGTTCATGGTTTCGGACGGCATACTATAGCATGTCGTTTTTCATGATTTTGGAGGATTTGAAAAAAATATGAAAATCATGCAAAAACGACATACTATAGTCCATGGTTTGTCATATTTTCATGATTTTGGGACTTTATGTCAGAGGCAGGACTTGAACCTGCAGCCTCCTGATTCCCAGGCAGGCTCTGCACCCAGTGAGCCACTGTGCATGGTGCTCTTAAAAGGCTGAATAGATAATGACAGAAGAGCCAGAGACTTGTTTCCATTGTGGTTCATAAACATTCGAACGTCTAGAGATAAACAACAGCAAAAGAAACAATAGACAAATCTCCTGTTATTTTATTTTTTGTATTTTATTTTTGTATCAATGTTGTACTCAAAGGGAACAGCAGACTGTGTTGTGGCAGGTAGCAAGTAGATCAGTGACTTAGCACACTGGCTGCATGACCTGGAGATTGTGGGTTCAAACCCCACTCAAATCTTTACTTGCCAAAATCTGCCATTGACCCCCATTCTGAATTTCTCAAATTTAAAAGCACTATATTTCTAAAACTATGAAACATTTCAAAGATTCCTTTTCAGGCAAACATGTCCACCGTAAGATGAACCTAAATAGGTTTGAATGGGGTTTCTAGGTGTAAGTATGTAGGACTAGTAGCATGCCAAAGTTATAATTTTTTTCGGACGGCATACTATAGCATGTCGTTTTTCGTGATTTTGGACTATTTGAAAAAAAGATGAAAATCATGAAAAAACGACATACTATAGTTCATGGTTTCGGACGGCATACTATAGCATGTCGTTTTTCATGATTTTGGAGGATTTGAAAAAAATATGAAAATCATGCAAAAACGACATACTATAGTCCATGGTTTGTCATATTTTCATGATTTTGGGACTTTATGTCAGAGGCAGGACTTGAACCTGCAGCCTCCTGATTCCCAGGCAGGCTCTGCACCCAGTGAGCCACTGTGCATGGTGCTCTTAAAAGGCTGAATAGATAATGACAGAAGAGCCAGAGACTTGTTTCCATTGTGGTTCATAAACATTCGAACGTCTAGAGATAAACAACAGCAAAAGAAACAATAGACAAATCTCCTGTTATTTTATTTTTTGTATTTTATTTTTGTATCAATGTTGTACTCAAAGGGAACAGCAGACTGTGTTGTGGCAGGTAGCAAGTAGATCAGTGACTTAGCACACTGGCTGCATGACCTGGAGATTGTGGGTTCAAACCCCACTCAAATCTTTACTTGCCAAAATCTGCCATTGACCCCCATTCTGAATTTCTCAAATTTAAAAGCACTATATTTCTAAAACTATGAAACATTTCAAAGATTCCTTTTCAGGCAAACATGTCCACCGTAAGATGAACCTAAATAGGTTTGAATGGGGTTTCTAGGTGTAAGTATGTAGGACTAGTAGCATGCCAAAGTTTGTGCTATTGCCATTGGGAATGCATTGGGCGTTTAACTTAAATAACTCAGAAACTACAAAACATTTCAAAGTAAAAAGTTCCAGCATGTGTCTCCACAGAAAGCTGAATTATAAAAAGTGTGAATGGAGTTTCTAGGTGAAAGTGCTTTTTTGACGTGCCAATATCTGCCATTGAGCCCCATTGTAAATGTCTCAAATTTGAAAGCACTATATTTCTAAAACGATGAAACATTTCAAAGATTCCTTTTCAGGCAAACATGTCCACCGTAAGATGAACCTAAATAGGTTTGAATGGGGTTTCTAGGTGTAAGTATTTAGGACTAGTAGCATGCCAAAGTTTGTGCTATTGCCATTGGGAATGCATTGGGCGTTTAACTTAAATAACTCAGAAACTACAAAACATTTCAAAGTAAAAAGTTCCAGCATATGTCTCCACAGTAAGCTGAATTATAAAACGTGTGAATGGAGTTTCTAGGTGAAAGTGATTTTGACGTGCCACTATCTGCCATTATAAATTTCTCACATTTAAAGCACTATATTTCTAAAACTATGAAACATTTCAAAGATTCCTTTTCAGGCAAACATGTCCACCGTAAAATGAACCTAAATAGGTTTGAATGGGGATTCTAGGTGTAAGTATGTAGGACTAGTAGCATGCCAAAGTTATAATTTTTTTCGGACGGCATACTATAGCATGTCGTTTTTCGTGATTTTGGACTATTTGAAAAAAAGATGAAAATCATGAAAAAACGACATACTATAGTTCATGGTTTCGGACGGCATACTATAGCATGTCGTTTTTCATGATTTTGGAGGATTTGAAAAAAATATGAAAATCATGCAAAAACGACATACTATAGTCCATGGTTTGTCATATTTTCATGATTTTGGGACTTTATGTCAGAGGCAGGACTTGAACCTGCAGCCTCCTGATTCCCAGGCAGGCTCTGCACCCAGTGAGCCACTGTGCATGGTGCTCTTAAAAGGCTGAATAGATAATGACAGAAGAGCCAGAGACTTGTTTCCATTGTGGTTCATAAACATTCGAACGTCTAGAGATAAACAACAGCAAAAGAAACAATAGACAAATCTCCTGTTATTTTATTTTTTGTATTTTATTTTTGTATCAATGTTGTACTCAAAGGGAACAGCAGACTGTGTTGTGGCAGGTAGCAAGTAGATCAGTGACTTAGCACACTGGCTGCATGACCTGGAGATTATGGGTTCAAACCCCACTCAAATCTTTACTTGCCAAAATCTGCCATTGACCCCCATTCTGAATTTCTCAAATTTAAAAGCACTATATTTCTAAAACTATGAAACATTTCAAAGATTCCTTTTCAGGCAAACATGTCCACCGTAAGATGAACCTAAATAGGTTTGAATGGGGTTTCTAGGTGTAAGTATGTAGGACTAGTAGCATGCCAAAGTTATAATTTTTTTCGGACGGCATACTATAGCATGTCGTTTTTCGTGATTTTGGACTATTTGAAAAAAAGATGAAAATCATGAAAAAACGACATACTATAGTTCATGGTTTCGGACGGCATACTATAGCATGTCGTTTTTCATGATTTTGGAGGATTTGAAAAAAATATGAAAATCATGCAAAAACGACATACTATAGTCCATGGTTTGTCATATTTTCATGATTTTGGGACTTTATGTCAGAGGCAGGACTTGAACCTGCAGCCTCCTGATTCCCAGGCAGGCTCTGCACCCAGTGAGCCACTGTGCATGGTGCTCTTAAAAGGCTGAATAGATAATGACAGAAGAGCCAGAGACTTGTTTCCATTGTGGTTCATAAACATTCGAACGTCTAGAGATAAACAACAGCAAAAGAAACAATAGACAAATCTCCTGTTATTTTATTTTTTGTATTTTATTTTTGTATCAATGTTGTACTCAAAGGGAACAGCAGACTGTGTTGTGGCAGGTAGCAAGTAGATCAGTGACTTAGCACACTGGCTGCATGACCTGGAGATTGTGGGTTCAAACCCCACTCAAATCTTTACTTGCCAAAATCTGCCATTGACCCCCATTCTGAATTTCTCAAATTTAAAAGCACTATATTTCTAAAACTATGAAACATTTCAAAGATTCCTTTTCAGGCAAACATGTCCACCGTAAGATGAACCTAAATAGGTTTGAATGGGGTTTCTAGGTGTAAGTATGTAGGACTAGTAGCATGCCAAAGTTTGTGCTATTGCCATTGGGAATGCATTGGGCGTTTAACTTAAATAACTCAGAAACTACAAAACATTTCAAAGTAAAAAGTTCCAGCATGTGTCTCCACAGAAAGCTGAATTATAAAAAGTGTGAATGGAGTTTCTAGGTGAAAGTGCTTTTTTGACGTGCCAATATCTGCCATTGAGCCCCATTGTAAATGTCTCAAATTTGAAAGCACTATATTTCTAAAACGATGAAACATTTCAAAGATTCCTTTTCAGGCAAACATGTCCACCGTAAGATGAACCTAAATAGGTTTGAATGGGGTTTCTAGGTGTAAGTATTTAGGACTAGTAGCATGCCAAAGTTTGTGCTATTGCCATTGGGAATGCATTGGGCGTTTAACTTAAATAACTCAGAAACTACAAAACATTTCAAAGTAAAAAGTTCCAGCATATGTCTCCACAGTAAGCTGAATTATAAAACGTGTGAATGGAGTTTCTAGGTGAAAGTGATTTTGACGTGCCACTATCTGCCATTATAAATTTCTCACATTTAAAGCACTATATTTCTAAAACTATGAAACATTTCAAAGATTCCTTTTCAGGCAAACATGTCCACCGTAAAATGAACCTAAATAGGTTTGAATGGGGATTCTAGGTGTAAGTATGTAGGACTAGTAGCATGCCAAAGTTATAATTTTTTTCGGACGGCATACTATAGCATGTCGTTTTTCGTGATTTTGGACTATTTGAAAAAAAGATGAAAATCATGAAAAAACGACATACTATAGTTCATGGTTTCGGACGGCATACTATAGCATGTCGTTTTTCATGATTTTGGAGGATTTGAAAAAAAGATGAAAATCATGAAAAAACGACATACTATAGTCCATGGTTTGTCATATTTTCATGATTTTGGGACACTATGTCAGAGGCAGGACTTGAACCTGCAGCCTCCTGATTCCCAGGCAGGCTCTGTACCCAGTGAGCCACTGTGCATGCTGCTCTTAAAAGGCTGAATAGATAATGACAGAAGAGCCAGAGACTTGTTTCCATTGTGGTTCATAAACATTCAAACGTCTAGAGATAAACAACAGCAAAAGAAACAATAGACAAATCTCCTGTTATTTTATTTTTTGTATTTTATTTTTGTATCAATGTTGTACTCAAAGGGAACAGCAGACTGTGTTGTGGCAGGTAGCAAGTAGATCAGTGACTTAGCACACTGGCTGCATGACCTGGCCTGGAGATTGTGGGTTCAAACCCCACTCAAATCTTTACTTGCCAAAATCTGCCATTGACCCCCATTCTGAATCTCTCAAATTTGAAAGCACTATATTTTAAAACTATGAAACATTTCAAAGATTCCTTTTCAGGCAAACATGTCCACCGTAAGATGAACCTAAATAGGTTTGAATGGGGTTTCTAGGTGTAAGTATGTAGGACTAGTAGCATGCCAAAGTTTGTGCTATTGCCATTGGGAATGCATTGGGCGTTTAACTTAAATAACGCAGAAACTACAAAACATTTCAAAGTAAAAAGTTCCAGCATGTGTCTCCACAGAAAGCTGAATTATAAAAAGTTTGAATGGAGTTTCTAGGTGAAAGTGCTTTTTTGACGTGCCAATATCTGCCATTGAGCCCCATTGTAAATGTCTCAAATTTGAAAGCACTATATTTCTAAAACGATGAAACATTTCAAAGATTCCTTTTCAGGCAAACATGTCCACCGTAAGATGAACCTAAATAGGTTTGAATGGGGTTTCTAGGTGTAAGTATGTAGGACTAGTAGCATGCCAAAGTTTGTGCTATTGCCATTGGGAATGCATTGGGCGTTTAACTTAAATAACTCAGAAACTACAAAACATTTCAAAGTAAAAAGTTCCAGCATATGTCTCCACAGTAAGCTGAATTATAAAACGTGTGAATGGAGTTTCTAGGTGAAAGTGATTTTGACGTGCCACTATCTGCCATTATAAATTTCTCACATTTAAAGCACTATATTTCTAAAACTATGAAACATTTCAAAGATTCCTTTTCAGGCAAACATGTCCACCGTAAGATGAACCTAAATAGGTTTGAATGGGGTTTCTAGGTGTAAGTATGTAGGACTAGTAGCATGCCAAAGTTATAATTTTTTTCGGACGGCATACTATAGCATGTCGTTTTTCGTGATTTTGGACTATTTGAAAAAAAGATGAAAATCATGAAAAAACGACATACTATAGTTCATGGTTTCGGACGGCATACTATAGCATGTCGTTTTTCATGATTTTGGAGGATTTGAAAAAAAGATGAAAATCAAGAAAAAACGACATACTATAGTCCATGGTTTGTCATATTTTCATGATTTTGGGACACTATGTCAGAGGCAGGACTTGAACCTGCAGCCTCCTGATTCCCAGGCAGGCTCTGTACCCAGTGAGCCACTGTGCATGCTGCTCTTAAAAGGCCGAATAGATAATGACAGAAGAGCCAGAGACTTGTTTCCATTGTGGTTCAAAAACATTCGAACGTCTAGAGATAAACAACAGCAAAAGAAACAATAGGCAAATCTCCTGTTATTTTATTTTTTGTATTTTATTTTTGTATCAATGTTGTACTCAAAGGGAACAGCAGACTGTGTTGTGGCAGGTAGCAAGTAGATCAGTGACTTAGCACACTGGCTGCATGACCTGGAGATTGTGGGTTCAAACCCCACTCAAATCTTTACTTGCCAAAATCTGCCATTGACCCCCATTGTGAATCTCTCAAATTTGAAAGCACTATATTTCTAAAACTATGAAACATTTCAAAGATTCCTTTTCAGGCAAACATGTCCACCGTAAGATGAACCTAAATAGGTTTGAATGGGGTTTCTAGGTGTAAGTATGTAGGACTAGTAGCATGCCAAAGTTTGTGCTATTGCCATTGGGAATGCATTGGGCGTTTAACTTAAATAACGCAGAAACTACAAAACATTTCAAAGTAAAAAGTTCCAGCATGTGTCTCCACAGAAAGCTGAATTATAAAAAGTTTGAATGGAGTTTCTAGGTGAAAGTGCTTTTTTGACGTGCCAATATCTGCCATTGAGCCCCATTGTAAATGTCTCAAATTTGAAAGCACTATATTTCTAAAACGATGAAACATTTCAAAGATTCCTTTTCAGGCAAACATGTCCACCGTAAGATGAACCTAAATAGGTTTGAATGGGGTTTCTAGGTGTAAGTATGTAGGACTAGTAGCATGCCAAAGTTTGTGCTATTGCCATTGGGAATGCATTGGGCGTTTAACTTAAATAACTCAGAAACTACAAAACATTTCAAAGTAAAAAGTTCCAGCATATGTCTCCACAGTAAGCTGAATTATAAAACGTGTGAATGGAGTTTCTAGGTGAAAGTGATTTTGACGTGCCACTATCTGCCATTATAAATTTCTCACATTTAAAGCACTATATTTCTAAAACTATGAAACATTTCAAAGATTCCTTTTCAGGCAAACATGTCCACCGTAAGATGAACCTAAATAGGTTTGAATGGGGTTTCTAGGTGTAAGTATGTAGGACTAGTAGCATGCCAAAGTTATAATTTTTTTCGGACGGCATACTATAGCATGTCGTTTTTCGTGATTTTGGACTATTTGAAAAAAAGATGAAAATCATGAAAAAACGACATACTATAGTTCATGGTTTCGGACGGCATACTATAGCATGTCGTTTTTCATGATTTTGGAGGATTTGAAAAAAAGATGAAAATCAAGAAAAAACGACATACTATAGTCCATGGTTTGTCATATTTTCATGATTTTGGGACACTATGTCAGAGGCAGGACTTGAACCTGCAGCCTCCTGATTCCCAGGCAGGCTCTGTACCCAGTGAGCCACTGTGCATGCTGCTCTTAAAAGGCCGAATAGATAATGACAGAAGAGCCAGAGACTTGTTTCCATTGTGGTTCAAAAACATTCGAACGTCTAGAGATAAACAACAGCAAAAGAAACAATAGGCAAATCTCCTGTTATTTTATTTTTTGTATTTTATTTTTGTATCAATGTTGTACTCAAAGGGAACAGCAGACTGTGTTGTGGCAGGTAGCAAGTAGATCAGTGACTTAGCACACTGGCTGCATGACCTGGAGATTGTGGGTTCAAACCCCACTCAAATCTTTACTTGCCAAAATCTGCCATTGACCCCCATTGTGAATCTCTCAAATTTGAAAGCACTATATTTCTAAAACTATGAAACATTTCAAAGATTCCTTTTCAGGCAAACATGTCCACCGTAAGATGAACCTAAATAGGTTTGAATGGGGTTTCTAGGTGTAAGTATGTAGGACTAGTAGCATGCCAAAGTTTGTGCTATTGCCATTGGGAATGCATTGGGCGTTTAACTTAAATAACGCAGAAACTACAAAACATTTCAAAGTAAAAAGTTCCAGCATGTGTCTCCACAGAAAGCTGAATTATAAAAAGTTTGAATGGAGTTTCTAGGTGAAAGTGCTTTTTTGACGTGCCAATATCTGCCATTGAGCCCCATTGTAAATGTCTCAAATTTGAAAGCACTATATTTCTAAAACGATGAAACATTTCAAAGATTCCTTTTCAGGCAAACATGTCCACCGTAAGATGAACCTAAATAGGTTTGAATGGGGTTTCTAGGTGTAAGTATGTAGGACTAGTAGCATGCCAAAGTTTGTGCTATTGCCATTGGGAATGCATTGGGCGTTTAACTTAAATAACTCAGAAACTACAAAACATTTCAAAGTAAAAAGTTCCAGCATATGTCTCCACAGTAAGCTGAATTATAAAACGTGTGAATGGAGTTTCTAGGTGAAAGTGATTTTGACGTGCCACTATCTGCCATTATACATTTCTCACATTTAAAGCACTATATTTCTAAAACTATGAAACATTTCAAAGATTCCTTTTCAGGCAAACATGTCCACCGTAAGATGAACCTAAATAGGTTTGAATGGGGTTTCTAGGTGTAAGTATGTAGGACTAGTAGCATGCCAAAGTTATAATTTTTTTCGGACGGCATACTATAGCATGTCGTTTTTCGTGATTTTGGACTATTTGAAAAAAAGATGAAAATCATGAAAAAACGAAATACTATAGTTCATGGTTTCGGACGGCATACTATAGCATGTCGTTTTTCATGATTTTGGAGGATTTGAAAAAAAGATGAAAATCAAGAAAAAACGACATACTATAGTCCATGGTTTGTCATATTTTCATGATTTTGGGACACTATGTCAGAGGCAGGACTTGAACCTGCAGCCTCCTGATTCCCAGGCAGGCTCTGTACCCAGTGAGCCACTGTGCATGCTGCTCTTAAAAGGCCGAATAGATAATGACAGAAGAGCCAGAGACTTGTTTCCATTGTGGTTCAAAAACATTCGAACGTCTAGAGATAAACAACAGCAAAAGAAACAATAGGCAAATCTCCTGTTATTTTATTTTTTGTATTTTATTTTTGTATCAATGTTGTACTCAAAGGGAACAGCAGACTGTGTTGTGGCAGGTAGCAAGTAGATCAGTGACTTAGCACACTGGCTGCATGACCTGGAGATTGTGGGTTCAAACCCCACTCAAATCTTTACTTGCCAAAATCTGCCATTGACCCCCATTGTGAATCTCTCAAATTTGAAAGCACTATATTTCTAAAACTATGAAACATTTCAAAGATTCCTTTTCAGGCAAACATGTCCACCGTAAGATGAACCTAAATAGGTTTGAATGGGGTTTCTAGGTGTAAGTATGTAGGACTAGTAGCATGCCAAAGTTATAATTTTTTTCGGACGGCATACTATAGCATGTCGTTTTTCGTGATTTTGGACTATTTGAAAAAAAGATGAAAATCATGAAAAAACGACATACTATAGTTCATGGTTTCGGACGGCATACTATAGCATGTCGTTTTTCATGATTTTGGAGGATTTGAAAAAAATATGAAAATCATGCAAAAACGACATACTATAGTCCATGGTTTGTCATATTTTCATGATTTTGGGACTTTATGTCAGAGGCAGGACTTGAACCTGCAGCCTCCTGATTCCCAGGCAGGCTCTGCACCCAGTGAGCCACTGTGCATGGTGCTCTTAAAAGGCTGAATAGATAATGACAGAAGAGCCAGAGACTTGTTTCCATTGTGGTTCATAAACATTCGAACGTCTAGAGATAAACAACAGCAAAAGAAACAATAGACAAATCTCCTGTTATTTTATTTTTTGTATTTTATTTTTGTATCAATGTTGTACTCAAAGGGAACAGCAGACTGTGTTGTGGCAGGTAGCAAGTAGATCAGTGACTTAGCACACTGGCTGCATGACCTGGAGATTGTGGGTTCAAACCCCACTCAAATCTTTACTTGCCAAAATCTGCCATTGACCCCCATTCTGAATTTCTCAAATTTAAAAGCACTATATTTCTAAAACTATGAAACATTTCAAAGATTCCTTTTCAGGCAAACATGTCCACCGTAAGATGAACCTAAATAGGTTTGAATGGGGTTTCTAGGTGTAAGTATGTAGGACTAGTAGCATGCCAAAGTTTGTGCTATTGCCATTGGGAATGCATTGGGCGTTTAACTTAAATAACTCAGAAACTACAAAACATTTCAAAGTAAAAAGTTCCAGCATGTGTCTCCACAGAAAGCTGAATTATAAAAAGTGTGAATGGAGTTTCTAGGTGAAAGTGCTTTTTTGACGTGCCAATATCTGCCATTGAGCCCCATTGTAAATGTCTCAAATTTGAAAGCACTATATTTCTAAAACGATGAAACATTTCAAAGATTCCTTTTCAGGCAAACATGTCCACCGTAAGATGAACCTAAATAGGTTTGAATGGGGTTTCTAGGTGTAAGTATTTAGGACTAGTAGCATGCCAAAGTTTGTGCTATTGCCATTGGGAATGCATTGGGCGTTTAACTTAAATAACTCAGAAACTACAAAACATTTCAAAGTAAAAAGTTCCAGCATATGTCTCCACAGTAAGCTGAATTATAAAACGTGTGAATGGAGTTTCTAGGTGAAAGTGATTTTGACGTGCCACTATCTGCCATTATAAATTTCTCACATTTAAAGCACTATATTTCTAAAACTATGAAACATTTCAAAGATTCCTTTTCAGGCAAACATGTCCACCGTAAAATGAACCTAAATAGGTTTGAATGGGGATTCTAGGTGTAAGTATGTAGGACTAGTAGCATGCCAAAGTTATAATTTTTTTCGGACGGCATACTATAGCATGTCGTTTTTCGTGATTTTGGACTATTTGAAAAAAAGATGAAAATCATGAAAAAACGACATACTATAGTTCATGGTTTCGGACGGCATACTATAGCATGTCGTTTTTCATGATTTTGGAGGATTTGAAAAAAATATGAAAATCATGCAAAAACGACATACTATAGTCCATGGTTTGTCATATTTTCATGATTTTGGGACTTTATGTCAGAGGCAGGACTTGAACCTGCAGCCTCCTGATTCCCAGGCAGGCTCTGCACCCAGTGAGCCACTGTGCATGGTGCTCTTAAAAGGCTGAATAGATAATGACAGAAGAGCCAGAGACTTGTTTCCATTGTGGTTCATAAACATTCGAACGTCTAGAGATAAACAACAGCAAAAGAAACAATAGACAAATCTCCTGTTATTTTATTTTTTGTATTTTATTTTTGTATCAATGTTGTACTCAAAGGGAACAGCAGACTGTGTTGTGGCAGGTAGCAAGTAGATCAGTGACTTAGCACACTGGCTGCATGACCTGGAGATTATGGGTTCAAACCCCACTCAAATCTTTACTTGCCAAAATCTGCCATTGACCCCCATTCTGAATTTCTCAAATTTAAAAGCACTATATTTCTAAAACTATGAAACATTTCAAAGATTCCTTTTCAGGCAAACATGTCCACCGTAAGATGAACCTAAATAGGTTTGAATGGGGTTTCTAGGTGTAAGTATGTAGGACTAGTAGCATGCCAAAGTTATAATTTTTTTCGGACGGCATACTATAGCATGTCGTTTTTCGTGATTTTGGACTATTTGAAAAAAAGATGAAAATCATGAAAAAACGACATACTATAGTTCATGGTTTCGGACGGCATACTATAGCATGTCGTTTTTCATGATTTTGGAGGATTTGAAAAAAATATGAAAATCATGCAAAAACGACATACTATAGTCCATGGTTTGTCATATTTTCATGATTTTGGGACTTTATGTCAGAGGCAGGACTTGAACCTGCAGCCTCCTGATTCCCAGGCAGGCTCTGCACCCAGTGAGCCACTGTGCATGGTGCTCTTAAAAGGCTGAATAGATAATGACAGAAGAGCCAGAGACTTGTTTCCATTGTGGTTCATAAACATTCGAACGTCTAGAGATAAACAACAGCAAAAGAAACAATAGACAAATCTCCTGTTATTTTATTTTTTGTATTTTATTTTTGTATCAATGTTGTACTCAAAGGGAACAGCAGACTGTGTTGTGGCAGGTAGCAAGTAGATCAGTGACTTAGCACACTGGCTGCATGACCTGGAGATTGTGGGTTCAAACCCCACTCAAATCTTTACTTGCCAAAATCTGCCATTGACCCCCATTCTGAATTTCTCAAATTTAAAAGCACTATATTTCTAAAACTATGAAACATTTCAAAGATTCCTTTTCAGGCAAACATGTCCACCGTAAGATGAACCTAAATAGGTTTGAATGGGGTTTCTAGGTGTAAGTATGTAGGACTAGTAGCATGCCAAAGTTTGTGCTATTGCCATTGGGAATGCATTGGGCGTTTAACTTAAATAACTCAGAAACTACAAAACATTTCAAAGTAAAAAGTTCCAGCATGTGTCTCCACAGAAAGCTGAATTATAAAAAGTGTGAATGGAGTTTCTAGGTGAAAGTGCTTTTTTGACGTGCCAATATCTGCCATTGAGCCCCATTGTAAATGTCTCAAATTTGAAAGCACTATATTTCTAAAACGATGAAACATTTCAAAGATTCCTTTTCAGGCAAACATGTCCACCGTAAGATGAACCTAAATAGGTTTGAATGGGGTTTCTAGGTGTAAGTATTTAGGACTAGTAGCATGCCAAAGTTTGTGCTATTGCCATTGGGAATGCATTGGGCGTTTAACTTAAATAACTCAGAAACTACAAAACATTTCAAAGTAAAAAGTTCCAGCATATGTCTCCACAGTAAGCTGAATTATAAAACGTGTGAATGGAGTTTCTAGGTGAAAGTGATTTTGACGTGCCACTATCTGCCATTATAAATTTCTCACATTTAAAGCACTATATTTCTAAAACTATGAAACATTTCAAAGATTCCTTTTCAGGCAAACATGTCCACCGTAAAATGAACCTAAATAGGTTTGAATGGGGATTCTAGGTGTAAGTATGTAGGACTAGTAGCATGCCAAAGTTATAATTTTTTTCGGACGGCATACTATAGCATGTCGTTTTTCGTGATTTTGGACTATTTGAAAAAAAGATGAAAATCATGAAAAAACGACATACTATAGTTCATGGTTTCGGACGGCATACTATAGCATGTCGTTTTTCATGATTTTGGAGGATTTGAAAAAAAGATGAAAATCATGAAAAAACGACATACTATAGTCCATGGTTTGTCATATTTTCATGATTTTGGGACACTATGTCAGAGGCAGGACTTGAACCTGCAGCCTCCTGATTCCCAGGCAGGCTCTGTACCCAGTGAGCCACTGTGCATGCTGCTCTTAAAAGGCTGAATAGATAATGACAGAAGAGCCAGAGACTTGTTTCCATTGTGGTTCATAAACATTCGAACGTCTAGAGATAAACAACAGCAAAAGAAACAATAGACAAATCTCCTGTTATTTTATTTTTTGTATTTTATTTTTGTATCAATGTTGTACTCAAAGGGAACAGCAGACTGTGTTGTGGCAGGTAGCAAGTAGATCAGTGACTTAGCACACTGGCTGCATGACCTGGCCTGGAGATTGTGGGTTCAAACCCCACTCAAATCTTTACTTGCCAAAATCTGCCATTGACCCCCATTCTGAATCTCTCAAATTTGAAAGCACTATATTTTAAAACTATGAAACATTTCAAAGATTCCTTTTCAGGCAAACATGTCCACCGTAAGATGAACCTAAATAGGTTTGAATGGGGTTTCTAGGTGTAAGTATGTAGGACTAGTAGCATGCCAAAGTTTGTGCTATTGCCATTGGGAATGCATTGGGCGTTTAACTTAAATAACGCAGAAACTACAAAACATTTCAAAGTAAAAAGTTCCAGCATGTGTCTCCACAGAAAGCTGAATTATAAAAAGTTTGAATGGAGTTTCTAGGTGAAAGTGCTTTTTTGACGTGCCAATATCTGCCATTGAGCCCCATTGTAAATGTCTCAAATTTGAAAGCACTATATTTCTAAAACGATGAAACATTTCAAAGATTCCTTTTCAGGCAAACATGTCCACCGTAAGATGAACCTAAATAGGTTTGAATGGGGTTTCTAGGTGTAAGTATGTAGGACTAGTAGCATGCCAAAGTTTGTGCTATTGCCATTGGGAATGCATTGGGCGTTTAACTTAAATAACTCAGAAACTACAAAACATTTCAAAGTAAAAAGTTCCAGCATATGTCTCCACAGTAAGCTGAATTATAAAACGTGTGAATGGAGTTTCTAGGTGAAAGTGATTTTGACGTGCCACTATCTGCCATTATAAATTTCTCACATTTAAAGCACTATATTTCTAAAACTATGAAACATTTCAAAGATTCCTTTTCAGGCAAACATGTCCACCGTAAGATGAACCTAAATAGGTTTGAATGGGGTTTCTAGGTGTAAGTATGTAGGACTAGTAGCATGCCAAAGTTATAATTTTTTTCGGACGGCATACTATAGCATGTCGTTTTTCGTGATTTTGGACTATTTGAAAAAAAGATGAAAATCATGAAAAAACGACATACTATAGTTCATGGTTTCGGACGGCATACTATAGCATGTCGTTTTTCATGATTTTGGAGGATTTGAAAAAAAGATGAAAATCAAGAAAAAACGACATACTATAGTCCATGGTTTGTCATATTTTCATGATTTTGGGACACTATGTCAGAGGCAGGACTTGAACCTGCAGCCTCCTGATTCCCAGGCAGGCTCTGTACCCAGTGAGCCACTGTGCATGCTGCTCTTAAAAGGCCGAATAGATAATGACAGAAGAGCCAGAGACTTGTTTCCATTGTGGTTCAAAAACATTCGAACGTCTAGAGATAAACAACAGCAAAAGAAACAATAGGCAAATCTCCTGTTATTTTATTTTTTGTATTTTATTTTTGTATCAATGTTGTACTCAAAGGGAACAGCAGACTGTGTTGTGGCAGGTAGCAAGTAGATCAGTGACTTAGCACACTGGCTGCATGACCTGGAGATTGTGGGTTCAAACCCCACTCAAATCTTTACTTGCCAAAATCTGCCATTGACCCCCATTGTGAATCTCTCAAATTTGAAAGCACTATATTTCTAAAACTATGAAACATTTCAAAGATTCCTTTTCAGGCAAACATGTCCACCGTAAGATGAACCTAAATAGGTTTGAATGGGGTTTCTAGGTGTAAGTATGTAGGACTAGTAGCATGCCAAAGTTTGTGCTATTGCCATTGGGAATGCATTGGGCGTTTAACTTAAATAACGCAGAAACTACAAAACATTTCAAAGTAAAAAGTTCCAGCATGTGTCTCCACAGAAAGCTGAATTATAAAAAGTTTGAATGGAGTTTCTAGGTGAAAGTGCTTTTTTGACGTGCCAATATCTGCCATTGAGCCCCATTGTAAATGTCTCAAATTTGAAAGCACTATATTTCTAAAACGATGAAACATTTCAAAGATTCCTTTTCAGGCAAACATGTCCACCGTAAGATGAACCTAAATAGGTTTGAATGGGGTTTCTAGGTGTAAGTATGTAGGACTAGTAGCATGCCAAAGTTTGTGCTATTGCCATTGGGAATGCATTGGGCGTTTAACTTAAATAACTCAGAAACTACAAAACATTTCAAAGTAAAAAGTTCCAGCATATGTCTCCACAGTAAGCTGAATTATAAAACGTGTGAATGGAGTTTCTAGGTGAAAGTGATTTTGACGTGCCACTATCTGCCATTATACATTTCTCACATTTAAAGCACTATATTTCTAAAACTATGAAACATTTCAAAGATTCCTTTTCAGGCAAACATGTCCACCGTAAGATGAACCTAAATAGGTTTGAATGGGGTTTCTAGGTGTAAGTATGTAGGACTAGTAGCATGCCAAAGTTATAATTTTTTTCGGACGGCATACTATAGCATGTCGTTTTTCGTGATTTTGGACTATTTGAAAAAAAGATGAAAATCATGAAAAAACGAAATACTATAGTTCATGGTTTCGGACGGCATACTATAGCATGTCGTTTTTCATGATTTTGGAGGATTTGAAAAAAAGATGAAAATCAAGAAAAAACGACATACTATAGTCCATGGTTTGTCATATTTTCATGATTTTGGGACACTATGTCAGAGGCAGGACTTGAACCTGCAGCCTCCTGATTCCCAGGCAGGCTCTGTACCCAGTGAGCCACTGTGCATGCTGCTCTTAAAAGGCCGAATAGATAATGACAGAAGAGCCAGAGACTTGTTTCCATTGTGGTTCAAAAACATTCGAACGTCTAGAGATAAACAACAGCAAAAGAAACAATAGGCAAATCTCCTGTTATTTTATTTTTTGTATTTTATTTTTGTATCAATGTTGTACTCAAAGGGAACAGCAGACTGTGTTGTGGCAGGTAGCAAGTAGATCAGTGACTTAGCACACTGGCTGCATGACCTGGAGATTGTGGGTTCAAACCCCACTCAAATCTTTACTTGCCAAAATCTGCCATTGACCCCCATTGTGAATCTCTCAAATTTGAAAGCACTATATTTCTAAAACTATGAAACATTTCAAAGATTCCTTTTCAGGCAAACATGTCCACCGTAAGATGAACCTAAATAGGTTTGAATGGGGTTTCTAGGTGTAAGTATGTAGGACTAGTAGCATGCCAAAGTTTGTGCTATTGCCATTGGGAATGCATTGGGCGTTTAACTTAAATAACGCAGAAACTACAAAACATTTCAAAGTAAAAAGTTCCAGCATGTGTCTCCACAGAAAGCTGAATTATAAAAAGTTTGAATGGAGTTTCTAGGTGAAAGTGCTTTTTTGACGTGCCAATATCTGCCATTGAGCCCCATTGTAAATGTCTCAAATTTGAAAGCACTATATTTCTAAAACGATGAAACATTTCAAAGATTCCTTTTCAGGCAAACATGTCCACCGTAAGATGAACCTAAATAGGTTTGAATGGGGTTTCTAGGTGTAAGTATGTAGGACTAGTAGCATGCCAAAGTTTGTGCTATTGCCATTGGGAATGCATTGGGCGTTTAACTTAAATAACTCAGAAACTACAAAACATTTCAAAGTAAAAAGTTCCAGCATATGTCTCCACAGTAAGCTGAATTATAAAACGTGTGAATGGAGTTTCTAGGTGAAAGTGATTTTGACGTGCCACTATCTGCCATTATACATTTCTCACATTTAAAGCACTATATTTCTAAAACTATGAAACATTTCAAAGATTCCTTTTCAGGCAAACATGTCCACCGTAAGATGAACCTAAATAGGTTTGAATGGGGTTTCTAGGTGTAAGTATGTAGGACTAGTAGCATGCCAAAGTTATAATTTTTTTCGGACGGCATACTATAGCATGTCGTTTTTCGTGATTTTGGACTATTTGAAAAAAAGATGAAAATCATGAAAAAACGAAATACTATAGTTCATGGTTTCGGACGGCATACTATAGCATGTCGTTTTTCATGATTTTGGAGGATTTGAAAAAAAGATGAAAATCAAGAAAAAACGACATACTATAGTCCATGGTTTGTCATATTTTCATGATTTTGGGACACTATGTCAGAGGCAGGACTTGAACCTGCAGCCTCCTGATTCCCAGGCAGGCTCTGTACCCAGTGAGCCACTGTGCATGCTGCTCTTAAAAGGCCGAATAGATAATGACAGAAGAGCCAGAGACTTGTTTCCATTGTGGTTCAAAAACATTCGAACGTCTAGAGATAAACAACAGCAAAAGAAACAATAGGCAAATCTCCTGTTATTTTATTTTTTGTATTTTATTTTTGTATCAATGTTGTACTCAAAGGGAACAGCAGACTGTGTTGTGGCAGGTAGCAAGTAGATCAGTGACTTAGCACACTGGCTGCATGACCTGGAGATTGTGGGTTCAAACCCCACTCAAATCTTTACTTGCCAAAATCTGCCATTGACCCCCATTGTGAATCTCTCAAATTTGAAAGCACTATATTTCTAAAACTATGAAACATTTCAAAGATTCCTTTTCAGGCAAACATGTCCACCGTAAGATGAACCTAAATAGGTTTGAATGGGGTTTCTAGGTGTAAGTATGTAGGACTAGTAGCATGCCAAAGTTTGTGCTATTGCCATTGGGAATGCATTGGGCGTTTAACTTAAATAACGCAGAAACTACAAAACATTTCAAAGTAAAAAGTTCCAGCATGTGTCTCCACAGAAAGCTGAATTATAAAAAGTTTGAATGGAGTTTCTAGGTGAAAGTGCTTTTTTGACGTGCCAATATCTGCCATTGAGCCCCATTGTAAATGTCTCAAATTTGAAAGCACGATATTTCTAAAACGATGAAACATTTCAAAGATTCCTTTTCAGGCAAACATGTCCACCGTAAGATGAACCTAAATAGGTTTGAATGGGGTTTCTAGGTGTAAGTATGTAGGACTAGTAGCATGCCAAAGTTTGTGCTATTGCCATTGGGAATGCATTGGGCGTTTAACTTAAATAACGCAGAAACTACAAAACATTTCAAAGTAAAAAGTTCCAGCATGTGTCTCCACAGAAAGCTGAATTATAAAAAGTTTGAATGGAGTTTCTAGGTGAAAGTGCTTTTTTGACGTGCCAATATCTGCCATTGAGCCCCATTGTAAATGTCTCAAATTTGAAAGCACTATATTTCTAAAACGATGAAACATTTCAAAGATTCCTTTTCAGGCAAACATGTCCACCGTAAGATGAACCTAAATAGGTTTGAATGGGGTTTCTAGGTGTAAGTATGTAGGACTAGTAGCATGCCAAAGTTTGTGCTATTGCCATTGGGAATGCATTGGGCGTTTAACTTAAATAACTCAGAAACTACAAAACATTTCAAAGTAAAAAGTTCCAGCATATGTCTCCACAGTAAGCTGAATTATAAAACGTGTGAATGGAGTTTCTAGGTGAAAGTGATTTTGACGTGCCACTATCTGCCATTATAAATTTCTCACATTTAAAGCACTATATTTCTAAAACTATGAAACATTTCAAAGATTCCTTTTCAGGCAAACATGTCCACCGTAAAATGAACCTAAATAGGTTTGAATGGGGATTCTAGGTGTAAGTATGTAGGACTAGTAGCATGCCAAAGTTATAATTTTTTTCGGACGGCATACTATAGCATGTCGTTTTTCGTGATTTTGGACTATTTGAAAAAAAGATGAAAATCATGAAAAAACGACATACTATAGTTCATGGTTTCGGACGGCATACTATAGCATGTCGTTTTTCATGATTTTGGAGGATTTGAAAAAAATATGAAAATCATGCAAAAACGACATACTATAGTCCATGGTTTGTCATATTTTCATGATTTTGGGACTTTATGTCAGAGGCAGGACTTGAACCTGCAGCCTCCTGATTCCCAGGCAGGCTCTGCACCCAGTGAGCCACTGTGCATGGTGCTCTTAAAAGGCTGAATAGATAATGACAGAAGAGCCAGAGACTTGTTTCCATTGTGGTTCATAAACATTCGAACGTCTAGAGATAAACAACAGCAAAAGAAACAATAGACAAATCTCCTGTTATTTTATTTTTTGTATTTTATTTTTGTATCAATGTTGTACTCAAAGGGAACAGCAGACTGTGTTGTGGCAGGTAGCAAGTAGATCAGTGACTTAGCACACTGGCTGCATGACCTGGAGATTATGGGTTCAAACCCCACTCAAATCTTTACTTGCCAAAATCTGCCATTGACCCCCATTCTGAATTTCTCAAATTTAAAAGCACTATATTTCTAAAACTATGAAACATTTCAAAGATTCCTTTTCAGGCAAACATGTCCACCGTAAGATGAACCTAAATAGGTTTGAATGGGGTTTCTAGGTGTAAGTATGTAGGACTAGTAGCATGCCAAAGTTATAATTTTTTTCGGACGGCATACTATAGCATGTCGTTTTTCGTGATTTTGGACTATTTGAAAAAAAGATGAAAATCATGAAAAAACGACATACTATAGTTCATGGTTTCGGACGGCATACTATAGCATGTCGTTTTTCATGATTTTGGAGGATTTGAAAAAAATATGAAAATCATGCAAAAACGACATACTATAGTCCATGGTTTGTCATATTTTCATGATTTTGGGACTTTATGTCAGAGGCAGGACTTGAACCTGCAGCCTCCTGATTCCCAGGCAGGCTCTGCACCCAGTGAGCCACTGTGCATGGTGCTCTTAAAAGGCTGAATAGATAATGACAGAAGAGCCAGAGACTTGTTTCCATTGTGGTTCATAAACATTCGAACGTCTAGAGATAAACAACAGCAAAAGAAACAATAGACAAATCTCCTGTTATTTTATTTTTTGTATTTTATTTTTGTATCAATGTTGTACTCAAAGGGAACAGCAGACTGTGTTGTGGCAGGTAGCAAGTAGATCAGTGACTTAGCACACTGGCTGCATGACCTGGAGATTGTGGGTTCAAACCCCACTCAAATCTTTACTTGCCAAAATCTGCCATTGACCCCCATTCTGAATTTCTCAAATTTAAAAGCACTATATTTCTAAAACTATGAAACATTTCAAAGATTCCTTTTCAGGCAAACATGTCCACCGTAAGATGAACCTAAATAGGTTTGAATGGGGTTTCTAGGTGTAAGTATGTAGGACTAGTAGCATGCCAAAGTTTGTGCTATTGCCATTGGGAATGCATTGGGCGTTTAACTTAAATAACTCAGAAACTACAAAACATTTCAAAGTAAAAAGTTCCAGCATGTGTCTCCACAGAAAGCTGAATTATAAAAAGTGTGAATGGAGTTTCTAGGTGAAAGTGCTTTTTTGACGTGCCAATATCTGCCATTGAGCCCCATTGTAAATGTCTCAAATTTGAAAGCACTATATTTCTAAAACGATGAAACATTTCAAAGATTCCTTTTCAGGCAAACATGTCCACCGTAAGATGAACCTAAATAGGTTTGAATGGGGTTTCTAGGTGTAAGTATTTAGGACTAGTAGCATGCCAAAGTTTGTGCTATTGCCATTGGGAATGCATTGGGCGTTTAACTTAAATAACTCAGAAACTACAAAACATTTCAAAGTAAAAAGTTCCAGCATATGTCTCCACAGTAAGCTGAATTATAAAACGTGTGAATGGAGTTTCTAGGTGAAAGTGATTTTGACGTGCCACTATCTGCCATTATAAATTTCTCACATTTAAAGCACTATATTTCTAAAACTATGAAACATTTCAAAGATTCCTTTTCAGGCAAACATGTCCACCGTAAAATGAACCTAAATAGGTTTGAATGGGGATTCTAGGTGTAAGTATGTAGGACTAGTAGCATGCCAAAGTTATAATTTTTTTCGGACGGCATACTATAGCATGTCGTTTTTCGTGATTTTGGACTATTTGAAAAAAAGATGAAAATCATGAAAAAACGACATACTATAGTTCATGGTTTCGGACGGCATACTATAGCATGTCGTTTTTCATGATTTTGGAGGATTTGAAAAAAAGATGAAAATCATGAAAAAACGACATACTATAGTCCATGGTTTGTCATATTTTCATGATTTTGGGACACTATGTCAGAGGCAGGACTTGAACCTGCAGCCTCCTGATTCCCAGGCAGGCTCTGTACCCAGTGAGCCACTGTGCATGCTGCTCTTAAAAGGCTGAATAGATAATGACAGAAGAGCCAGAGACTTGTTTCCATTGTGGTTCATAAACATTCGAACGTCTAGAGATAAACAACAGCAAAAGAAACAATAGACAAATCTCCTGTTATTTTATTTTTTGTATTTTATTTTTGTATCAATGTTGTACTCAAAGGGAACAGCAGACTGTGTTGTGGCAGGTAGCAAGTAGATCAGTGACTTAGCACACTGGCTGCATGACCTGGCCTGGAGATTGTGGGTTCAAACCCCACTCAAATCTTTACTTGCCAAAATCTGCCATTGACCCCCATTCTGAATCTCTCAAATTTGAAAGCACTATATTTTAAAACTATGAAACATTTCAAAGATTCCTTTTCAGGCAAACATGTCCACCGTAAGATGAACCTAAATAGGTTTGAATGGGGTTTCTAGGTGTAAGTATGTAGGACTAGTAGCATGCCAAAGTTTGTGCTATTGCCATTGGGAATGCATTGGGCGTTTAACTTAAATAACGCAGAAACTACAAAACATTTCAAAGTAAAAAGTTCCAGCATGTGTCTCCACAGAAAGCTGAATTATAAAAAGTTTGAATGGAGTTTCTAGGTGAAAGTGCTTTTTTGACGTGCCAATATCTGCCATTGAGCCCCATTGTAAATGTCTCAAATTTGAAAGCACTATATTTCTAAAACGATGAAACATTTCAAAGATTCCTTTTCAGGCAAACATGTCCACCGTAAGATGAACCTAAATAGGTTTGAATGGGGTTTCTAGGTGTAAGTATGTAGGACTAGTAGCATGCCAAAGTTTGTGCTATTGCCATTGGGAATGCATTGGGCGTTTAACTTAAATAACTCAGAAACTACAAAACATTTCAAAGTAAAAAGTTCCAGCATATGTCTCCACAGTAAGCTGAATTATAAAACGTGTGAATGGAGTTTCTAGGTGAAAGTGATTTTGACGTGCCACTATCTGCCATTATAAATTTCTCACATTTAAAGCACTATATTTCTAAAACTATGAAACATTTCAAAGATTCCTTTTCAGGCAAACATGTCCACCGTAAGATGAACCTAAATAGGTTTGAATGGGGTTTCTAGGTGTAAGTATGTAGGACTAGTAGAATGCCAAAGTTATAATTTTTTTCGGACGGCATACTATAGCATGTCGTTTTTCGTGATTTTGGACTATTTGAAAAAAAGATGAAAATCATGAAAAAACGACATACTATAGTTCATGGTTTCGGACGGCATACTATAGCATGTCGTTTTTCATGATTTTGGAGGATTTGAAAAAAAGATGAAAATCAAGAAAAAACGACATACTATAGTCCATGGTTTGTCATATTTTCATGATTTTGGGACACTATGTCAGAGGCAGGACTTGAACCTGCAGCCTCCTGATTCCCAGGCAGGCTCTGTACCCAGTGAGCCACTGTGCATGCTGCTCTTAAAAGGCCGAATAGATAATGACAGAAGAGCCAGAGACTTGTTTCCATTGTGGTTCAAAAACATTCGAACGTCTAGAGATAAACAACAGCAAAAGAAACAATAGGCAAATCTCCTGTTATTTTATTTTTTGTATTTTATTTTTGTATCAATGTTGTACTCAAAGGGAACAGCAGACTGTGTTGTGGCAGGTAGCAAGTAGATCAGTGACTTAGCACACTGGCTGCATGACCTGGAGATTGTGGGTTCAAACCCCACTCAAATCTTTACTTGCCAAAATCTGCCATTGACCCCCATTGTGAATCTCTCAAATTTGAAAGCACTATATTTCTAAAACTATGAAACATTTCAAAGATTCCTTTTCAGGCAAACATGTCCACCGTAAGATGAACCTAAATAGGTTTGAATGGGGTTTCTAGGTGTAAGTATGTAGGACTAGTAGCATGCCAAAGTTTGTGCTATTGCCATTGGGAATGCATTGGGCGTTTAACTTAAATAACGCAGAAACTACAAAACATTTCAAAGTAAAAAGTTCCAGCATGTGTCTCCACAGAAAGCTGAATTATAAAAAGTTTGAATGGAGTTTCTAGGTGAAAGTGCTTTTTTGACGTGCCAATATCTGCCATTGAGCCCCATTGTAAATGTCTCAAATTTGAAAGCACTATATTTCTAAAACGATGAAACATTTCAAAGATTCCTTTTCAGGCAAACATGTCCACCGTAAGATGAACCTAAATAGGTTTGAATGGGGTTTCTAGGTGTAAGTATGTAGGACTAGTAGCATGCCAAAGTTTGTGCTATTGCCATTGGGAATGCATTGGGCGTTTAACTTAAATAACTCAGAAACTACAAAACATTTCAAAGTAAAAAGTTCCAGCATATGTCTCCACAGTAAGCTGAATTATAAAACGTGTGAATGGAGTTTCTAGGTGAAAGTGATTTTGACGTGCCACTATCTGCCATTATACATTTCTCACATTTAAAGCACTATATTTCTAAAACTATGAAACATTTCAAAGATTCCTTTTCAGGCAAACATGTCCACCGTAAGATGAACCTAAATAGGTTTGAATGGGGTTTCTAGGTGTAAGTATGTAGGACTAGTAGCATGCCAAAGTTATAATTTTTTTCGGACGGCATACTATAGCATGTCGTTTTTCGTGATTTTGGACTATTTGAAAAAAAGATGAAAATCATGAAAAAACGAAATACTATAGTTCATGGTTTCGGACGGCATACTATAGCATGTCGTTTTTCATGATTTTGGAGGATTTGAAAAAAAGATGAAAATCAAGAAAAAACGACATACTATAGTCCATGGTTTGTCATATTTTCATGATTTTGGGACACTATGTCAGAGGCAGGACTTGAACCTGCAGCCTCCTGATTCCCAGGCAGGCTCTGTACCCAGTGAGCCACTGTGCATGCTGCTCTTAAAAGGCCGAATAGATAATGACAGAAGAGCCAGAGACTTGTTTCCATTGTGGTTCAAAAACATTCGAACGTCTAGAGATAAACAACAGCAAAAGAAACAATAGGCAAATCTCCTGTTATTTTATTTTTTGTATTTTATTTTTGTATCAATGTTGTACTCAAAGGGAACAGCAGACTGTGTTGTGGCAGGTAGCAAGTAGATCAGTGACTTAGCACACTGGCTGCATGACCTGGAGATTGTGGGTTCAAACCCCACTCAAATCTTTACTTGCCAAAATCTGCCATTGACCCCCATTGTGAATCTCTCAAATTTGAAAGCACTATATTTCTAAAACTATGAAACATTTCAAAGATTCCTTTTCAGGCAAACATGTCCACCGTAAGATGAACCTAAATAGGTTTGAATGGGGTTTCTAGGTGTAAGTATGTAGGACTAGTAGCATGCCAAAGTTTGTGCTATTGCCATTGGGAATGCATTGGGCGTTTAACTTAAATAACGCAGAAACTACAAAACATTTCAAAGTAAAAAGTTCCAGCATGTGTCTCCACAGAAAGCTGAATTATAAAAAGTTTGAATGGAGTTTCTAGGTGAAAGTGCTTTTTTGACGTGCCAATATCTGCCATTGAGCCCCATTGTAAATGTCTCAAATTTGAAAGCACTATATTTCTAAAACGATGAAACATTTCAAAGATTCCTTTTCAGGCAAACATGTCCACCGTAAGATGAACCTAAATAGGTTTGAATGGGGTTTCTAGGTGTAAGTATGTAGGACTAGTAGCATGCCAAAGTTTGTGCTATTGCCATTGGGAATGCATTGGGCGTTTAACTTAAATAACGCAGAAACTACAAAACATTTCAAAGTAAAAAGTTCCAGCATGTGTCTCCACAGAAAGCTGAATTATAAAAAGTTTGAATGGAGTTTCTAGGTGAAAGTGCTTTTTTGACGTGCCAATATCTGCCATTGAGCCCCATTGTAAATGTCTCAAATTTGAAAGCACTATATTTCTAAAACGATGAAACATTTCAAAGATTCCTTTTCAGGCAAACATGTCCACCGTAAGATGAACCTAAATAGGTTTGAATGGGGTTTCTAGGTGTAAGTATGTAGGACTAGTAGCATGCCAAAGTTTGTGCTATTGCCATTGGGAATGCATTGGGCGTTTAACTTAAATAACTCAGAAACTACAAAACATTTCAAAGTAAAAAGTTCCAGCATATGTCTCCACAGTAAGCTGAATTATAAAACGTGTGAATGGAGTTTCTAGGTGAAAGTGATTTTGACGTGCCACTATCTGCCATTATAAATTTCTCACATTTAAAGCACTATATTTCTAAAACTATGAAACATTTCAAAGATTCCTTTTCAGGCAAACATGTCCACCGTAAGATGAACCTAAATAGGTTTGAATGGGGTTTCTAGGTGTAAGTATGTAGGACTAGTAGCATGCCAAAGTTATAATTTTTTTCGGACGGCATACTATAGCATGTCGTTTTTCGTGATTTTGGACTATTTGAAAAAAAGATGAAAATCATGAAAAAACGAAATACTATAGTTCATGGTTTCGGACGGCATACTATAGCATGTCGTTTTTCATGATTTTGGAGGATTTGAAAAAAAGATGAAAATCAAGAAAAAACGACATACTATAGTCCATGGTTTGTCATATTTTCATGATTTTGGGACACTATGTCAGAGGCAGGACTTGAACCTGCAGCCTCCTGATTCCCAGGCAGGCTCTGTACCCAGTGAGCCACTGTGCATGCTGCTCTTAAAAGGCCGAATAGATAATGACAGAAGAGCCAGAGACTTGTTTCCATTGTGGTTCAAAAACATTCGAACGTCTAGAGATAAACAACAGCAAAAGAAACAATAGGCAAATCTCCTGTTATTTTATTTTTTGTATTTTATTTTTGTATCAATGTTGTACTCAAAGGGAACAGCAGACTCTGTTGTGGCAGGTAGCAAGTAGATCAGTGACTTAGCACACTGGCTGCATGACCTGGAGATTGTGGGTTCAAACCCCACTCAAATCTTTACTTGCCAAAATCTGCCATTGACCCCCATTGTGAATCTCTCAAATTTGAAAGCACTATATTTCTAAAACTATGAAACATTTCAAAGATTCCTTTTCAGGCAAACATGTCCACCGTAAGATGAACCTAAATAGGTTTGAATGGGGTTTCTAGGTGTAAGTATGTAGGACTAGTAGCATGCCAAAATTTGTGCTATTGCCATTGGGAATGCATTGGGCGTTTAACTTAAATAACGCAGAAACTACAAAACATTTCAAAGTAAAAAGTTCCAGCATGTGTCTCCACAGAAAGCTGAATTATAAAAAGTTTGAATGGAGTTTCTAGGTGAAAGTGCTTTTTTGACGTGCCAATATCTGCCATTGAGCCCCATTGTAAATGTCTCAAATTTGAAAGCACTATATTTCTAAAACGATGAAACATTTCAAAGATTCCTTTTCAGGCAAACATGTCCACCGTAAGATGAACCTAAATAGGTTTGAATGGGGTTTCTAGGTGTAAGTATGTAGGACTAGTAGCATGCCAAAGTTTGTGCTATTGCCATTGGGAATGCATTGGGCGTTTAACTTAAATAACGCAGAAACTACAAAACATTTCAAAGTAAAAAGTTCCAGCATGTGTCTCCACAGAAAGCTGAATTATAAAAAGTTTGAATGGAGTTTCTAGGTGAAAGTGCTTTTTTGACGTGCCAATATCTGCCATTGAGCCCCATTGTAAATGTCTCAAATTTGAAAGCACTATATTTCTAAAACGATGAAACATTTCAAAGATTCCTTTTCAGGCAAACATGTCCACCGTAAGATGAACCTAAATAGGTTTGAATGGGGTTTCTAGGTGTAAGTATGTAGGACTAGTAGCATGCCAAAGTTTGTGCTATTGCCATTGGGAATGCATTGGGCGTTTAACTTAAATAACTCAGAAACTACAAAACATTTCAAAGTAAAAAGTTCCAGCATATGTCTCCACAGTAAGCTGAATTATAAAACGTGTGAATGGAGTTTCTAGGTGAAAGTGATTTTGACGTGCCACTATCTGCCATTATAAATTTCTCACATTTAAAGCACTATATTTCTAAAACTATGAAACATTTCAAAGATTCCTTTTCAGGCAAACATGTCCACCGTAAGATGAACCTAAATAGGTTTGAATGGGGTTTCTAGGTGTAAGTATGTAGGACTAGTAGCATGCCAAAGTTATAATTTTTTTCGGACGGCATACTATAGCATGTCGTTTTTCGTGATTTTGGACTATTTGAAAAAAAGATGAAAATCATGAAAAAACGAAATACTATAGTTCATGGTTTCGGACGGCATACTATAGCATGTCGTTTTTCATGATTTTGGAGGATTTGAAAAAAAGATGAAAATCAAGAAAAAACGACATACTATAGTCCATGGTTTGTCATATTTTCATGATTTTGGGACACTATGTCAGAGGCAGGACTTGAACCTGCAGCCTCCTGATTCCCAGGCAGGCTCTGTACCCAGTGAGCCACTGTGCATGCTGCTCTTAAAAGGCCGAATAGATAATGACAGAAGAGCCAGAGACTTGTTTCCATTGTGGTTCAAAAACATTCGAACGTCTAGAGATAAACAACAGCAAAAGAAACAATAGGCAAATCTCCTGTTATTTTATTTTTTGTATTTTATTTTTGTATCAATGTTGTACTCAAAGGGAACAGCAGACTGTGTTGTGGCAGGTAGCAAGTAGATCAGTGACTTAGCACACTGGCTGCATGACCTGGAGATTGTGGGTTCAAACCCCACTCAAATCTTTACTTGCCAAAATCTGCCATTGACCCCCATTGTGAATCTCTCAAATTTGAAAGCACTATATTTCTAAAACTATGAAACATTTCAAAGATTCCTTTTCAGGCAAACATGTCCACCGTAAGATGAACCTAAATAGGTTTGAATGGGGTTTCTAGGTGTAAGTATGTAGGACTAGTAGCATGCCAAAGTTTGTGCTATTGCCATTGGGAATGCATTGGGCGTTTAACTTAAATAACGCAGAAACTACAAAACATTTCAAAGTAAAAAGTTCCAGCATGTGTCTCCACAGAAAGCTGAATTATAAAAAGTTTGAATGGAGTTTCTAGGTGAAAGTGCTTTTTTGACGTGCCAATATCTGCCATTGAGCCCCATTGTAAATGTCTCAAATTTGAAAGCACTATATTTCTAAAACGATGAAACATTTCAAAGATTCCTTTTCAGGCAAACATGTCCACCGTAAGATGAACCTAAATAGGTTTGAATGGGGTTTCTAGGTGTAAGTATGTAGGACTAGTAGCATGCCAAAGTTTGTGCTATTGCCATTGGGAATGCATTGGGCGTTTAACTTAAATAACTCAGAAACTACAAAACATTTCAAAGTAAAAAGTTCCAGCATATGTCTCCACAGTAAGCTGAATTATAAAACGTGTGAATGGAGTTTCTAGGTGAAAGTGATTTTGACGTGCCACTATCTGCCATTATACATTTCTCACATTTAAAGCACTATATTTCTAAAACTATGAAACATTTCAAAGATTCCTTTTCAGGCAAACATGTCCACCGTAAGATGAACCTAAATAGGTTTGAATGGGGTTTCTAGGTGTAAGTATGTAGGACTAGTAGCATGCCAAAGTTATAATTTTTTTCGGACGGCATACTATAGCATGTCGTTTTTCGTGATTTTGGACTATTTGAAAAAAAGATGAAAATCATGAAAAAACGACATACTATAGTTCATGGTTTCGGACGGCATACTATAGCATGTCGTTTTTCATGATTTTGGAGGATTTGAAAAAAAGATGAAAATCAAGAAAAAACAACATACTATAGTCCATGGTTTGTCATATTTTCATGATTTTGGGACACTATGTCAGAGGCAGGACTTGAACCTGCAGCCTCCTGATTCCCAGGCAGGCTCTGTACCCAGTGAGCCACTGTGCATGCTGCTCTTAAAAGGCCGAATAGATAATGACAGAAGAGCCAGAGACTTGTTTCCATTGTGGTTCAAAAACATTCGAACGTCTAGAGATAAACAACAGCAAAAGAAACAATAGGCAAATCTCCTGTTATTTTATTTTTTGTATTTTATTTTTGTATCAATGTTGTACTCAAAGGGAACAGCAGACTGTGTTGTGGCAGGTAGCAAGTAGATCAGTGACTTAGCACACTGGCTGCATGACCTGGACATTGTGGGTTCAAACCCCACTCAAATCTTTACTTGCCAAAATCTGCCATTGACCCCCATTCTGAATTTTTCAAATTTAAAAGCACCATATTTCTAAAACTATGAAACATTTCAAAGATTCCTTTTCAGGCAAACATGTCCAGAAGGGGTCCTTCTGGCCGATCCACACGGTCACGACTCTTTTCTGTTCTGGCCCCACAGTGGTGGAATGAACTCCCCACTGATGTTAGGACAGCAGAGTCACTGCCCATATTTCGCCGCAGGTTGAAAACCCACCTCTTCAGGAAACACTACCCTTCCTCTCTGCCTGACCTACTTGTTGTTAACTAGTTGTACGAACGTTTGTTTTCTATTGTTGTATTGTTTATTGGATCTTGTTTAGTCGATACACTTAATTGTTCTAGCTCATGCTCATTTGATTTAGCTATTTTGTCTCATCCGGTTAAGGAAATAGGTAGCTGATATATTGCACTTTTACCTTAGCGCTAGGTATACTCTTGGTTGCTTGTTTTTGCAGAAAATGCACTAAAGACTTCTGGTGATTAGTAGTTTTTGTTCCCTACCTATGTTGAATACACTTATTGTAAGTCGCTTTGGATAAAAGCGTCTGCTAAATGACTGTAATGTAATGTAATGTAATGAACCTAAATAGGTTTGAATGGGGTTTCTAGGTGTAAGTATGTAGGACTAGTAGCATGCCAAAGTTTGTGCTATTGCCATTGGGAATGCATTGGACGTTTAACTTAAATAACTCAGAAACTACAAAACATTTCAAAGTAAAAAGTTCCAGCATGTGTGCCCACAGTAAGCTGAATTATAAAAAGTGTGAATGGAGTTTCTAGGTGAGAGTGACTTTTTGACGTGCCATAGAGCTGCCATTGAGCCCTATTATACATTTCTCAAATTTGAAAGCACTATATTTCTAAAACTATGAATCATTTCAAAGATTCCTTTTCAGGCAAACATGTCCACCGTAAGATGAACCTAAATAGGTTTGAATGGGGTTTCTAGGTATAAGTATGTAGGACTAGTAGCATGCCAAAGTTTGTGAATAACACATTTCACATGCGGTCAAACTTTGGTAAACTTTTAGTATGTTATTAAGGACATCCAATACTACAAAAAACAGTTGAGAAACCTTCCGTTGAAAAAGTTGAAAATCATGAAAAAACTAGTTTATGGTTTTCGACGACATTGTATGTCGTTTTTCATGAAAAACGACATACAAGTATAGTATGTCATTTTTTATGCTTTTCGACAATAAAAAAGATGATTAAAACCATAAAAAAAGATATACTTAGTATGTCGTTTTTCATGATTTTCTTTTTTTAATTTTCATATTGTTTTCTTTATCATCAATCTGATTAGCTGAATGTACACTGATGGCATGCTGCATGTCAAATCAATCAATCAATCAATCAATCGTCATTTTAACAACTCATGGATAACAAATTAAATAAATTGAATCCAACATCCATTTCATGTATTTATTAAAGTGTTTTTTTTTCCTTCAGTATTGTGAGTGTGAATACTAGTACTAGTATAACATTTATTATTTAACTATAGTATTGTATGACTTCATTTGTTATGATAATCTTGTAATACATCTTCACAATTTTATATACTATTCCCATGTCAATGAAAAAAGCAAAAGTAACTCCAACATCAATGGCCTGCATGGTCAGTATACTCATTAATATGCAGTGGTGGAAAATGTATTCACATGTTTTACTTAAGTAAAATTATCAATACTGCAATGTAGAAATACTCTGTTACAAGTAAAAGTTTGTTTGTAAAAGTACAAATGGTATCAAAATGTACTTAAAATACCAAGAGTAAAAGTACTTCTACTGTGTAGAATGTTCCATTTCACAAGTTCAAAATGTATAAAAAGTATTTTGAAAACAGCCGCATTGCAACACAAGATTCTGCTATTTTCAATTGGCCAATTAGGGCTGAAGTGGTTGTGTGCTTTGAAATAATACCGGTAATCAAAATCTACAAAGTAACTAGTAGTTGTTTTCATCTCTCTGAGATGTGGTGGAGTAGAAGTAAAAGTACTGAAAATTGTAAATATACTCAAGTAAAAAATAAAATAAAATTGTACTTAAGTACAGTACTTGAGTAACTGTACTCAGTTACTTTAAGCCACTGTTACAACTACCTTATTCACTCTCTCCACTGCAGACCTGTTGATGTGCGGTCCTGCGGTCCTGTAGTGCATTTTTTCCGCATTTGCAAACGAGGCTGTCATTCTGACACCACGGTGTCTCACCTCCACTCCGCAGGCCTCGTCATCAATGCCGGTGGTGTCACAGCAGGTCTCCCGTCGTTCATCCACTCATTGTCCTTCTCCTTTGTGTTCGGGTCACTTGTGGTGCATGGCGATCCGTCATGCTGATTTCGTGCTGTGACATCTCTAGCCACTGGCCTCGTCTAGACAGAGGTTAACAACTGTTAAACTGTAGCACAGTGGTTTTCAACCAGTGGTCCGGGGACCACCAGTGGTCCTTGGGGAGGTTCCAGGTGGTCCCCAGCTAAATGATGTAGAGTTGGTCACCAAATGGATGCTTATTAGAATGATCTTTGACTTTAACTCTTGGAGAGTAAAATAAAACCAAATGGAACCTTAAGGGTCCAGTCCAGGGTTAGGGGTAGGGTCCATTTGAAGTTAAATAATTGTTAAACATCTGCATTACTTAATTTACAAGAAGTCTACACAATTAGAGAATGTAGAATAATTGTTATTTTGATCAACGTCTGTTGTCTGTTGTCTCTCCTATGGTACCAACATCAATACAGCATGGAATTGTGGACAAAATTGGTCTGAGAGGCAAAATCTCATCAAATGAGATTGTGGTCCGTGGTGGTCTGTGGCTCAAATGCTGAAAAATAATGGACCTTTATATGAAAGGGGTTGAAAACCACTGCTGTATAGCACAACAGCAAATTGAGAAACATATCCCACATAAGGCCGTACTACTGAAGTCATAGGTGAACTGAACGAGACACTCCTCCAGCACCTGTTACCGGGACTAGAGTACCAATACTCTCCGAGAGCTGCAGCATGGGAAACATTATAGGATATGTCATAGATAATGACATGGCTGAAAAGGTTTAAAAGAGGTCAGAAGTCAGGGTAGGACAAAATCAAGAACCGATGTGTGAAATCAGGTGTCAAGAAGGTCACAATCAAAGGGCAAGGGGAAAATGACTCACTCATATCAAGTTGCAAATGGCATACAGAATCTTGAGTGTTGGTGGATGTATGCACTTGTACTGAGTGTGATCTTTCTAGTTGCATTTCATTAGTCAGGTGGAAACCTCATATGTCCAAAACTGTTGCTTTTCAGGATAAAAATTTAAAAGTAGCAACTCAGATCTACAAGCTCAAAACATGTCGCAATGCAACACGCTTTGAGCTTGCAGATCTGCTGTTTTTGCTACTATTTTGTGACACTCAAATAAGATGAAGTAAGGCATTAATCTACAAAAAACATAAAAAGTTAAAATATGGAGATATACGGTTTCTGCCTGACGGCAGATGGTAATGATTTGTAATATCCATTTGTTTTGGCTTATATGTCTGTGTTCTTCAAGTACCTGCATTCTTATTTATCACACATTTCAGCAAGTCAAGACAGCGATGTAAGTAAGTGGGAGAAGCTTATTGTTGGTATTAGCAAAGAATGCGGGAGTCTATCCATGTTACAATGTGCTATACCCCTGGGAGATGTCAGCGCCAGTGCACCACGAGGTATAGGCGTTACCGCACGACTTGCCGCACCCAAGCCGTGCTACTCATATGCTGAGTAGCATAGAACCGATGAATGACTGAGCTACCCAGACAAAAGATCCATGTAGCCCAGAACAAACAAGGTCCCAGTCTAAAGCATTTCTTCATGTGTGACATGTTGCTATAAATTAAAAGGATAATTCATTTTTTTTTTAATTCATATTAAGGGGCAAGCATAGGTTGAATGTAGCGGATCTACAAGCTGTTTTGTGATGTTTTATGAGTTTGTAGAACAGCTTTTTTTGGTGTATATATTTAGTAAAGAGGGGGATCCGGTCAAATGCATATATATATTTAAGTGGTTAATAGGAGAGAGAATTGTGCTGTCTAGAAGAGCTCCTGCTGTTTATATACTGTATTATCATTTTCTATCCACAGTATATTACACTGAATAAATCCCTTCACCCGGTCACATTTGTGATTTCAGCGTGTTGAAATTGAGTAATCGTATAAAAACATCATGGAATCACGGTGAACTGAAATTACATGGTTTGCTGATGCACTGAATTGTGTAAAAAAGAATCCCAATGGAATGGAATCATTGCGGTCAGAGAGGTACGAAGCAGATGCTACTGTAAACTGACTGGAATGGAGGAGAATGACAGCTGGGCTGGGGCAGAAAGGTAAACCAGTGATACACATTCTGCTGATAGGTAAGTATAGGCCTATGGGTATTTGTTAACCCAGAGCAGGGGTGTCACATTTGGTTGGGTCAGCCAATCTGCCAACACATTTTGTTTACTATTTGTTTCAGCCAGCAAAGTTTGGCAGTTGCCACAAGGGCCTGCCCCCCACCCCTCGCCCCCTCCCAATCAGCATCTGTTTGCCAACCTGCCTGGCAGTAATAGAATGACTGAGTAGACGATGGGAGCAGTGGAACCATGAGACGTTTAGGCAGGTGTAAGAATAGTGTCTCACTTTTCTTTACCTTGACCAGGCAGGCAGTAATGTGGCATGAACATGCTTTGATCACTCTGTGTGTTATGAAGAAGAGCATCAATACTCTTTGTTCTCCACCTACATGTTGATATAATCTGCACCAAAAGGAACAACAGTACAGTACAAGAACATTGGTGTAAGACATTTTCTGAAAGTATATTTTTGTATGCATTATATTGTAGTTATACTCATAACTATAACACGATAGTTGCATGCCTGCAGCCAATTGGAGTGAATATCTACGTATATATATATACAGATATATACGTACCCATACAGAATAGATTCTCTCTATAGGTCGTCCTCAGACAAGCCCCCCGGTGTCCACTAGCCTCACAGACATGCATCTCATAGCCTGGGCGGACAGTGCGTCTAATGTCATTAATACCTGCTGTTACGTCTGCGGTGCACAAGAAATACAATGCTGATCGGTGTATTTGCAGACAAATGCACATACAGACGCATTCGAAAATAATCTCTGCTATCCTAGGTGGAGATAAATTAAAGGCAGGTCATTTTGAATGCTGAAATTATGGTTATACCGGTAATTTGGCATTCTCATCATAAACAAATGTTTTTTGAATGTTGGAAATTCTATTTGGATTGCTAAATCTACCCTGACCCAAACATTCAGAACTCATCCAGTTGAGCAGTGTTGGGATGTTAGCAGTATTAGTCCAACCAGGTAAACTCACCCAAGCTCCAGCTTCCAGCACATTGCAAATGTTTTTTAATGTGTGAAAATGATATATACCTAATGTATGTTTATAAACGAATATTGAACATTCAATATACTATTATCATGTCGATCAGGTCGAAACCATGTGTCCAAAACTGTTACTTTTCAGGATTCAAATAAAAACAAAATAGCATTAGGGGCTTAGGGCTGCATTTCGAGCCTGTGGATCTGCTACTTTGATACTGTGTGTGTATAGACCAGTCAATGCTGATTGTTGGTTAGTGACCATCAGTTGTACCTTACTTGTCACAAGCATTGTGGAGTACAATGAGTCTACTTACTATAGTGTATAATAATTCTCACTAAACATTAACAAAATCGCTCACTATATAGTGGACTACATAGTGAGTGATTTCAGACAACACTAATTTGCATTTTGTTAATGCATTATATTCACCCATTATAAATATGCCAATCAATCAATGTGAGGCGTGTCCTTGTGGAAAACTGGGTGTGAAGTGTTTGGGGTGCCTTGCGTTAAGTGTGCTCTGCTGTCCATCTGGGCCATGAGCTCTAGATTGCAGAAGAAGAAAAAAAAAGCAGTACACTTTGTTTTCCACAACCTCAGTGTATCAAACACAGGGCACAGAGGTGAAGTCATAACAATGAACATGCTGAGTAAACTTAAAAAAAGAAGCCCACAAGACCCATTTCCTGCACACTTAATGCAGTCAAGGGAAGCCCGCAGTAATTAATTTTCCGCCAACAAGAGCATATTTCTAATGTTTTGATTTTTACAACTAACCTAATGAATATTCCGATCAAAACAAGAGTCTGAAATTTCCACAGACTGAATATTGCAAAGCAACATAATGTGACCGGACGCAGCAGCATCTTTTATGTCCATGGAATGCATTAGTAAACATATTATCCCTGTGTACAAAGACATATACTGTATGTTTACATAGAATTTTAAATAAAGCCTGGTCATTTAGCCAAATTACAACCTTGGGAGCGACGTGTTCATTCGAGCACAAAACTGCAGACTCATTACATTACTGTTATCTTCTGTAATCTGCGCCTTCTACGTAAATGGCACTCTTCGTTTAAATATTTACCTCAGCAACACTTCGGCAGCTAAAGTTCAAAATCCACTAAACACTCCCTAAAAGCAATCCCCTAATTGCTCCAAAAGATGTCTAATAACCAAGGTATACCAACAAAAAAAAAAAATGTTTCATCAAAGGAATTCCAACATAAATAATTCCAGACAATAACAAATGTAAAGTTTTATTGCATGTAAAACATTGCAATGCAGCTTCAACATGAAAAAAAAAAATAATAATGTAATTGAGCCTAATTTATAATCCGTAGCACGACATGTCGCTTGGCGAGAAAATGTGATTTTGCAATCTAAAGACACATTGCATTCTTCCATAAGCTCCGAGAGGAGAAAGGGATTGGGGACGCCCCCGTCACTCACCACCGGGTAGAGCATACCACATGAATAAAGCTAGACTATAGTCCTTCCCACAGCGAGAAAAGGAAGGGATTGCCCTGGAGGTGGAGAACAGAGCTTATAAGGACAACACCACTTATTTGTGATGACCGCTAAGAGGCCAAGCCTTCTGGACATTATCATCATCTTTTGTATAGTTGTATTGTGGAACATGTCTCCACTAACATTTCTCTGCTTGTACCTATACGAGTATGCGACAAATAAAAAGGGGTAATCTGGACATGACGACTTTGGAAAGGAGCGGCCGCTACACAACAGCAACCAGGAATGTCTATCTATGTGACACGTTACAATGTCTTAGTTTGAAAAACAAAATGCAATTTTCCGACAAGCGACACCGTTGTGTAATGGCATGTAAATTAAGCTTCACGGAACAAACTTTGAGTTGCACACATACATATTGACAACACACACACCACACACATACACCAATGCTAATTCAGACACTGAGCAGCTGAGAAGGTACAGTTGGTAACAGCTACAAAATAATGATTTCAAATTTCTCTGCAGTCAGCAGCAGCAGCAGGCATGTCAATGTTCTTCTGATATTGCCTTCCATAGAGCCGTTTCTCCTACCCATCTACACATTTATCTCAAAACACAGAACAGGTGAAAGATATTGGAAGAACTTGACTTGCCTTGAATTGCCACCTGAGCCAGAATAAACGATTTTACCTTCCCTGCCAGGGGTTTTGAGAAAGGTAATGACGGAACAATAGGGTCAAGGAAGCGACCGACATTCAACATGATTCTTGAAATGGAACAGAAGACGCATTGAGAAGTGCCTGCCTATTGACCCCTTATGGCCACCCTAATTAACAGTGGATTGTGCCTTCTAGCTGCACTATTCATATTTTTAATTCATGGCTAGGTTGGCTTGACAAGAAGTGCAAGTAAGAGGACTTGCTGTACCTATTCGCTGACCATAGCTCCTTCATGAGTTTTAAGGCATACATCAGTAGTCATCCAAGGTTGTGCTAGATGTCTAATCACATTTGTCAAATTCTGTGCATCCCATCCATTAGCCCATGGTTGGCATGGTAACGGCGGGGCTCCTAACCGTGGCATCTTCTTCCTTCCACTGTGATGTCACCGTCTTGATCTGGGTGTAGAACTGGATGCCCTGTTGAATGGGAGAGCCACCAACGTTATGTGGAATTGTGGATGATAACTTCAGTGCTTCCCAAAACATCGGGAGTCGGGACCCTTTTTTACGGGTTGCGACTTGCGAGTAAATATGATATTTGTGTTTCCTACGATGATTAATTTATCATTCCATCAACAAAAGGGCAGACAATGTAGTATATAAGTCAAGTGAAAAGGAGGCCATGCATGCATACTATGCCGTGGTGGGAATTTATCTATTATATCTTCAATGTCAGGCAGAAACTTTATATCTCCATGCTTCATCTTTTGGGTTTTTATACTTTGTGTGACCGTGTCCAACAAAAGTAGCTAAAGTTCAAGTGTTCCATTGCAACAGGTTGTGAGATTATTATAAATCATGTGTTTCGCTATTTGTTTTAAATAGCTAAAATATGGCACATTTTAACCCGTCGTGCTCAAACTAGGGTGCCACTGTTTTGAACATACAAATCTTCCGCCTGACAGCAACCGGTATCATCTTCATTATCAGTGACTCTTGTGGTCTTCTCATTCGTGACGTATCGTTGCTGTCGGGCCAAAACCTCTTATCTCCACATTCTAACTATTTGTGTTTTTTCGTAAATTAACGCCCTACTTGATCATACTATAGCGTCCCACAAAGGCGTCAAAAGTAGCAGATCTGCAAGCTGAGTTTCGAGCTTATAGATCTGCTACTTTTGAATTTGAATCCTGAAAAGTAACACTTTTGGACATATGAGGTTTTTCTACCCGACAGAGACAATATGGTAATCCTTCATGGTTACCTGTTTGCCATAGAAGTTGGTGTCTCCTCTGAACGAGCCTCTGGAGCCAGTGAAGGAGAACATGGGCAGTGGGACGGGGATGGGAACGTTCACACCAATCTGTAGCAACATGAGACAACGCCAACACATTCACTAACTGAAAACAAACGTGTGTTCTCAAATTGTATTCCCATCGCGGATACGACGTGTGAGCTTGTAGGTCGGTGTGTGACAGTCGCGTGAATTGGTCTCGACTCTTTACCTTGCCTTGAGTCCTCGTTACCTACAGCAGCTTTGTTGGAAAGTAGTTCAATTCTCCATTCATGATGCAGTGCTCTATATGCAGTATATTTACAACTATAATATAACATTCTACTGTCTGTAGTCCCAGTATATTTAATTATTTTCAATCCATAACTGTTCGATTCCAAACATAGACCCAGCTTCCCGTACACGCTCTTTACACTCTTACAATTTAAATAAAAATATCTAAGCAAATATAACACAGAAAATAAAGATCAAACAGCATCACAGTGGGTGTTTTATACTTTTGTCGTACGAAGGTGTCGCATGGTGAAAGCAGCTTGTAAATTTGCTGTTATTGCTAAAAAAAAAAAAAAAAACACCACCACAACTTAGTTTTTCCTATAATGTCATGCTCAAAATAGGGATACCAAGTTGAAAGTGGTTAACATCTCCTCGCTTGTGCCAACTAGGGAGAGTCAGAGTGGGCAGAGACGTACCTGGCCCACATCCACCTCGTGGGTGTATTTCCGGGCGGTGGCTCCGTTGGTGGTGAAGATGGCAGTGCCGTTGCCATAAGGGTTGTTGTTGATCATGCCGATGGCCTCGTCCAGAGACGCAGCTTCCAGCACCACCAGCACCGGGCCAAAGATCTCCTCCTTGTAACACGTCATGTCCGTCTGGGGAGAGCCGGAGAACAATGCTCAGCCTCACACACACACACACACACACACCACTGTCTCCCAATTATCGTCTCTTGTCGGGTGGAAACCTCCTATGTACATGACAAATGGCAAAAGGAGCAGATCGACAAGCTGAAAATGTGTTGCTTCGCGTCGTGTTTTGAGCTTGTGGATCTGCTGCTTTTTGATGTTTGTGTGTGATGCTGTAGAATCAAATAGGGCACTGATTTACAAAAAAAAAAAAACTAAAAAAGTTAGAATACAGGGATTATAAGGTTTTTGCCTGATAGCAATGATAGATATCAACTGCCAGTTTGATATGCGTTCGACCTCCATTTGAAATACTGTCGTTTTTAAATCTCTGGGACCCCAATTTACCCTGCACAACTCATAATTAATTTAACTCTGAGAGTGTACAAATGGAACCTGTGTCTATTCCTGCGTATTCAATGCAAAAGTAAAATAATGTAGCAGTACGAGTTTCCACTCTCCTCTGAATAGGAGAGTACCATGCCCTTCTTCAGGTTAGATGACAGCCGTCACACCATATGACGTAAATCAGTTTGCTTTTAGTGTCATCATAAGATGTAAATGTTTTTAAGGCATAGTTTTCTCACCTCATTAAAAATTATAGCCCTTACCAATCTGAATCAAAAGCCATTCGACAGATGGTTTCAGGAGCCTCTTCACATCAAAGACATATTCTGTTTTTATCCACCAATGAAACAAATTGATCTAGACTACTTATCCCAAAGGCCACATGCCACGTGAACTTTATGCTATCAAAACATGAAAGACATTTTCTACATCCATCAAAGTACAAAGTTAAGTTCTATTGACAGGAGTATGCAAGCAGAAAATTGCAATCCGAGGAGGCTACAGATTTACACACCATTTAAACATTTGTGGATTGCAGCGTATTTAATGCAAACACTGGAACTGATAGGAAACATGGGTGGAGGTTGTCACTTTGAGAGGGCCCAATGGTTTTGTGAATGAGCAACACATTTTTCCCCTCACAAGCTTCAAGGCAGCTCTCATATGGTGCAATAAATCTACTTTATAGAGAATAATAGCCTCCCATGTGAAAGCAGAAATCAATCTCCCATCTGAGTTTTACAACATAGAAAATTCTCAGCAAAAGCATCAATATGTGACAAAAACAAATTTGAGACGGAGAAGATTGGAAATGTGCATGTGCACCTTTTAAGAAAAAGTTTGAGTTCCTTTAGAGAACTTGTTTGTTTGAGTTCACACATTAACGGCTAAATTAGGGGTGTGGTACTGTAGTTTAGCATGAAATAACATGCTTATTAATTAAACATTAATTAAACACACCCTTCAAGGACCACTTCACCACTTTTCAACCTATCTTCATACAATAGGTCCTCACTATTTTTTCTACACTTTTTTCTACTCAGCCTGTGTCTCATAAGGGCTGTGGGCAGTTCAGAAACCCGTCCACCAGTGACATCATCGATGGGGAATCCAAGCTAATAAAAACTGCCGAGTCCTGAAAAGTTGCATTGCAAAAATGGAAGCTATTGTTCTCACGATAACAAAAATCTAAACATTTTTGTAAAAAAGACTGCCAGAAGAAAATGGTGCCATTTTAACATGATTATTAGTGAGGAGTCGAGGACCTATTATAGACGAATTCAGAAACGGGATACTAAGCATTTAAAGTATAAAGTACAGCAACCTTGTGTTCATAAAATAGAAAGATTGGGTATTGGGCAAGACTGACGTTATGCATCTTTCAGGACCTTTCACTGCTTGTCTCAACCATTTACTCTATGGCTCTGCTCTCAGCCACCGCGGTGGATATTTGGTGGACACTACTGCAGCAGCCATAAACTACACAGGTTCATTCCGATGTTCTGGGCATCTTTGTAATGTTAGCGTTAGTAAAAAGCAGGTAAAAGAGTAACGTTTGAGGCAGACTAACATGAGTCACTCTACAGTTCACTGTAGTAGAAGAGGTGCGGGTTTACCCCGCAGCTATGTCGGCTCCGCCTACAGGAAATACGTAAGGTGCGACCATGAGACCTGTTTCTGAATTAGTCTATATGAAGATAGGTTGAAAAGTGGTGAAGTGGTCCTTTAAGGCTTGACTCACCTTTGAGGAGCTGATAATATTATATTTGGCTACAATCACATGTTGGAAAGAACAAAAGCCAAACCAAAAATTGGTGAAAATATTCCCCCAAAACCTGGAACAGCCAAGTTAAAACTTTGTTTATGACCTTTCTAAAAGTCACAAAAGCTAAGAGAAACTCCTTGACTGAGAGCCAAAGTCAAAGTAGCCTCGGAAAACCCAGACGTTTTATTAAAGTCAAAGTGACCGTGACTTTTCTTCACTTGAGACTTTTGACGTTTGTTGACATTTAGTTTAGCAAGGACACAATACTGTGATAGATGGTTTGTGTTATCATTTCGCCAACATTATTCAGCCTTGAGGAACAATTAAAAAAAGATCTTGTTTCTATCAGGGTTCCAACTCTTTACAAGAGACAACTTTCCTTTCCAGGACAGTCTGACTCAAACCTAAATTGGTCATTCATTATCATATACTTAATACTACAGTTTTGTAACTTTTACATCGATAATGATTAACTTGCAATAAAACAAGTTACTTTTTATAGTTGCTGACTGACAGCAGTAGAACAATTAATAGACAGGACCATTTATTTATAAATGAAGCCAAAACCTACTTAGCATTTATTTAGAAATAAACGCTATCGGAAACAATTCAGACATACAGTATGAGTGTGCAGCTCTCCCTTTTCTTACGTTGCATAATTATGTTTCGGACTGCTGGGTAAACATATTAGGCAATTTCAAGATGTCTGTGTGGGTTCAGAATAACTTGTGATGATCGAGCACTTACCATCATTTTTGTACGACTACATTTTATGGTCTAAATAATTAGCATAAATGTATTGAACAATCAAAAAGACAAGACATCCACAGCTACACTGGCCAAACTCATTTTATAAATTCAAGGGGCTAAACAATGATTCTGGAATTAAGTTTTCATCCAATAGGGAGCATCTGAACGTTGCCACTCGTGACTCACCTGACCAATTCATACATTTATATTTTCTAAAAACCTGCAGTCATCACTTTTCTTATACGCAACATATGTATTAACTTCTCTTGCGAAATTTACCAGGCATTATCCAGACCTTTTATAAACCTAGTACAAACCCCCATCTATTCTCAATTTACCCAATGAGATGGTCCTTCAGTGCAAGGTTGACTAATCCTCATCAGTTTCACACCCGACTACACACAATCTGTAGTGTCCTGTACTCCAACATCATGTCAAGGGCAGCGATATACATCCTCCTTACCACTGGAGGGGTATCAGACATGATTCATGAGTGACCCAATGATCAGAATACCTTCTGATCACTGGGTCTTCTCAATAGTTTGCTGAAAATAGCTCAACAAGCTCAACGTGTTGTGATCTTGTAGATCAGCTATTTTCAGTGCGCCAGACCATGCTCCACTAAGTATAACAAAGCCTTTACTGGAGATGTGTCTTATAGCAGTTATTTCAACATAAAATGCTGCATTCAAGTTCAGGAGAGTTTCGGAAAAGGCAATTCTCTTGGAATGTTGCCTTGTAGAGCCAGCCATGGAAAGGGTGACATTTGCAATTCTTTCACCATAGTACATGAAAATGTACAGACTTGCTGGTAAAAGGGCAGGTGCTCAAGCCCAATTTGATTTGTGTGGGCACATGCCTGAAAATATGGCTAGGTCTTAGGCATCCAATTTATTTTGCTGGGGTAAACACATGCCTTATAGAGCGTCGCAGTCCCGCCCCCTACCATGGACCAGGAAATGATTCTCCGTTCATTTTCCTCATAGACATTTCAGAAAGTATTTATTTAAACACGTTTACGCCGCGGACAAAGCCAACTCGAGTCGTGACAAATCATGACAACAAACACAATTCTTTGGGCCGAACAAATAATTACACTTTTTTTGTTGTTTTTCTTCTTTGTAATTATTTGTTTGGTCCAAAATATTGTTTGTGTTGTCATGAGTCAACTCGAGTTGGCTTTGTCTGCGACGTAACCGTCTTTAATTAATACTTTTTGAAATGTCTATGGGAAAAATGCATTGGGATTCATTTCCTGGTCCATGGTAGGGGGTGGGACTGCGGCGCTCTATAGATATGGATACCATAAATAATGTATATATGGAACAAACGTATCACAAAGGAATCCATGGATTGATTGTATGTATTTGACATGGAAGCACGGTCTTGCCATGATGCCCGGTCTATGCATTTATTAATTTTATTTCTATGTTTTGACGCATTAATGTCATGTTTATTGCGGATCATCCACCAAATGCCAGGCTAAGAAACCGATATCTGAAAACATTCCTAAAAATAGCACGATTCCACACGCCAGAAATCAAAGCAAATATAAGTTATCCTCAAATGGTTATCCATTTAAGCCCCATATTCATTGGCATAAGACGAATAGGGGAAAGGTATCTGTTATTTTCACTATTTAAAAAAAAAAGGAATGGCAGGTTGAAAGTGGCTAATCCACAGAAAGGATGCTACAACTACAAATTTCTATTTCATATTTGTCCAGTGACTAATTTTCAGTATTTCATGTTCATGAAAAGGTTATTACAGGTGCAGCCGCTGCTCCCGGTCAAAGCAGACAGGGGGGGGGGGGGGGGGGGGGGGGTCTCACCGTAACGTTGCTTATGATGGTGGGTCCCACAAAGTTTCCGTTCTCGTATCCTTTGACCTTGACGTTCCTGCCGTCCAACAGCACCTTGGCTCCCTCGTCCACACCGCTCTGGATCAAAGAGTCCACCCTGGTCTTGGCTGCAGGAGAGATGAGGGGGCCCACGTCTGCTCCGGGCTGATCACCTACAACACACACACACACACACACACACACACACACACACACACTCATTCATTATTACGATGAAAAGCATCACGAATCACGATGTGATGCACAATGAAAAAACAGAATTGGAAGATTCTTGAAAACTTGCCCAGAACTATACTAGGGATTAACGTGGTCAATGTGGAACACTCACCTGCATTGACCCGCAGCACTTTAGAGCGCTCCACCAGCTCTGGGAGCCATTCCTTAGCCTCGCCCACTAGGATGGCGGTGGAGAGAGCCATGCACCGCTGGCCTGCAGCCCCGAAGGCAGCGCCCACCAGCTGGTTGAGAGTGTTCTCTTTGTTGGCATCAGGCATCACCACACCGTGGTTTTTGGCTCCCTAAAAAAGAAAAACAAAAACAAAACAAAACACAAAAAACAAACCTCAGTGATTTGCTGCCAAGATCCGGTTTGGTTTTCTATAGCATAAAACGAGATTAAAGGCATTTTGAGACACGGCGGCGCAGTCGGTAGCGTAGTTGCCTCACAGCTAGAAGGTCCAGGATTCAATTCCCGCCGAGGACACTGATCCTCCGCATCAACGCTCCAGGTTGGCAGAGGGAGAGTAGCACCCAGGATTACAGTTTAGGCATTGGCATCGGATGAAAAAATGGATTACAAAAATTGTGGGATAAAGATTGTTTAAAAAAAAACAAAAAAAGATTAAAGACGTTTTGGACCATAATGATGGCAACTCAGGGTGATGCGTGGGTGGTCACTGGTCACAGACAGTAAAAGAAACCAACATTTCCTAATAGCAAATTTAGGAAAAGCCAATAAGGGGATGCATTTGTCACAGTACATTTGCACATGTGTGAAATTTGGCTTGTACATCAGTGGCCGCTATTAATACAGTGTCTTGCTCAGGGACACAGACCATAAACAGGGTCGAACTGGGGACATTCCGAGTCCCAGACAGACTCTCTACTTGAACTGGACAATTCATTAAGCAAACATATCACGTACCATATTGGATTGTACCCGCTTGCCGTTCTTAGAGCCCCTCTCGTAGATGTACTCCCCGGCCTGATTGGAGCCCACGAAGCTGATGGCCTTGACGGCAGGATGGTCGCAGATGAAGTTCACAGCTAGACAGGAGGTTAAGGATGGTCAGCGTTATGAATATGAACCCAGTCCGTTTCATCTTCACCGGCGCCTCCCGCTCAAGGCACTTTATAATGGCAGGACAGTATGTGATATGGGGCTGCAAATGATGCCCTCCAGCCTGCGGCGTATGGTAAATTATTACCGACGTACCTACACATAAAGCAGCTTTAACACAGTATGCAAATCCACCTTTCTCGAGATACACCAAAGGGCACATCATTAGTGTTTACTGTAAATGATCCCGAGATATTTTTCAATTTAACGCAGCACTCACAACTTATTTCCATATTTCACAAGATATTCACATGGCATAATTCCATGCATTCTCTCTAGAGTCCGACCAAAGACAGATTCCAATGCCAATCCTGAGACCTAGACCACTGATTACCGATGTTATGACCAGTATTTGCATGCAATGTATTTTCTAAAAATAACAAAAAAAGAAAGACTTTAATAAAGATTACATTTCAGAAGAATTCATCTATAAAACGTATTTACCTATAATGATTGAAACATGTTGGCTTCATAACTACCGATACCTACACATATCAAGTCAATCAGTCAAATAATGACCAAATACCAACAGAGCACAGCAACTTGCAATGGGCCTGGTTTTCAAAATACTAGGAGCAGTGCCCAACTGCCCATGTAACTCTCAAACTAAAGAGTGAGAAACAGCCACGGGCACAATACCAGAGGGAGCTCATTTCCTCCCCCAGATTCTGCACAAACATGGGGATGAATTCATTCTACCATTATGCCACCAAAATGTGGAATACCCTACCAACAGCCATCAAAAAGTGTGACTTAGTCCCAACCCTCCTTCAAAACCACCATACAAAAAAAAAGTGCACCGGTCTGCGATTTGCAACTGGACCTACTGTAGGTAGTGATCCAAAATAAATGACCTCCCACTGTTTTTTCTGTACATATACTTGTACTGCTCCTAGTAGATGATTTTAACACTAACTATAACGATATCGCTCGCCATTGTATTTTGGTTTTGTAAACTCTGCCATCCATATGACTTAGAACAATTTTAAAAACTAAATTGTGTGAATGGGCCTTAAATAAAGTATTAAAATCAATCAAAACCGTTACGTCAGTTGTGCTCTAATTCTGCCCCTCCCCACACTAGCGCCTTTTCCTAAACAATTAACACAATAATGTAAATTGATTATGAGGATGCCTGGTCTAATTCTTTATTAGTTATTCCCAACCGGCGCTGGTGCATGCCATGGTCTAGCAACGTGTCCATTTTGCTGCGTAATAGTCGTTGTGCATTGGCTGCATACGTGCAGTTGCTCAGTCTCAACTCGATCAAGGTGTCAGAAGGGCAAATAAACAATGTGAGTCATGACGTCCCCCTCCCAAATGTCCCCGCACTTTTCACACACACACCCCCCCCCCCCTCCTCACCTGCGTGCTGGCCATGGATGACGTTGAGGGTCCCGTCGGGCGCCCCGGCATCCTGCAGCAGCTTGACCAGCAGCATGGTGCAGCCGGGGACGCGCTCAGACGGCTTCATCAGGTAGGTGTTGCCGCACACCATGCCAATGGGGAACATCCACAGGGGGATCATGGCGGGGAAGTTGAACGGTGCGATGCCAGCGCACACGCCGATGGGCAGCCGGTAGGTGAACGTGTCCATGTCCTTGGCGATGGACGGCAGCGTCTCGCCCAGCATCAGCGACGTGATGCTGCACGCGTGCTCCACCACCTCTAAAGGGGGGCAGAGCATAGAGTTATATAGGATAGAGTGCAGACCAGAGCGACAGCCCTGCCCCCTGCTATTCATTTCAATGGAAGAATGGAAGTTGCTCAGTTGCGTTTTGAAGCACCCGGAAGAACGCTCTACTTCTGCATTATTTTTATTTGGCCACCAAATGACCAAAATGTGTTAAAACCCCTTTCCTCATGCTAAATGCACGGGCCCGCCTGCAGTCCCAGCCTTGACCAGTAGGGCCGAGCACTTAAATGTTGGCAAGCTGTTCTGGAGGCTTGGGACAGACACGTTGTGAGCTTGTAGATCAGCCATTATGTAGATCAGCCATTATGATGCCGTCAAGGCCTGGGTACATTGTGGACTTCACGTCTGCTGTTCTCGAACTTTTACATAACTACAGTAGGGTCCATTTGGAACCCAGGAGGTCCCTGAACCTCACTTTGAGAACTATTACAATACTGCATGTATGATTGAATTTGTGCTCATCAAAAATTATAATGAAGGGTAAGGAACTGGAATCGTTATGAACTCCTAAAAGCATCACAACCCTAGAGGTGGACCCTTAGCGGTATTACATGCATGATGTAGTGACACATGTAGGCTGCACAATAACTTCATAGATGTGGTAACAGTAGTGACACATTTAGGCTGCACAATAACTTCATAGATGTGGTAACAGTAGTGACACATGTAGGCTGCACAATAACTTCATAGATGTGGTAACAGTAGTGACACATGTAGGCTGCACAATAACTTCATAGATGTGTTGCAGTGACACATGTAGGCTGCACAATAACTTCATAGATGTGTTGCAGTGACACATGTAGGCTGCACAATAACTTCATAAATCATGTGGTAACAGAATCTGTTAAATCTGATGCAATGAAAACTAAAAAGGTGAGCCATTAATCATTTCATAATGGAACTCTCAAGTGCTTGATAATATGGTAGTTTATAAAGGTGCCCTCTTGGCTCTTGTACAATTCAAAAATAATTATTGAACCATTCATTGTGAATCTCAGGCGTCGTGTGGCCATCTGTTGTATGACATACTGCATCTATGATGCAACTGTGGGCAGGGTTTAAAGAAATATGACAAGTTTTCATTTATGCTCCGTCGTACGACAGTGTTGCGTGCCAAAATGAGCAAACCTACAATCTCACAACATGTCGCAAGTTATGAGCTTGTAGTCACAACGCGTTGCACATTATGAGCTTGTAGGCCAGCTATTTTCAACGCACGACAATAAAATACTTTATTAGAAATTATGGCCTACACAGGACATTTGGTGCTGATTTGAGTGGTTTAAGAGATTAGCTTTGGACAAACACACAGACCATCCCTCTAATAGACTGTTAGCCTCCTGCAGAGCCATGCCATTTGAAAAACACATAATTCCAGACACAGTGAAGAAAGAATTAGTCACCCACACCCTAGGTTTTAATTCAATAAATTGTAATTACGCTGACATTAGTCTTACAAGACTCTACACCAGCACCAGTGAAATACAATCATTTGGCTGCCTCCATATGGCATGCATAATTACACCTTAACGAGATGTTCACATTAAGATCATGACTGGACAACGTTTAAATGTCAAGAATTCAAATATAATCCATTTATTCAAGCTTTTAGAAGCCTATATATATATATATATATATACTGTATTTGCGGTTTAAATAGAATGCTTAAAAACTTTGCTATCGGCACATTCATTTAGCATGCTTGGCTGGTGTCCGGCTCAACCAGAAATAATGGTCACCCTCAAGCCAATTAAGATTGAGCTATCAACTCAAGAGCAATGGGATCAGGGAGTGATAAATGAAGACCTGTCGAGAGAAAAGTTGGTTAAAAGACAACAGGGCTTAAAAGGTTCCCACGGGGGGAATTGGATCTCTTGGAGCATGCTTAGGGCCCTTTTCCACTGCACCATTCTGAGGACGCTTAATAGCTGTTCCTGAGTGTGTACAGGAGACAGGAAACCGAGGGAAGAGAGATGGGAGGCACGCGAAACGCGACTCAAACTTGCGCCCTTGCGACTCACACTTCAAATGCTCTAATCTAACAACTGAAAATACATTGAGAGCTTGTAGATGGGCTATTTTCACTGTGCAACATGCTGCCATAGATGGAATCCAAATGGAATCCGTTGTGGCCACTGAGAACTTGAATCCATGAGGATGCATAGATTAATTGAATGAGTGAAAAGATCCTGCAGATGAATCAATTGTGAACTAATGGTTAGTTGTGGTGTGTGCGCTTTACTTACGCAGTCCTCTGAACACGTCTCCCTCGGCATCGGCCAGAGTCTTGCCCTGCTCCAGAGTGATGAGCTTTGCTAGCTCTTTCTGCAAAAATAAAATTGTTATTGTTTTAAAGGTCTTTCTGGTTAACAACTCAACGTCAGTAAAGGATTACTTAACCACTTAAACCCTATACAATTGACCGGCGTCCTTCAGGGCTCTATAGTAGTGTATTTTCTGTTTATAAGGTGAAAGCTTTCGCTTGAAATAGCCAATCCACAAGCTAACACCGCATCGCATCGCCTTCCCCACAATAAGGATTTAATTCTAAATCAGGCATACAGTCATTATTGCCTTCAGGCCAAGGACCCCTTAGCTAAGAGAGAGATGAAGCAGGGACAGCCACTACATACTTTATAAAATAGTGTTGCAGTCTGCAGATTAACACAATCAGCCCCGGGATTCCTTCAAAATAGGAGCTCTCTGAATATTCTTCTCTCGTTTGATATGATTGAAGTAAGATGCGCTAGGACGTGTACAGCACTGTACACATGTCATTGCAACCCGTCGGTTGAATTGCTTATGAGTCATGACGTGTGGACGATCTTTTTCATAGATTTACTAGCTTTATAGACTTGTTTGACAGTACTATCATCAGTATTCGTTTGATTGTTTACACATAAACTTTCTATTATTATGTTGGATTCATGTTCATGTGTATTTTCAGACATTTAACCACTTAAACACTCAATACTTTGTAAACTTGACCTTTGGCTCTGTATTTGCCCTTGTCGTTATTGTCCCCCTCTACTCGCCACAAAATGCTCCTGCGTTCTGAGCTTGTGAGGGCAGATTCACACTATGGTCAAGGGTGCGTACTCGAGACCACTTGGCAGATGTTGTGGTAGTGCGAATGCTGCGTACCGCTCCCCGGAGCGTATCACCCAGACAGACCGCATGGAGGTAGTCTCGGGACCGATTAAAGTATACTCAGATACGGATCGATGCAATGTGAATGCATTGAATCCAGTTGAATGAAGTATATTCGGGTGCAGAAGAATCAAGGCCAATGTTAATCATGGCCAGCCAGCAGGGACCAGGCAATTGTATTCGGGAACAGTTTGAATCAAACGGACTCGGTGTGAATCTGCCCTAAATCTGCTAATTTCATTGTTCATTCATCAACATTGCTCCCAGAATAGGGATGCTAGGGTTCAAGTGGTTAAAGCGGCACAATGTAACTTATTGTTTTGTTAATAATACAATATAACATATACAAGAGTCGTATTTTGCCTCCCTGCTCTTCTATTGAGACATTTAGATTGTGTCATGTCTGACCTAGACACAGGATCTGACACAAATTTTGCCCTGATGGTCGAGATTCAATTCATCTCCTGAGCAAAGCAGCATTAGGTCAATGGCAAAAATGTAAGCCCTTTCGCAGGAAAGGTTTCAAATCTGGGGTAGAAGAGGATAGTTACATAGTGCAGCTTTAATATTCATTTATCACACAAGGATTTGGCAGCCCCCCAAACTCACACAGAGTCTGTTTGATTCAAACTGTTCCCAAATACGGTTACCTGGTCCCCGCTGGCCATGATTCATATTGGCCTTGATTCTTCCGCACCAGAGTACGCTTCTTTCAACTGTATTCAATGCTTTCACATTGCAGCGATCCGTATCCGAGCACACTTCAATTGGTCCCGAGACTACCTCCATGCAGTCCTAACGGTTGGGTGATCCGCTCCGGGGAACGGTACGCTGCAGTCACACTACCACAACATCTGCCAAGTGGTCCCGAGTGCGCACCCGGGACCATACTGCGAATCTGCAATAAGATCCATATGGTCTAGGGCACCGTTTCCCAAACAGTGGATCAGGACCCATGTATGGGTCCCTTCCTTTATTTTGTTTCCTACATCGTTTGTAATTATTATTATTTCAAAAGATTTTCAAAAAACATTCACCCCCAAAAATGTAAAAATTTTCATGAATTAAAAACAAATTCAATGATTTTCTTTTCAGTAATTTCATGAATAAATAAAAGAAAAATCTAAGAAATTCCATAAATTAGATTAGATTAGAAAATAGCCGATCGGCCCAGGCGGTGGCGTAACCGTCTGGGCACCCGACTGGTAATCCAGTCGCAGTGTGCCGCGGGTTCGACTCCCGAGCCCGACACGGCCTTTACTGCATGTCTTCCCCCATCTCTCTCCCGTTTCCTGTCAGCCTACTGTCTGTCCCTTCAAAAACCAATAAAAGGCGTAAGCCGCAAAAAAATATCTTAGAAAAAAGAAAAAAAAATAGCCGATCAAAAGCTTACAACACGGCGCGAAGCGGCGCGTTGTGAACTATTTTCACTAGTTTGGGTCCCAAGCAAATAATCTAATTTCTCTGTTGGGTCTTGAGCTAACGAGTTTGGGAACGACTGGTCTAGGGGGACGGGCTTTCCTTACAATGTTGTCCTTGATGAGCTGCTGGTAGCGGAGGAAGACCTGCTGCCTGCTGAGGATGGAGGTCTCCGACCACGAGCGGAAGGCCCTGGAGCACGAGTCCACAGCCGCCAGCATCTCCTCCTGGGTGGCTTTGGGGACGCGTCCTACCACCTCGTTGGTGGCCTGAAGAAAGAAACAGAGACAAGGACATCATGGATTAAAGCAAAATAAAATCTCACGACTGAAAATGTTTATATGACCATGTCCTAGTGTGCGACTTGTACCCTCTCACACCAGCACGATTCCTAAACAATTAACACAATATGTAAGTTCATATGGAATCCAAATGACTGAAATCAATCGTGGCGACTGAAAACTTGAATCCATGCAAGACAATCCGGTGAGACTGCATTTACACCTCGAGAGAGCATAGCTGAGGACATAATAATCTTATTACGTGCCATACATTAGCCCATCAATATTAATAACCAGGGCCTTTTTGTTATGTGAAAATACTATTCACAGGTATTTATTTCATTTGACGGGGGTGTGTGAGCAGATGACTTTTTTAATGCTATAGTCATCAATCGTTGCCTTGCTGGAGGGCTAAAAACCGAACCGCCAAACGAGCAGACTGCCGCCAACGCTGGAGTTAAAGGAAATTAATGCATCAACGCGTCAAGGTTAAATTCAACTGGCTGTGTAGAATGGGGCTCCAATTTCCACACGAGCTCATTTTCCTCCCTCTGTAGCTTCGAGACAAATCATTATTACAAGGCTGCATTGCTTTTTTTGTGCTCGTGTAAAACACATCTTAAATTACTGCCGGGGATGTATGTGGGAATGTGTGTGTGTGTGTGTGTGTGTGTGTGTGTGTGTGTGTGTGTGTGTGTGTGTGTGTGTGTGTGTGTGTGTGTGTGTGTGTGTGAGTCGGTGGGGGGAGATTAGCTGTCATTCAGAACAAATACTTAAATACTTACAGGGTTGTGAATGTCGAGCCATTCAGGCGAGTTGGATTCGACAAACTTGCCGTCAATAAACAACTTGGTGGTGGGCTGGGGGAATAATAGAAGCATAGTTAATAGTTATTACTATAAACTCCTCTCTGGCTGCTATACTAATAGGAGACACTCACACTCGAGTTAATATGTTCAATCAGTGGTTCTCAAACTGTTTTAATTCAGGGACCCCTATAACTCTTGAGTGATCCAACGCAACCAAATCATCCAAATGGACCAGGGGAATCATTGAGTCACAGACCTGTAGGGAGGTAGGGGTGCATTTGGACCTTGGCCTCAACTTAAGGAACCCCGACTGAGGGTCCCTGGACCCCACTTTTGAGAACCAATGATATTAGTTCATGAGTGCATCATGACTGAGTGCAGGAGACCCTTCGGGACCCTTTTCTGAAGTTTGGTCGAAGGTAACCCTAGGGTCCCTAATCGATTATTCCACTCTCCATGGGATGCAGATTTACCTAGGCTGCGTTCACGGAGAGCCGCGCCGTCACTTGAGTGTTGGTGAGATGTTTCAAAGATGCATAACGCAGCTATAGGAGACAACGGAAACGTGGGAGAAACTGCATTAACCACCGATGCCGTTAAGTATTATTAATCTTTTTTTTAAGTTTTGTCTTCTCTGAAATTCTCTCTCCTCCTTGACTTCCTTATTGACTTCCCATTGTACCGCCTCCCGAGCGACGGGCTAGCTGCGTGTTCCTACGTTACTGGCTCGCACCGACCACCCTGCCCTGGTGCGGGAGGCGGTACAAGGGGAAGTCAATAAGGAAGTCAAGGAAGAGAGAGAATTTCAGAGAAGCCAAAACTTCAAACTTCAAAAATACTTAACGGCATCGGCGGTTAATGCAGTTTCTCCCACGTTTCCATTGTCTCCTATAGCTGCGTTAAGCATCTTTGAAACATCTCACCAACACTCAAGCGACGGCGCGGCTCTCCATGAATGCAGCCTAGGTAAATCTGCATCCTATGGAGAGTGGAATAACCGATTAGGGACCCTAGGGTTACCTCCGTCCAAACTTCAGAAAAGGTAAACTAGGGTCCCGAAAGGGGCTAGAGTCGGGCTTACCACAGAAGCAGAGTAACACTTGCGACCCAACTGGAGTGGGGCCTGCAAGAAACAAAGTTATACATTATATTTATTACATACAACATAACATATAGTTCAGTTTCATGCATTGCAATTCAGCATTTGAGCCGAAACAGCTAGCATAAGATACGTTGTGTGCTTTAACTACACTTGCTAAACCAGTTCACTTACCAAACCAACCTGTTATATAATATAATATTAGAATGCCTGGACGAGCATTGGAACATGCGTGTAATGCAACGTGTCTACTACTCTGCAAGGCAATGCAACTATACTTTGCCTGCTTTGCTAGCTACCCATATAATCCCATACCGTTGTATTCTGCACACAAAAAACGTACGTAAGAAAAGTAGTCACTGTGTGTTTACCTTCTTGTTCAAGAGACGCCTGGCGAGCATTCCTGCCATCATGGCTCAGATGCGTTCTGTTTGCTAATGTTTCTCCTTGCAGCGACCCAGCCAACACAGACAAGTCAGTCCCAGAGGAGAACCGGACACGTCAAAAGCCTAATAGCTGTGTTTTTTATGCGATCTATAAACGCGCCCGGGGTTGTCAGCCCGTGGCAGGCGGACGGTGCACGTGTTTTGTAGATCTGTGAAAGCTGCACTGCACGTCCGCTTGCGTTTTACACTCTGGTCTGGCCGTCACCATTTCCGCTGATCGTGGGCGGGACAAAGAAAGCAAGCCCACAACAACCAATCCGTTCGCTTAGATCGAGAACGGCCCTAAATTATACGAAGCCGATTGGCTACACCCCAGACGTCAAACCAATCAACGTTGATCGCTTTACAATAGGACCAGGACCGCCTCGCCTGAGCCAAATATCTTCGGCCCTGTTATTCTAACTATTTGAATTTCTTTACTTCAACTATTTAACCTTTAAAATAATAATAATAAAGTGCATCAGTTTTTGGCAAAGTTTTATAAAAGATTGTCAGCACGACATGTCTGCTACTTTTAGGCCATAATTATGTCTGACTTGAATCGTTTCTTTATACCTAGCTAGGAGAGCAGCAAATAGATCACATATCACCTGTTGCCATGACAACGTACACATGAGGCTATGGAGTTTCTACAGTGGAGTTGCCAAGATGTTGCACAGTGGATAGAATTCATAGGATATCCACAATACAAGGTGGGTAGGTTCAATTCAACATAGTGAAGCAGTGGATCTCGAACATATTCACATGGACCACCAAATTGATCTTGTATTTTTTGGGCCGCCACAGACCCCCATTTGAAATTGTGCCAGCTAGGGGCCTCAAAAAGAGAAGACATTATTTTGAAATGTATTCCACATTTTCCCAATTTATTCTAGATTAGTCTTGTAGATAGTAGCCTATATGAATAGGGTTAAAGTCAAGTGGTCAAAGTCAAACTGGTTTTGAAGCTATATATATATATATATATATATATATATATATATATATATATATATATATATGTGTGTGTATATATATATATATACACACACACATTTTGCTTACCAGACTTTGAGATCCTCTGGAGAGATTTTCAAATGCCATTGAGGATTTCATATCTTTATTTCTTATATTTTTTATATTGCATTCTTTTATATATATCTCAGAAGTTGGTAAGCACATTGTGCAGCAACATATATCACAAAAGTAATTTGAAACAGCAATTACAGCATTTTAATTGACTCTGGTGCATTGAGACAAGTGCTAAGCAATGCTAATTTATATTATCACAGGTCTGTTTCACAGAGAACTGCATCACAGGCAGGAAGCTGATTTATGTAAATTGCATCTATCTACCGAGGCTAGGAATCACAGACTTCACACATATGAAGGTAAAAAAGCACAAGAGCGAGTGTGTGTAATTGTGTATCATGTATGTACTCATGCCAGCACAAAATATAGCGACCTATAGACGGTCTTCTTGCCAGTAACCCCCAGGCTCCACAACCAAGCCTGGCCATTATGTTCTGTTGTGTTCTTGGATTACTGACTCCAGCTTGACTCTGGCACATTCCCACATGGACTGCTGGGGTGTGTACAATAATTTACAATTTAGGCATTTAGCAGATGCTCTTTGTGGCAGCGGTGGCCGAACGGATAGCGGCGCGGTCTAGATACCGGAAGGTTCCCAGTTCGAACCAGCCGTCCGACACGTTAAAATTACCACCGCTGAAATGCCCTTGAACAAGGCATCAACCACTACGATGAAATGTGTTCTATGAGCAGGGCCTGGCTGGAAACAAGTTCTTGAGCTTAGCCCAGATACCCTGGGTAAAATATAGATTTCATTTCATTTCATTTTTCATTTCTTAATCCAGAGCGATTTCCAGTAAACAAGAACAAAACATGGTAATACATCAAATACATAAAAATAGTCATCAAGAATCATACGTAAGCTAAGAACCTAACAGTGGAATATCTAGAAACTACTACAGAGCCATGACCATGACAAATGCCTCTAGGCATAGGAGGAACTGCCGTAAACATTTTATTGTCAACACTGTAGGCGTTTTTTTTTTAAACACGTCGCAATGTGCTCAGCAATTTTCATTACATTTGGTATACGGCACTAGTATAGGGGTTAATCAGACTAATTGATTTGGCCAAAAAATCACATGCTTTTATCATCATACATCACATTCCGTGCTCAGCCAATCATATAATTTCCATGGTACAAACACACATAGGGGCATAGGAGGGGCTAGCGCCCCTTACTATTCACTGTATACATATATGCAGCCAGATACCAACTATAAACGGTTATACAGTCACTTTTATGCTGACACATATGTGTATTATACTGTATCCTCTCTTTTCTCACAGAAACTACAAAAGCGCGTGCCCACTTCCTTATACCTGTAAACTTGTGATGTGACAATAAAGCTGCTTCTGGTGTTAGATTGTACATGTTGTACTTATAATTATTAATGGAATATACTAACTCAGTCAGACCGAGTTCATGCATTGCAGATGGCTAGGGTCAATTTATTTTATTTCACTGTAAATATCCTCTCCTTACTGCTGCCTGTTTCTGACCCAACACCTGAATTTCCCCATGGGGAGCAATAAAGATTTATTTTCTTAACTTATGTGTGTGAGGGGACTCTTCCAGATGACAATGAATCTAAAGAGTAACACCACAGAATAAAATAAGCCTTGCCAAGACATGAGGCCCATAGGGCAGGAGCCCATCTCCTGTTTCTGTAGGATGAGGCAGCTTGATGTACAAGTACACCCCCTGGACATGATGCTAGTATGTCGCAGGAATTTACCCCAATCCAATCCTTGATGCTGAGTGCCAAGCAGGGAGATAGATAGGCACTCCATGGGTCCCATTTTTCAGAGTCTTTGGTATGACCCGGCCGAGGATCGAACCCCGACCTGCAGTCTCAGGGCAGACTAACCACTGCATAGGGCACAGCACAGCCACGTCTGAAAGATTGGTAGTCAGGACACTCTGAGGTTGATGTAGCTGCTTATCTGATAATGTCAGTGCCCTGATTCTGTCTAAAACTAAAAATAGACGATCTATATTAAGCTCACATTGGATCATGCTGCACCCCCTTGTGAGTTTGTAGATCGGCTGTTTTCAGTGTCAGTGTGTGAGTCTGTGCGACACTGGTGCACAATAAATAAAGCTTTATCTACCTTTGTGCCAACCGGTAAAAAGTACTGTTAAGGGCCTTCATCTCGCCAAATGGCTATGAAGGGACAGAGAGCAGCCAAAACCCATCTGGCTGGCATCGCCCAAACACTCAGCGTTCAGTTAACTTTTTTACAGCACAATATTTGGCGAGAAACAAAATATGTATGCAGATTTATAAATAGGATAATGGATTTGTTTTTATATCCGGATACCCCATCTAGGACAGGCTTCAGACACACCTCCTCAGGAGACTTGGCTCAGACCGTATGCCCTTTCTGACCCCAGGCAGGGTTCGAATCCACAACCTTCCGCATGAAAGGCATATGCTCTAACCACTACACTAGGGCAGCCCTTTTTATTTTTTACTTTCCTAGGTACATCGATGGTTTGTCCCTAATTTCAAGGATCTTTTATACTGTATGTATGACCAACATAAGCTCTGAGTTTTAATAGGATCTATTTGTCAAACCACTGTTCGATACATAAAATGGGTTTACAGGATCGCACACAACAGCATGCAGTTTTACTTTATAGGGCGCGTTCGGAAATAGCGCACTGAGCACACTGTGCAATGCAAACTAATAGGCGAGTGCGCTCCCGGTGCGCATTTCCGAACGCACCCATAGAGAGAGGGGAGAGAGAGAGAGAGAGAGAGAGAGAGATGAGAGAGAGAGAGATGCCTACACATATCCATAATATATATATACATAATATATACATATACTGTACGCCAGTTCAAAGGACTTATCGTCTTATGCTGTCTGCCACTACAGGGCATTTCTGCACATGTGCGTGAGTTACTGGGGATTACAGAGCCCCTGTGTAGCCGCAGCATCGCTGACCCCCCGCGGGACACCATGGGGCTGTTCTTAGAGAAGAAGAGCCAGACCGGAGAACGGGCAGACACCCTCACCTACAAAGACTTCCTACACACGGGCATCAATGACAACACAGTATAATCCTCAGTGCTCATTTGACTCCAAGAGCGTACAAAGGGAATCAAATTGACCCATAATCTGTATAAACTCTCGGGGTTACAGGTCTATTTGGTTCCATTTTGTACACTCAAATTGATTGATTGATTGATTGATTGATTGATTGATTGATTGACTACAAAAGCTTACAAAAACCTAGGTGTTTATAAAGACGATTTTAAACTGGTAATTGTAACAACTGATGAGGTAAAAAACTGAGTGCCCTGCAACCCAACAAGGCCACTGGCCATGACAATATTCCCTCCACTTTTCTCAGAGACTCAGCCATCTCTATAGCTCCAATCATCACCCACATAATAAACCTCTCCATCAAACAGGGACAGGTCCCTCAAGATTTCAAACTTGCCAAAGTAACCCCCCTGCACAAGAAAGGGAGCAAATTAGACCCCAGCAACTATACATCCCTATTGCTATTCTTAGCTCCATCTTGAAAGTAATGGGGAAAAAAAATGTCTATGAACAGGTTGAAAAGTAGCTTGCCACAAAAAAACGAATGTACGAATTCCAATCAGGCTTCAGAACATCCCACTCCACTGACACATGACATGCCTCCTCTATTTGAGCAACCACATCAAACACGAGATGCAATCCTACCTGGAGGGGAGAGAACATAACAGATGATCAGCTTGTGACTGCACTTGTTCCTGTTCGCGGATGACTCTGCACTGCTGGTCTCAGACGGGAACAAACTGCAGGTTGAAAAGGCCCTCAGCTCTGAACTCAGTAGAATCTGCACCTGGCTCGCTGATAAGAAACTATCTTTACACCTGGGAAAAACGTTACTGATCATCCATTCTCTTTGGATCAAATAGTAATCTCAGCAAGGCAGACGGTTAAAGTAGGTGACAATGTTATCGCACGAAAAGATGAAATTACCTATAGCTTCCATCCTGGAGGCAAATCTTTCCGGTGATAAAATGGCCACCAACGTAATCAAGTCAACCAAGGAACAAGATTCCTGTACAGGATCTCCTCACGGGTCAACAAAAACACCTTGAAGACCCTAACAGGAGCCCTCGTACAAGGTTTCTTCGACTATGCATGCACCTCTTGGTACCAGTACCACAGCACCTCAAAGGCCCTTAAAACAAGGCTCCAGACATCCCAAAACAGGCTATGACTTGGCCTCACTCCCAGAACCCACCTCACCCCCTATTTTGATAGGCTGGAATGGCTTAGGGTTGACGACAGAGTACAGAACCTTGAAATATAGGTCTGGTCTTCAAGATTCGATACACCACGAAGATACCCATGTACCTGTCTAAATACCTCCTTAATGTCAACAAAGTCCACACTCACAACACCAGAGGGAGTTCAACAAACCACGTGCAATGCAGATTCGGGCTCAAACAAGGGATTCAATTAATTTAGCTCCTATGCCACTAAAATGTGGAACGCCCTACCAACAGCCATTAAGCCATTAATCCGTTGACTTCTTCAAAAAGAGCACCTACGTACGGCCGCAATTCAAAACTGGCCCCCGTAAATAAAGTCTAATCCCCACCCCTTTTCCCCCATACTGTACTTGTTTTCCCCCTTTTTTACTTTCTTTATATGATGATTTTCCTGTTTTTTATAGAAGTGTATAGTCTTTAAATGTTCTGATGAATTGAAAACGGTGGACACACTGACAAGTCGTGTGCTTTTCATGGTGTCGTCCACAAAGTATAACAGTTTTTGTATTGACTTGTGCTTTCGTTTGAAATGTACCCATTCTACATACTGTCAAATACATTTTTCAATCAATCAATCAAAAGCCTATGGCTTGTTTCCATCTGGGTCCTTTTGTACTCAATTTATTGTAAACCGAGATGAAATCATAAGTCAAGGCGTGTCATTGGCATCAAATGTATGTAATGTACTGTGAACACATGACGACTGGTGATGAGACATGTGTCACATGAAACAGACTTGACATTGGCCCGGTTTCCCAAAGGACACCTCTTACACCATGGTGTAAGAGGTATGGTGTTGCACATGCTCAGTTTCCCTCTAGGCCGCACATGAAGCCTGTGTGCGGCCTAATTGGCTGCATGGCAGCCAATCAAACACTATGTCCTTTTTTGGGGAAACACTGTCAAACACAACAAGGCCTCCTGCATGAATACATACACCTGTTTCCCTAAAGCCTCTTTAGCCTACACACACCTGTCGACATGTGGCAGTATTAAAACCATTCGCAGAGAAATGTGTGGTGCGAGTGGTGACTTTCTTCATCTCATTTAAATATAAAAACTTTGAAATTAAGGCCTACTTCAGCATCAAAGAAATTAAATGAATTAACAAAAAATGATCTGAAATACCGATTTGAATGTGAAATAATTCTCAGAAACCTTTTTTGAATGATCAGTAATTTAGTGAGATGTGTTGAATATGTAGCAGCCCAGACAATATTACAGTAATTAATATGAGGGAAAATTAAGCTATAATAGAGTGTTACGTGACATGAAGGAAGAACCAAAGGGCAGATCTTTCTCAATATACCAAGCATCTTCATAGACTTCATACATACAGTCCTTTGGGAAACCGGGCCAGACACTATACAGACACAGAATGATGATGACGTTTGGCTGCCTGTCGCAGGTAAAAGACAGTTGTTCTTCTAGCTGATTTTTGGCAGGCATACCAGTCTGTCTTCATGCCTTTCTCCCACTGAGCCTATTTGAACAGCTTGGAGATTAATTTGCCTGGCAAGAACATAAATCCAAGTAACCACTGGAAAAAGTTTGTTTCCTGCTATTTTACCATGCAGTGAATGAATCATTACCATGTGGATTCAACCACCGTCAAAGGCTGGGATATCATTTCAAAATGCTACTGAGAAATATACATTAAAGGACCACTTCACCACTTTTCAATCTATCTTCATATAATAGGTCCTCACTAATAATCATGATAAAATGCCACAATTTTGTTCTAGTCTGTGTCTCATAGGAGGGCTGTGGGCAGTTCAGAAACCCGTCCACCAGTGACATCATCGATGGGGAATCCAAGCTAATAGAAACTGCAGGCTTTCTATTCCTGAAAAGTTGCAATGCAAAAATGGAAGCCATCGTCCTCATGATAATAAAAATCTAACATTTTTGTAAAAATAATGCCTCCTATGAGACACAGACTGAGTAGGAAAGAATTGTGGCATTTTATCATGATTATTAGTGAGGACCTAACCCTAACCCTAACCCCGACTTGAGAGAGTTCACATGCTAAAACCTATTTTAAGGATGAGGGCCCGTGCTTCTCAGACAGGGACCAAAGCGGCACCAAAAAATGAAGAGCTGGAGCACTCGGAGCTCTCTACTCACTAAGCCATGGCTGCGTATATGTCAGTGTGTTTATTCCAAAGAGTGCACTTTCATATTACAAATGATTTGAGATCATTCCATTGTGGCCCTGAATGACTGTGAATGCTCAGCACAACCATCTCTCTCTTTCTCTGTATCTCTCTCTCTCACACACACACACACACACACACACACACACACACACACACACACACACACACACACACACACACACACACACACACACACACACACACACACACACACACACACACACACACACACACACACACACACACACACACACACACACACACACACACACACACACACACACACACACATAAGCGATTCCTATTGATTTGAAATGTGTCTGTTGTAGCTGGATGGAACTATTGATCTAGCAGAGACATCCTCAGGGTAGCTTTCTGGACGACAACGAACCCTTATATTATATCAAATAAATACCAAGAGGACCAGCGTAAGGCCATTGTTCTTTAGATAAAAACACTCAGTCTGTGAATCTCCCTGCAAAGAGAACACTCTCTTTAATAGGCCTATATGCATATAGAAGCAGGCCAGGCCATATACAGTAGTTAGGTATATCGTGATGCGTGCCAGCCAGGCCCACAGAGAAACAAGATTTCCCACTTAAGCCATGTCAACACTTTCGTGCCAAAAAGCCATGTAATACATGCAGGCACGTTCAGCATTAAAGCATGCAGGAGGAGTAATTGGTTCATGACAGAGAGAGTTGGCATAGAGGCAAGCCTCCAAGGGCATGTAGGCTACTGCAACGGGGACACATTTGGGTGTAATTTGGGTGTTTTGCCTCCGTAAATAAATTCATTATCAAACTAGAAATGCACTCCGTTAAGATGCCAACATGCGCCAACATGATGCCAACATGCGCCTTGCCAACATGCGCCTTGTGCACATGGCCTACTTGTGCACAAGCAGAGTGCGCCATGAGGTGCGCTCACCACTGGCATCACCGCTTCCCAAAAAAACCCGATATATTATCATATATTGTGGAAAATAAAAAACTGTTCATCTAAGATCTAATATAAAAAAAACTATTGTATCTTCTGAATTAAGTCAAAGTTTTAATGATACCAATACTAAATCATGGTCTGAATAATAGGTGTCTCTAACTTCAACACTTACGTTGATATTTTTGCATCTATTGAAGTATACATGAACTAAAAGAGCTCCCTGGTCGGTTGCTAAATTATTGACAAACTGTTTAACGCTAAATTCATACTGAAACATACCTTATTTACGTCACCAAGAAAGGTGGTCCCTTATTGGTTGTTGATGGTGACGTAACCAAATCTGTTTCCATCATTATCCTATTGGGATTGAAGTACAGACGTCATGAGGTGTGCCCTCATACAGTACATACATACATACATACATACATACATACATACATACATACATACATACATACATACATACATACATACATACATACATACATACATACATACATACATACATACATAACGTTCAAAACACACATCACAGCTGTCACTCGATCCTGTAGGTTTACACTCTATAACATACGATGAATTAGACCGTTCCTCACCCAGGAGTCAGCCCAGCTCCTAATCCAGACAACAGTCTTGTCAAAACTTGACTATTGTAACTCCCTCCTTACTGGCCTACCAGCATGTGCACTTAAGCCTCTCCAACTGATCCAAAATGCCACAGCTCGCTTGGTCTTCAACCAGACAAAATTCTCACATGTCTCCCCCCTTCTCCGCTCCCTCCATTGGCTCCCGGTCGCTGCTCGCACAGAATACAAAACTCTGATGCTGGCATTCAAAGCAACCAAAGGTATGCCCCCCCCATATCTTGCAAGTATGATTGAACCCTACAAACCCTCCCGCGCACTCAGATCAGCCAACGCAGGGAAGCTGGAAGTACCTTCACAAAAAACGCCGGGACAGCGCTCCACACGTCCCAAACTCTTCTCTCTTCTGGCTCCAAAACTATGGAAAGCACTTCCCATTACAATCAGAACTGCAACCTCACCTTTTCAGACTCCATCATGGCCCGTAGCACTTGCCCTAGCCCCTTAGATAGCACTTTACGTGGCCCTGATGAAGACCTTGCCCTGATGAAGACCTTGTAGGTTCCTCATTTTTTAACTTTGAGTGCCCGGATCCTTCTCTTTTTATCTATGTCTTGATCACGTTTTGATCTGTGTGAGCACCTTTTTTATCATTATCACGTTTTGATATCTCTGTTGAGCACCTGGTTAGTTCCTTTTTTTTCTCAGCACTAGAATTGCATTTTATGTAGTCATAGCACTTTACAGTATATATGAATAGTATAGTATAGTATATGTATAGTTTATGTATAGTTTCATTATATAGATATTCCACTGTTACGTTCTTAGCTTACGCATGTTTCATGATAACTACTTTTTATGTATGTGATGTATTGCCATGCTTTTTGTCCTTGCTTAATGTAAATCGCTCTGGATTAAAAGCGTATGCTAAATGCCTAAATTGTAAATTATACATTGTCGGACAGAGATAGAGAGAAAGGAGAGCAGCACGTAAAAGAAAAGGAAAAACCTTACTTTTTCCTTACTGGGCGGCAGTAAGGAAAAACCCCGCCCAGTAAGGAAAAACCCCGCCCAGTAGGGGAGGGGTTGGGGGAGGGGAAACCTATCCCCTGCGGGCGAAGCTTCCGTCCCCCATCCCCTCCCATATGTCTGTCAGAAGCCATTGAGGGTTGATTTCACCCAACAGCGTCAAGCACTGGGCACCAACAATATAAAACAGCTCTCTCTGTCTCAGTCGAGTCTATACTCCGGGAGGTGAGGCAGCGCTTGTTGGGTGGTAAGTCGAGCACCACTGCATTTCACCCCACATTCTACGCGATATTAGTGAAATGTAGAAATACTTACGCTGTTGTCCTCTTGTCCTGCCAGGCTTCTACAGGGCACACTTTGCCAGGCATGTTTGAGCGGGCATGCAACCTAGAGGAAACAAATTATTAACTTGGATAAAGGCGCTATATAAATGCACCATTTACATATACGCCATGATGATGTACGATGATAAGAGCGCCCCTCACTTCACATGGGTGTGTTGTTGTTTTTTTCTCTGATTGACTAATGTGATTCTTAAAGTGGCAGTCAGGGACTGCTAGGGGTCCTTGAGGGGCTCTAGGGGGTCCCCAGCTAAATGTGTTAATTGCAGCTGTGCCGACTATGTGGGTGCATTGGTGCTTGAGCACCCATGAAGAAATACACAAATTAGCCCCCTGAGCTTCCCTCCCCCATGACTGTCGTTCTGTCACGTAGTCACACCTTTACGGGGGGGGGGGGGGGGGGGGGGGTGAGAACAATTATTGTTTCAAACTACAGTGCAATCATGGCATTTCTAGAGGATTTGCATGCATCACACAGTGACGCAGCTATGAGGGCCAGTGGTCTGCTTTCAATGCTACAGAAGTTTACCACCTTTTTCTCTCTGCAAATGATGCTGACTTTTTTTCACGAGTGGAAACGGTCAGCGCTTCTCCAAAACCACAAGTTAACTTGCACCTCCAGCAAGCTGCAGCCTGCAGCCAAGTTGGACATGCTCAGAGGAGACATAACATCTCTTCGTGAAGGATTCCAGCAATTTTGGGAAAAGACTACTGCAGTCTGCAGCAGCAAAAGAGTTGGGCATAAAGAGCCCATCTTTACCGAAACAAAGAAGATAGTGGACGTACATCCATGTAAAATAATGTAAAGACATTGGACAGAGCCATTAGCCAATGACTTCATCACCCACTCAGCTGTAAGGAGAAACACCTTCCTCATGCAATGAATGGTACGTGGATAAGCTACTGCCACATGCAATTACGCTAGCCTACAATAGACATTCATTAATTCTTTACTTTACTGTTGATCATACATTAGTGTGGTTGCCTGCCCTAACAGGGCAACCAGAATATATATATATATATATATATATATATATATATATATATACGTGTGTGCGCACGCACGCACGTACATATACATATACATATACCGGTACACTTGCACATATTCTCTGGATATTTCGTTTTGGAGTCATATAATGTCTGGTTAATTATGTTCAGTTCCCAAGGCACAGTACAAGAGTCTTGTGCCTTTTTGCTGTGAGAAGCTGCTCAGCCTCCCACCAAGACCTGCACTTCTGCCCTAACGAGGGGTCTACCGAGGGGCAGCACACAATTAAAGCCATCTTTTGCTCAAGACGGGATCAGTGGGAAATGTTGGCTCTGTACATTCACAGACAATCAAAGCGTGCAGAGGGACCGGCAGTTATCGAGCCGTCATTACGTCTCTCTTCAACCAGACCCCATCACTGCTATCTTTGTGGTCTTGTTTTTGTGCTGCGTGAATTGCAGAGTATGAGTGTCTGCGAGTTCCAGAGTATGAGTGTCTGGGTTCTTTCTGCTCAAAACCCTGTACTGTCTTCACTTCTGAAGGCCTTTATGAAAAATCCCCCATCATCCGTTTTGGGGGGTTGTTGATGAAGAAATTCTAGAAATGAAGTAATTGGAACTGTGAATGGTTCCTCACTGCCTCATTGTTCCATGCAGTGGCCATCTGCTTCGCATACAGCTATATCTCTGTTGTATGAGACTTGAAAGGGACAGAACTGGAATCTACTTCATTAATTCATAGCAGCATAATTCTCCATTGCTTATTGTCCAGAAATTCCTTTAAATGATATTGAAATGTTGAAACAGGATGCTGAAACAAGTCACGAGTGAATCATGTATCTGTTGTGCAATGTGAACTGAAATCATACCACTGTGTTTATTAGCAAACTGTAAAGTACCCAACGAAAAAACAAACAAACAAAAAAAATCCCGCTGTGGCGGCGGTGAAGGGGGGGGGGGCACCCATGACAGTTTTAAGAAGTCTTTGCCTCTGGTTAATTGGCTCTAATATCACTGCGTGATCGATGGAAGCTGACATCAAAACTTGACGACCTAGACTTCGCAGGCGACATAGCGTTGCTCTCCTCCACAAAACAGCATATTCAAAATAAAACAACACAAATGGATGAAGAAGCCAGGCAAGTAGGACTCAACATTAACATACAAAAGACAAAAACAATGAGGATTAATGCAAGAAACCAGGAAATAATTCAGATTAATGGACAAGATCTCTGATCTTGAAGAGGAAGAGCAGTTCACTTACTTTGGAGCCACAGTTTGCAAAGAGGGAGGTGGCATGAAGGACCTGAGGAGTGTCAAAAGCAAGAGGTGCATGCATTCATCAGACTGAAAAAGACCTGGAGCTCAAACAGCATCACAAGAAGAACCAAGCTAAAACTGTACAGGACACTAGTGATGCCAGTACTGCAATACGGATGTGAAACATGGAAAATGAACAAAGGAGACAACAAGGCAGTTGACGTGTTTCATAACAGATACCTATGAAGAATACTCCGTATACACTGGCAAGATCACGTCAGCACTAAAGACCTGCTAGAAAGAGCTGAGATGAAGCCGCTGAGTGAGGAAGTGAAGCTTCTTTCTGAGAAAGAAAGGTAAGAAGCAGGATGGAAATCATGGTCTGCGTGAGGATTGCAGCAGCTGACCAAGTGGAAGCGCTCTGTGAAGGCCTTATGCCTTAAGGCACAAAGTGGATAGGTAACAGGTAATCACTGCGTAGATATTATTAGTCTGGAACTTCGGTGTGGAAGATTTATTTCCAAGCAGATTCCAACATCACAGCAAAAAAAAAGTCTCACTTTGAATGGGCTCTGATTGGTCAGGTCACCCACAACTCTGGGGTGAGCGAAATGTAATTCAAACTGAGAGTGCCAGACCAATCTCCCCAGGGATTTTTTTAACACATTTTTTTTTGTTTTTAACTTCTCATGGGGGTTCCTGGCTCGCAGAAAATCTTGTCAGATGGAGGTCCCTGCACTCCTTGACATCAAAATGTTTGAGAACCACTGCACTGTATAGCCTACAGCCCAGGGACTCTGTAACCTACTTTTATGGGGAAATGCTCTTCTCTAACTCGTGGATATAGAGCTACTGCATTGTCGTGCACTACAATTCAATCTACATTAATAAAATATGATTCTTGCCTCTGTGAGATACTAGGCTGAGAGAGAGAGAGAGAGAGAGAGAGAGAGAGAGAGAGAGAGAGAGACATCGCATATAGCTAAACTGTCTGTTGTTGGCACACAAACGGTCTCTTCATGAGGCGGGCCGATTACCATTCCGAGCACAGCACCTCTGTGGTCACCCGCGAAATGGAGCCGGGTCGGCGGCAATGGCACTGAGGGGTTGACAGTAGTCCGCGACTTGTGTGACGCCCTGACAGGGGGCAGCGAGGGTGGGGGGGGCAGCAATCAGAGTCAGAGAGCATGCAGGGGGAGTGAAAGCCAGCAAGGCAGCAACCCTTCAGTTCAGTCACTCTCTGGATTAACTCGCACTGAGCCTGCGTCACCGGGAAAAGGAAGAAAAAAAAACCTTGCATGAAAGCGATACGAACATCTGGCCACAGCAGCTGTAACGCGATCCGAAAGCAACACAACGAACGACGACGAAGTCAGTCAGTCAGTCAGTCAGCGCCCGTCCGTCGCTCTCCGAAGGCGTTTTCTCTACCGAAAAGGTGCATGCGGGCGAATGCGCAGTAGAGGCATATAATCCCGCACCGCTGCAGCCTAAAAGAGATAGCTAGCGGGACCCTTCGGTTTGCGGGGTTTTATAAAGAACCTAGATATTCCCCCTCACCTCACCACCAATATTTGTCAGTGGGAGGCATTTGGATTTTTTCTTCAACCGCCAGTCATGGATTTAAAGGAGGACCAGCAGCCGTGTTTTCGGAACACCTGAATAATCTCAGAGAGACCCGCGCGCACACACGCACGCACACGCACACACATACGCGCCACCACCATCGGTTCTGTTTTCAGCATGCTCGGCCGATCATAGCCTTGCCGGGAGAAAACAGGCTCTAGTCTAGATACATCATCCTCCGTTCCACTGGGTTGATGTCCCATCTCCATCTGCAAGGTAGGCTAAATTCCATCTCTTATTATCGGGATAAAATATGATGGGAATTCTGAACTCTTTTGGGGAATCTGCCTTTCAAGAAGTGCATTATGGGTTACTGTCGGCTCCGCCGGATCCATTTAAAAATATATATTAACAATTATCCCCCCCCCCCCCCAAGACAGAGGTTGAGCATACAGGGTAGTAGGCTATAGGCTATATAAGCCACCATATAGGACCTATACCGCAAGGTCAAAAAAGAATATAGCCTACCGTAGCCTATCTCCTCATTTTCTAAATAACGCAGTCTGATAGCAATTTTATTTTTAGATTCCACTCGGCTGAATGCTACTGCTGTGTCTTTCTCTCTCTCTCTCTCTCTCTCTCTCTCTCTCTCTCTCTCTCCCATACAGGTGAAACTGAGAATGTCTAATGTATCCATTATGTGGTCGACTCTCGGATGCATGCAGGATTAAATTGATTTTCAGATGTGGAGTTGTTTTCTGTTCTGTAATGTTTCTTCCCCCTTGTGCATGTCTCTCAGCCCCAAGCACCATCATCACCGATATAGCCTACAGCCTGGTGTATAAGGTGTGCCCCGGTTAAATCACATATATTAAAATGCAAATTAGGCGTCAATCATTCACTTTGTAAGACGCGATAAAGTCTAAATTAGCCTTAAAGTAGCGAAAGTAATTATCGGAAAAGTATGTTTCAGGCAGTAAAAAATACCGTGACATATTGGATTGATTGATGCAAACTCGTGAAATATAATGTCCAGGTGATTTGTAAACGGCTGGGTGTGTAATGATCCCCTTTTTATGTGTAGTGTTAGTTATCATATATCTTATTATTCATGACTCAGTCAGTGCCTCAGGCACCGTTGTATATGCTTCACCACTGAAACCAGGCAGGCCCACGCCTCATTTTATACTGCCTATTTGCTCTTACCGCTATGTTAATATAGGCTGCTCGATGCTGCCGTCTTTGCACTGATCTATATATAAAAAGTGATGTATGATTCCGGTGAACCATGCAGACTGCTGTTGGCTCCAATGCCAGAGAGCTCATTGACCCAATTTATGCTCAGAACCACAAACGGAGGTTTTCTCTGTTCCATGTTTTTTTTTTAATCGTTCTCATTGAGATATTTCAAACGCGGCAGAATTGCAAGAAAAGTGATTCTGTGTTTATCTGCATATTCAGCAAACATCATGGACAACATGGACGCGCGCACTGTCGCGCGCGTGCACACACACACACACACACACACACACACACACACACACACACACACACACACACACTCACTCTCACAGTCACACACACACACACACACACACACAGTCACACACACACACACACACACACACACACACACACACACACACACACACACACACACACACACACACACACACACTGGTGCTGCTCTGATGTAGAACAGGGCAGAACTCAGTGTGGTTGGTTGCCAGAAAAGGGAAATGGGATAAGGTACAGACAGAAACAATACATTTCTCTCAGCTAGCCTAACCTAATTTCCCCCCTCCACATTTAGATAGCAATCTGGTGTTCATTTATAGCTTACATAGACATAATTCTGTGCTAAAATGAAAACGGTAGCAGCTAAAACAGTCAGGAATCCATTAACCAGGCGGTTCTCCCCGAGAGCCTTATATAGTATTCCTCTGTCTCTGTCTCCAACAGAGATGCATGGGGAAAAGATGAATTTCTGCATGTTTCTACAGAATGCAGAGTGAGAGATATCGAACTGACAGGACTGAAAATGGTATTCATGCCAGTGACACCGCATCGGCAGGAAGAAAGAGGTCTTACTGAATGTTTGTCGATAAGACTAAAAAGGGATATTTTACCGTGTTTTTTTTACAGCACAGCACACTGCCCATTCAGAATCGTCATCCCACACAAAGGCACTGTGTGCTCCTGACTGTGGAGACTACACTAGTGTCAAAAATCAATGTTGAGTATTTAAGTTTGTTATTTTGTTTAGTCTAGCGCATGTTGCGGATTTTCAACCAGTGGTCCTTTAGGGGTTTTCAGGTGGTCTCCAGCTAAATAACCAAGTAACCAAATTGACCCATATAGATCTTTAACTATTGAGAGCATAAAATGAAACAATTTTTCCTTGTATAATCACAGTACCTGATGATCATGTTTTAGGGAGGAAAAATCATGGCATTCCATTTTTGAGTGGTGCAAACCACTCCAATAACCAGCTTTGTCTGTACCCGTGTACCTGTACGTGGCCCCACGTACAGATGAGCATGGTTGCTATGGTTAGTGTGTGACGTCACTGCACCACTCAGTTCACACGGGTGTGATTTTTAAGTCTACACAATATAGAGAATGTAGAATAATTGTTTGCCTGATGTCTCTCCTACAGTACCACCTCGATACAGCATGGAATTGTGGACAAAATCTTATCCAACGATAACTAAAGTAAATAGTCTTTAGTTTTGGGTTTGCAAGGCTAAATGTCATCAAATGGTGGTCCGACCATGGCTCAAATGCTGAATAAATAATGGCCCTTTGTCTAAAGCAGTGGTTCTCGGCAGTGGGGTCCCAGGTAGGGACCCCCAGCGGTCCTTGAGGGGGTTATCCAAGGGGTCGCCAGCTACATTGTTGAGAGTTATAGGAAATAGGAACCAAATGGACCCTTACAGGCCTGATAATCGAGAATGTACAAATGGGGGTCCATTTGGTCCCATTCGTACACTCTCGAGTTACAGGGTCTGTGGTCTCTAATGCATATAGGGGGGTCCTTGAAATTAAAGTTTGAGAACCACTGGTGTAATGAATAATGTTTGCGGCAGTACATTACAATTGGACTGACTATAATGTTTCCCTGCTGCAGCCACAGCAGAGCCGACCTGCCAGGATTACAGCTGTGAATTTTCCTGTGATACTGCGTGAGGGAAACACTTGGATCTACAAGGGGGAGTTGTAAATGCTGATGAACAGCACTTCTATTGATGCAGTGGGGTCTGCTTAGTATGCTATCCCCTGACACGCACAAACACACACATACACACGGATGCAAACACACATCCACCTGTCCTGCGTGCTCACACACACACACACGGACGGGCACACATGCACACGGGTGCACACACATGCACACACTTTCCCAATCGAAACGGGAAAATAAATTAAACCACAGCAGAGGAGCCCAATTGGCCACTGCTGGGTGTGTTTCTTTTTTTATCCATGTGGAACACAGGAGGGGCATAATCATTGACTCGTTCAATCTCAACATTTAATACATGCGGAATTAGCAGAGTATAAAATCCTCCCCTCATTTTCTCAGTGCTATAGAATTATATAGTCAACGATAAATGGTGGAATGAGTCTGCACTGGCTCCCAGCCTAAACCTTACCTACCTAAAACCAAGCCGTTAATGTGTTGTTTCTTTCCAGACAATTGTCACCGCCATAAATAAGCTCATCTGAAAACGAACTGCTGATTGCATCTCGGGGCCCAAAGTGACGTTTTGCTGTGTTGCCATGGTTTCCAGGCTGTTACGTTACCCAGGACGGAGCTATCACATTCTAACACGGGCAGTTGAATTGGGCAGACATGCACTGACGCTCGAATGTTATACTTGGGTTGCGTGCCAGCATCACATGCTGTAAAACATCAGATCTACAAGCTCACACGTCACAACATATCGCGCCATGTGGCGCATTGTTAGCTTGTAGACCTGATATTTAGTTTTGGGGGAATGACATCAGCACATAAGCCATGTTGAAACACAAACACATATGTGTTGGTGGGTGAGTGGGGGTGGCCTGCCCCATAACTGCATCAGTATTTGAGCAGGATGTTTGGATCCGGACTTACGAGAGCATTTATCAGACACAATAGAATTTTCCTACCGGGGCTCAGTTCAAAATTTGATCCACTCCAGCGGAGGCCTGGTCCATTTGGCTTCGTAAAGTGGTCAGGTTTGAGTAGCCGTTCTGTCGATACAGATTTTTGCCTCGCCGGAGATAAGCGCTGCTCTCGCCCTCCCCCGGTCAACACAACAACAAAAAAAGCCTGCGCAGCCTGTTCGTTTAACTCTGAGAGCATACAACTGGACCCCTTTTCGTGTCCATTTGTATGCTCCAGCTCTCAGAAAGGAGTTAAATGAACCCCTCAGGATTTGACAGGGTGCTCTTGGCAAAAGCAGACATCCAGCTGCTTGCTTACTCTGGGTAAACCCAGGTGGGACGGTGTGCCACCATGTGCCATTTTGTAGCCCTGGCGTGCAGGCATATACTAAGCGAGTATATGCCTTGATTCACTGCCTAAGCGTGTGGATCGCAGAGGCTTTCCTCACACGAGTCCCGGCATAAGTTAGACCATCTGAAAACATATCCCGCATGACCTCTTCGTGTGCGATTGGCATGCGGCGTTGCTGCTGCATAAGGCTTTTCTTGGCGAATGCCACCCCAGGGAGAGCATAGATACTGTATCCTCTCTCCCACAGACAGTCAGTGGTGGAAAAAGTACTTAAGTATAAGTATTGATACTGCAATGTAGAAATACTCTGTTACAAGTAAAAGTTCGGAAAAATCTAAATGTACTTGAGTAAAAGTACAAAAGTAAAAGACCAAAAGTAAAAGTACTCATTATGCAGAATGTCCCATTTCAAGTTTTCAATTGTATAGAAATCTTTTGAAAATAGCAGATCTACAAGCTCACAATGCTTCTCATCGCGACACATTGTGAGCTTGCCGAAATGGCCGAAATGGATATAGGGCTGAAGTGATAAACTAGGCTATGTTTTGTAATAATAATCTAAATCTACAAATTAACTAGTAACTAAAGCTTTCTAATAATTGTAGTGGTGTAAAAGTACAATATTTGCCTCTGCGACGTATAGTGGAGTATAGAAAAGTATCAAGTAAAGTACAAATATACCTCAAAATTGTACAGTACCTTGAGTACATGTACTTAGTTACCGGTACTTTACACACCACTGCAGACAGTAGTATGCTGCTTATACCTACAGGTACCTACCTACGGCTGATGCTACTGCCACGCATGAACGTCTGTCTCCATAGCTGGGGGTTGTTGTGGAGCGAGCTTACCTCTATTAGGCACAATTCCACCCACGGGTGTGTGCCTGCCTGCTTGTGGGTGGGTGCTGTCAGTCCGTACTCTGAGGTAGAGAGAGGATCTTTCTCAGAGGTAGCAGAGAGGAAGAGCCAACTGACTGGCTGAGAAGTGGATTATCACTAATGTGTGTCAGTACAGTATAGCCATTTCCCCTGGTTAATCATGGCTCTCCGTCGTTTCAAATCAAAGCCTGTCTGTTTGCCGTCGGCTTTTACTCTTTACTCTTTCTTTGTGCTGTGCTGTAACTTAATTCTTACATTTTTATTTTTTATTTTAGGTTATTCCTATTCCCTCAACTCTCATTATAATTTTTTTTGTATTCAAATGGCGTTTTATGAGATGTATTTCGCACACCGACTCTTAATGTTTTGTGTGAAGTACTTTGAATTCTATTGAAATGTACTATAGACCTATACAAATAAACGCAATCTTGTTGCCTTCCGTTTCTGGCTGTATTAAAATAACAGAGTAGCTGCCAAGCCTGTAGGTCTTGCAGGGTGCGTAGGCTGTTACATTCTGTCTGAAAATCATTAACCCACGACGTAGCTTAATCATTTTTCCGACTAGGGTATCTCTGTGTGTGTGTGTGTGTGTGTGTGTGTGTGTGTGTGTGTGTGGTGGGTGACATTTAAAGATGAAGTGTTTGATTGATGAAGCCGCTGATTGATGATCTACTTATTTGTTCATGCACTTGATGGGTGTGACATGTTATGCAAATCACGGTGGAACACCCCATGATTAAATGCAAATTAGGGAAGGTGGCAACAGAAATTTCCCGCCGCGCCTCAGTGGACGCCAGGAGGATTGTCCTTTTTGTCCTCAAATTAAGTTTTGGCAGGGATTACCTTCGCGGCCATTCTCTCTGCGTCTGGCTGAGCTTTCACTGGTGAAAAAAAGCCCCGTCTCCACAGAGTGAATCAATATCATGTCTTGAGCGCCATTCGAGCTGGGAAGTAGCAGGTCCTCTCCGCCTCATTGCACACCCAGAGGCCGTGCCATTCAGAGCAAAGCAGGAGGTGGCTGGCATACATTCACACAACCACAGACACGCGCACACACACAACCCCAGACACACACGCACGCACACACTTTGGCTTTCCACTACTTCCTCCCTAGAGTTTAGGGACTGCATATATACAGCATGTGTGTGTGTGTGTGTGTGTGTGTGTGTGTGCGTGCGCGCACGCACGCACGCACGCACGCACGCACGCACGCACGCACACACACACATGTATATTCATTCCTCCCATAGGCACACAGTCAGACACACGCTCTTGTCACCCAGCATGCATAGCATTGTGGCGTTGCGTGATGCAGAAGTCCTGCCATGCTGCCATCTTCGAGCAGTGTCATCCTCAAGCAGTGCTCGTGATTCTCCATGACGTTGCATTCATTCCATCCCTCTCGCCGGCTCCCATCCGCTTCACTCCTGAGATCTTTCTGCCGCTGCCTTCTCTGATTAAAAATCAACAGCAGAAGCCAAAAGCAGGGCACATGGGGGGAGGGGGGGGGGATGAAGTCGCCCCCTTGTAAAAATGGGTCAGGACAGACTAAGATGCATCACTGCTTGCTTGATCAGCGGTATTCATGGCAACGTCAGACACATTGTGCTCTTCTCTCCACCAGTATCATGGCGCTCTTTCCTATTACGGGGCCATTTTTTGGGACGACCTCCTTAAGGCCAGTGTTGATTTTGACAGCAATTTTTGATTTAGTCTTATTAGTCATAGTCTTTTGAACAAAATTCCATTTAGTTTCAGTCACATGTTAGTCATCTAAAAGTCATCAAAGTCGTAATGGCTGATTTCACACAGGCAATCTACAAGCCCTGCAAGCTTGTAGATCTGCTATTTTCAGCATGCAACCAAACAAAAAATCTCTTCTCCACTAGTCCCTTCCTAACATTTTAGTCTATTTAGTCTAGGCGAAATTGTCAATATATTTAGTCTTAGTTTTACTCATCATAGCGGAATCAACACTGCTTAAGGGTGTAATATATTTTATGCTTCTTTCTCAAAATGCAACTTTTGTCAATCTGAGAATCCATCGGCAAAAAAAAATGGAAAAACAGCGACCTCTTTTCCTTTGAATTTGCGTGAGTCAACAGACACTAGCGCAGATGTGACCCGGGGCGTTGCTCCCTTTTAACGTTGAAAGCCAGACCCCTCGTGGCAGCTTGTCCGTCATGTTGCGTGACGTCTGAGAGGTACCCTTCGTTTTTGTTTTACATCTTCGTCATCCAACCATGTCAGGGAAATTATCGTCCCTGTCAGGTGGAAACCTCATATGTCCAAAACTGTTACTTGTGTTTCGAGCTTGCGGATCTGCTACTTGTTCGATGCTTTTATGTGACACTGTACTGTAATATGATCAATATACCGTTAATTTATGAAAACGTCTTTCCCGACAGCAACGGTATATGCTGTATATAAGATCCGCATCAGAGCCCTTATAGTGCAGCTTTACGTTGGCCGGCTCTTTGCTGAGGCAAGGCTTCATGTACTTATATGCCCCCCAAGACCCAGGATGATCCACAGAAGCATTACCACCAACGAACCACAGCAAGCTATAATCATAAATCAGCCACCCTGCTCTGTATTTAAAGGTTAGCCTTTGATATTCCTACTGTAGCTGCAGGATTGGGGTCTCCTGTTCTTCCTCCATGTTTGATTGGATCGGCCTTCGTTCCCCGCATGCAGTAATGGAACACCCGTTGGACAAAATTAAATAGAATTTCATCGCAGACGAGATAACGGCTAATGTCGAATGGGATCCCGCTGCTGCATTGCATGGCTCACCTGCGGAGTTGCGCTCCGCTCTCTTAGTTTTATGACACGCTATATCCCCTGACAAGGTCTCGGGATTCATCAAATGGATCGCTTCTTATCCCCCATCTCGGTTGTGTCATAAGTAAGAGTAGGAGCAGAGAGAGCTGAGAGAAAATCAATAGCCAGGCATAGCACATCCTCGCTGAGGCAGCGGCGCCCAATCAACCCCTCCCACCGTCGATATGATCCTGGGAGACATCATTCTAATTCTGATGAGGGGATGGACTGCCAGTCTAGACTTTCATTCTGTACACAAACATAAAAGGACCGGCATTATCATATCAAAAACGCAAAACAGGAATAATAGCATCAGCAAAATGGGGGCCTAAAAGGTAATAATGTGCACAAAAACATACAGGCTCGTTCTCGGTGTTATTATTTCCAAATATGCAAGTATCCCATTATTTTAATGTAGTCCTTTGTGGTTTGCTCAAATGTTGACTTCTATAGATTTCGGATTCACTGTGACTCTTAGTTGTGACGGCGCCAAAGCTGTCATCTTAGCTTTACAAAACATAACCCTTGGTGCAGTATTGTGATGAGAACTGTCAGCACAGACTACAAAAAGTACAAAACAAACCTCATCGCAAATTCCTTCACATCCCCCATATGCTTTGCAAATGACATTTCTCTCTCTCTCTCTCTCTCTCTCTCTCTCTCTCTTTCTCTCTCTCTGTCTGTCTCTCTCCCTCTTTGCACTGATTCTTTTTAGGTGTATCGGCCTGACCAGAAGACACCATGGAGTCCATTATTTTGGTGTATCTGATGGTCATCGGCGTGGCCGCGAAGGCCCACAAGGTCCAGGTCTGCCCCAAGCGCTGTGTCTGCCAGATGCTCAACCCCAACCTGGCGACCCTGTGCGACAAAAAGGGGCTGCTCTTCGTGCCCCCGAACATCGACCGCCACACGGTGGAGATGCGCCTTGGCGACAACTTTGTGACCAGCATAAAGCGCAAGGACTTCGCCAACATGACCAAGCTGGTGGACCTGACCCTGTCGCGGAACACCATCGGCTCCATCTCGCCGCACGCCTTCAAGGACCTGGAGAACCTCCGCGCGCTCCACCTGGACAGCAACCGGCTGGCACGCATCACCAACGACACCTTCAGCGGCATGTCCAAGCTGCACCACCTCATCCTCAACAACAACCAGGTACAGTACATGAACAGGTGGTGCTAAAGGTGCTGTTCTCTTTTTTTGCACTAGGTATGTTGGCCTGTGTGTTACCCTATTGTGCTGAATATAAGTCTTGAAAAATAGGGGTCGTCTTATAATCAGAGTCGTCTTATGTTCGGCAGAATACAGTATTTAGATGTTGTACGAGTCACTGTGTCACTCTATTGTCTTGTATTGTAATGTAGTGTACTGTATTTATGTATGCTAAAGTGCGGGTTGTTGTGTAACTTGTGTGTAAGACAAATTTCTCCCTCGGGAGACGAAATAAAGTAACCTTGAATCTTGATGAACCAACTGTCAGGAACGAGAAAGAACCAGGGCAGTGGTGGAAATAGTATACTCAAATGTTGTACTTAAGTAAAAGTATCAATACTGCAATGTAGATGTACGTTACAAGTAGAAGTCCCGTATTCCAAATGGCTTCAAGTAAAAGTATACAAAAGTATCGGCATCAAAATGTTTTTTTAAAGTACTAAAAGTATTGCAGAATGTCCTATTTCACAAGTTCAAAATGTGTACAAAATCGTTTGAAAATAGCCGATCTACAAGCTCACAATGCGTTGCATTTTTAAATGGCCGATATCTATAGGGTTGAAGTGGTAAATGTATGCTTTCTAATATCGCCAAAGTAACTAGTATCTAAAGTTTTCAAATAATTGGAGTAAAAGTAATTAATTTGGCTCTGAGATGTAGTGAACTAGGGCAAAGGAAAACACGAGCCCCCCCCCCCCCCTCTCTCTGTTGTACATAGAATATAGAATATATACAGGTTCTTCTTCTTCTTTTCGTGTCTTTGAAGTATGTGGTTAGATGACAGTTTTCCATTTCTTTACACAGTCTTTCGTATCATTGTTGAACTCTGCAAGATCTTTCAAGCTGCACGGGTTGGGTAGTAGAGGGCAGACAAGGCAGTGCTGCATCGTATGGTCCTCTTCTCCACATTCACAGATGGTTTTGTAGCCCCATCTGGCCATAGCAGCTTTTGATCGCCCCGTCCCAGTTGTACATATAATACACTATGAAGTTGTTGAACGTTATACTAATCTGTACATAGATTACACTGTGAAGTTGTTTGCACAAAGTTAGGAAGCAGCTACCAGGGGAAAAAAGAAAAGACAAATGCTGCTGGTATACAATATAGATTTTATGCACAAGTACATTCGATGATGCTCCATTTTATTCTCTCCTTGCTCTCTTTTTGCATTCTTCCTTTTTTTTTATCATTATTCTACTGTTATTATCTATGGTGTTGTATTGTCTGAAGGAAACCAAACGAAATAAGTTTTACTCTTATTATGTACCTGTACACACAAGACAATAAATGACAATAAAGTACCACCTTGAACCCTTGAACCATCAGCTGACCCACATCCACGTGGGGGCGTTCAATGACCTGACGGCGCTGGAGGAGCTCGACCTCTCGTACAACAACCTGGAGAGCGCGCCATGGGTGGCCATCCAGAGGATGCCCAGCCTCCACACGCTCAACCTGGACCACAACATGCTCAGGTGAGCCACACCCACAATACTAGAGGGAGCGACAACAACCATCAGCACTGCCACCCAAGTGTGGAATGCCCTGAAAAAATGCTGATCATTGGCTTCCTTTAAAACAGGCCTGATAATCCACCTTTCGGCAGGCCAAAGGGAGAGGAAATAATCACTTCTCCCTTAGACAGGTCATCACCACCCCCCTTATACCCCTTTTCTTTTTTTTTCTTCCACTCGCTTAAACTTATTTGCCATTCTTTACAAATTAAAACATTTTAAAATAGTTCACCTAGCCATTCTACATCGACAAGTTTAGTTTAGGGATAAGGCGTGATGGTGGTGCAAGATATAAGGGATAGTGGTTTATATTTTGTGATGACATTGAATTTTGTAGTTATTTTTCATGTCATGTTTATGAATTGAATTTATTTTGGGTACTATCCTTTTAGACCAAGTGTTTGACTGTACTCTGTTGCTGTTTTCACATTTCTGTCTAATAAAGTATTTAATCAATCCATCAGCTACATCCCGGAGGGCACCTTCTCCGGCCTGCAGAAGCTCAAGCGGCTGGACGTCACCTCCAACAAGCTCCAGAAGCTGCCGCCGGACCCTGTGTTCCAGCGGGCGGGCGTGCTGGCCACGTCAGGCAGCATGGGACCCACGTCGTTCGCGCTGAGTTTCGGTGGGAACCCGCTGCGCTGCAACTGCGAGCTGTTGTGGCTGCGCCGGCTGCGGCGCGAGGACGACCTGGAGACGTGCGCCTCGCCGCAGCACCTGGCCGGGCGCTACTTCTGGACCGTGTCCGAGGAGGAGTTCCTGTGCGAGCCACCCCTCATCACCCGCCACTCCCAGGTATTCAGATTCCAGTTAGTGGGAAAAGTACTCACAATTTGTTGAGCGGTGCTATATCCGCTCCAGGCACAGCTTCGTGTTTGTGTATGTATGTCTGTCCGTATCGGAATGTCCGTTGACGCACGCACGCACGCACACACACACCCACGCGCACACACACACACACACACACACACACACACACACACACACACACACACACACACACACACACACACACACACACACACACACACAAGCAGCACCATTCAGTTCACACGTTGGTGTGATTTTTACTTAAGTAAAAGTATCAATACTGCAATATAGAAATAAATACAAATTTTTCAAATAATTATAGTGGAGTAAAAGTACAATATTTGCCTCGGAGATGGTAGTGGAGTAAGTAAAAGTACTGAAAATTGGAAATACTCCAGTAAAGTCAAAGTATCTCAAAATTGTACTTAAGTACAGTACGTAAGAAAATGTACGACTAGCTACATTACACCACTGATTCAGATTCAGTCAGATTCTGATGATTTCGCTGATCGCGGACAAAAAGGGCGATTAATTTGTAGCTTAGCCAGTCCATACATACAACAACAAAAAAACTCATATGCAAGGTATGTTATGTCAGAGGGCAACAGATCAACATACATAGGTCAGTACGAGGAAATAATGAGCAACAGTAAAGTAAAAGAAAGGGCTATATTAATAGAATTTAAAAATATATATCGTCTCTGTTTGGTGTCCAAAACTGTTACTTTCCAGGATTCAAATTCAAAAATAGCAAAAATAGCAGATCGACAAGTCCAAAACAAGCTTTCGAGGTTGCAGGTCTGCTACATTTACTGAAATGCTTTTGTGTGACTCTATAGTAATAGGGCATTCATGTACGAAAAATCACAAAAATAAAAATAGAGAGATAAGAGGCTTCTGCCAGGTTTCAGCAGCGATATATAATAGTTCATATAAATAACTGAATTTAAGGAATGCAACTTAATGTGAAATGACTAGGCCTATAGGCCTGTTGTCGCGTTTAATAGCCTGAGAGCTGAAGGAGCGAAGGACTTACTGGGCCGGCTTGTTCTCCTAAGAGGCACATTATAACACCAGCCTGAGGGCATTTACAGTGAATCCACTGCGGTGGTTCAGGTTGGCAAATAATTCCTCTTGCTTCCCGGGCCAGGTGTGACCTCGGCGCCGTGCGTGGGCTGGCAGAGAGTGAGGCTATGCGGCTTGCTGATCAGACTGCGGATGCTTGCCTCTGGGTTTTGGAGAAACCCAGCCCACTCTATTGTCTGGTTACCAGTGGTTCTCAACCAGTGGTCCGGGGACCACCAGTTGTCCTTGAGGGGGTTGCAGCCTTCAGGTGGTCCCCAGCTAAATGATGGAGAGTTGGTAACCAAATGGACCCTTATAGATCTTGATCTCTCAAGAGTTAAATTATTGGTAAACATCTGATTAGTATGGAGCCCCTGAATGGCCATGCATTCAAAATATATTTTATTAGTTAAGATATTAACTTGTACGTACAAGATATTATCTTGTCCGTACAAGATATTATCTTGTCCGTACAAGATAATATCTTGTACGTACAAGTTATATCTTGTACAAACAAGATAATATCTTGTACGGACAAGATATTATCTTGTACGGACAAGATAATATCTTGTACGTACGAGATAATTATTATCTTGTACGTACGAGATAATTATTATCTTGTACGTACAAGATAATATCTTGTACGTACAAGATAAAATATATTTTGAATGCATGGCCATTCAGGGGCTCCGTAGATTAGCCTAATTCAGCCTAATTCATAATTGTTATTTTTGATCAGCGGTTGCCTGTTATCTCTGCTATGAAACCACATCAATACAGCATGAATGGAATTGATATCCAACGATAACAAAATACAAGTTTTGGGTCTGAGAGGCTAAATCTCATCAAATGGTGGTCTGGGGCTCAAATGCAGAATGAACTAGAAAAAGTGCCCCTCAGGGCACGGGTCGCCACCAGGGCAGGTCAGGTTGTGGCCTCCTGGTGGCGCTATAATAAGCCAATGTGAAAAGGGTGCCATTTCTTATTGGCAATTGGATGATTTGAGGCATTTTTTTCCAAAAATGTTTTGCAAAAATCCATCCATCGTTGGCATCTAGGGAGTGTGTGTGCAAAGTTTGGCATCGACCGGATTAACGGTGCCGGAGATTTGCTGGTAACAGACGGACGGACACACACGGACACACGGACGGAGTGCAAAACATACTCTCTCGCCATGCCTTCGGCCTGGTGGAGACAATAATAATGGACCTTGATATGAAAAAGGTTGAAAACCACTGCTTTATTATTATGACCATTTTTGCAAATCTTTTGTATGGCACAAAACCCCACCATGTTGGATTAACTCATTTAATCACATTGTGGACATACACATATTCAGAACACCGTTGTGGGTGAAACGCTGGTAATTCTATGACGGATCATCTGTGAAGTGCTTGCCACACAGTGGGATCTTATGGTGATTTAACTCAACAGCATCCAAATGAAATGAAATGAACCCAAATCCTTGCTAAATAATCACAGCGATATTGTCTCATTTACATTCAGAAGGCCTCCGACGGATAATTATGAGAATTAATTTCCATTAAGGCCATTGCATATAAACTCGCCCCCCAAAATTCTGTCACGTTGATTATCGCGCCTTCATAATCTCGGTAATTGTGATTATCGTTATTATGATCAATCGCTGATTATACACTCATATCAACCAGTGCAGCTTTAAAAGCCCAACAATTTAGAAATATTAAGGCTTTAATTATAGTAGCTCAGTCATTGAGACTGACTTGCCCCCAGCAAGAATCATGCCCACGGCACTATGTCTAACTTCACTGCAGTTCTTTGCACATTCTGACACAACTGTATTTGGCCAAATACGTGTACAGTACTGTCAGTACACCCATCATCGTCTCGGCCGGGTGGAAAACCTCATATATCCCAAACTGTTCCTTTTCAGGATTCAAATTCAGCAAAAGTACAAGCTCGAAACACGCCTCTTTTCGATCTTGTGAATCTGCTACTTTTGATGCTTTTATGTGATGCTGTATTATTTATGATCACTACAAGCTCATAGACAGCTTGTAGACAGTGGTGTGCATTGTGCACAGACATTTTGAGGGGCAGGTGCTCATGAGAAAAAAGGGCACCTTGTGCGGCGCGTGGAACTGCCTAGTGTGTGAGATTTATAGATTTTGGGGCATAAATTATATATTAGCATCTTTTAATCCAGAATTGGTTGATGTCACCATGGGCCACATACTGTACACTGTACCAAAAAAAAAGAACATTCTAAAGGGCACTTTGGGGTCCAGAGGGAAAAAGGGCAGGTGCTCTAGCACCACCTAGTGTCTATCTGTGCACGCCCCTGCTTGTAGATCTGCTATTTTTGAAAAATCGTGAAAACATGTGCAAATCTTTGAATACATACTCTTTCGTTTTAACTCAAATATTTGCTTCTGGGGGTCTCTGAAACAACATATTTTCAGATGGGGGTCCGGCGGCCAAATATTTGAGGTCCTTGACATGCAAAAGTTTGAGCACCTGTCAGGATTTTGGAGACATTTTGTAGAATCATGTCCTCAGGTCTAAATGGGTTAAAATATCGATATGGAGATAAGAGGTTTCTGCCGGACAGCAACGATATAAGATATTAAAGTCAATTTCCAATTAAACCAGACAGTCTAAAGTCTGGCCCGGCGGCCAATCGTGACACGAGGGCAGATTTTATATGGCCCGCGGCGGCTTCCTTCCTGAAATGTATTATTGATGGCCCGCCAGACAGTAGAGTCATGTGAAATTCATACATTGACTTTCCTTAACTTCAACCTGGGAAAACAGGCCATTTCTCAGTAGAATTTGTTAAGAATACTTTGTTACATGAATGCGATTTTTATCGTATTTTAGATTCATTACTCTGTTTTTGTTTCGATTTTTCACACCTGGTTACATTTGGCTGCACTGATATTTTGACAAAAGATTATTTATTGGACTGTAAATAATAGCAATGCAGTGCATGTGATTGTGAACGAACAGTTGTGTTGTTTTGTTGCTCACAGTACACACAGATGAATGGCTTACATTTGGCTCCACTGCCAACAAAATCTATTGATATTGTACTGTACTGTATTGTACTGTACTGTATAAAACTGTTGCGATGCATTTATGTGAGATTGTTATGGTCCAACGGTATGGCAGGAGATGCAGTTAGTCCTAAGGAATTTTCATATTGTCAAATATGCCCCGCTTTGAAAAAACATCCTTTTCTCGATTTGGAACATCGTACAATTGGAGTGGATTTGTCCCTCTAGGTTACTCTCAACATGTGGGTCGAAGAGTTTTTAATATTTAATATCATATTGTCTATGTCCCTCAAACTTATTTCTAATGGTTTGAGCCTCAATCACCACTCTGATATAACCAGTCCATGGCATTTCTTTTTTGCTTCTTAAGATGTTTTATCTGCAGTAACACAATGTCCTGAGGTGGTAGGGGTGCTCATATACAACTTATTTAATATTTGAGTCATTATAATACTGATGCTAGATAAACATAGGCTTGTTTCCATTCTATGCCAGCTTGGAAAATCAACAATGGCAATGACATTGTAAACAAAGTGGAAATGCAAATTTTGAACTGAAGACTGAAGAGGAATTATACAGTAGTATGGTGACATTGATGACATCACAAATACGACCAAATCAGTTGAGCTGTTCCTGAGAGCAATTTCCATAAAAGCCCCTATATGATGAGAAATCCTGATTGTTCAAAATTGCATATTTGTGGGGATAGAAAATACACAGGGGAGCTCAAAAAAAAAGTTGAATTTTATGTTATAGGTCCTTTAAACAGTAAACAAATCAACATACAGGATGGGTATGCAGGGTATCTGCACATTTGTAAAGTGACAATTTTAGGACTTTAAAGATAAAATAAACTCAACTCCTACAATTTCAAGTGCTTGTCAGGTGCCGTCATGTAGCTCAAATCTGATTATTTTGGGGGGGCCACGCCCTGCTCTAACTAACAAACTAACTGGCTTGATCTTGACCGCAGGAACTGCGAGCCCTGGAGGGCCAGAGTGTGACTCTCCGCTGTAAGGCCAGGGGGGACCCAGACCCCGTCATCCACTGGATCGCCCCTGATGGACGCCTCATGTCCAACTCCTCGAGGGCTGCGGTGCACAGCGATGGCACCCTGGACATTCTCATCAGCACCGTCAAGGACTCTGGTAGGAGGGCAACAATTAACTAAACAAACTCATCCATTTAACACTTAGCCGTGTGGCCACAAGTGGTAAATAGCTTGCGAGAAACGTTTATATTTCAATTGCGATGAAAAGTCTGAAATCAGACCCGAACCACGGATGTCTGATCAGCAAAACCGCTGTATGATCACCTCAATCTGAGCTTCAATTCCAATAAAAACAGCTAGATCGTCACTAAAGATAGTCTGGATGAAGGAAAATGATCGATGACATCACCACCACGGAAGCAAAGCATTGCCAGGCGACGATGGCGGCAAGAGCCGGTAAAAATCATTAAACCATACGTCACAACGAAAAGGAGTAGGCAGAATTTCCTACCCCTTCAGGCTATAAATTGAACTCGCCCAATCTCGCTCTTAGCAGAAAAGGAGTTAAAAAACGTATATATACGTCAACAGCAGACAATGTGTAAATGGATTATTAAAGTAGGACTCTGGTAGGAGGGCAACAATTATCTAAACAAACTCATCCATTTAATGGATTATACACAAAATTGGTGCCAATTTTATAAAAAATTAATTGACTATTAAAAAGTTGAAAAAAGAAAAGATAAAATCAAAATGACGTGTCACATCTCTGCTATTCTCCCTATTTGTACGTATAAAATTACGCTTCAAGTACACGGTAAAATAACATCATGTGGTTAATCAATTTGTTGATATATATTTCTAGTTTTCAAATATTCTTTTTTTTAAATGCCTCTCGATTATTCGGTTGATCAAAAAAGTAATTGATACAATAATCGCTGAGAAAATAATCGATTGTTGCAGCCCAGACTCTGGTCTGTTTGCAGCTGTCTGCACTTGTCTTCAGAATCAATTGTTTAGTTGTATTTAATGGTGGCTAGTGGTAAGGCTTACAGTAAGTGCTTCCTCAATTAATGTTTGGAGAGTGGGAGTGGACCGGCCTGCACGCTGATTAAGAGATTTGCAGTTCATTGTAGTTGTTCTTAACCTTGGTGTTCTTGGACCCCTGGCACTGTTCATCTAGTTAATTATTTCCCTGGTGTTGCAGGTCCACCTTAGCCTGACACTCTGAATTTTCATTTCGTTTCACTTCAATCGCCAGGACATATTTTTTTAATGGTAGCGATTCAGGGCTAGGCTAGGTCCACCTACTGTAGTCCCAGTTCAGACAGCTAGAACAACACAGGTGAATACAATTATTAATCACCTGGTAGGATATAAAACCATTTAAAATTGTTTGCCTGTAAGCTGACAACACTTAAGTCACTGGTTCTCGACGGGAGGTGTGGGGAGTCTGGGGACCCCCAGGGGTCTTTTAGGAGTTACCGATCTGTAACAGGATCCGTTATTTTCAGACCAGGTGCCAGGTTAATTGTTTACCTGGTAGTTTAAAAGTACAGATTGTTATTTAGATAGCATATTGTTTAGACATGTTGCCAAGTTCATGGTTTACCTAGTTCCTCGAGGCACTACACTGCTCTGTCTGCATTCTATTTCTGTAATTATTTATCTTGCTATTGTAAGTTAGTCACTATGGATAATAGTAATAGTAGTGTCTGCTAAATTCCTAAATTGTAAATCGTCAGGCTCTTTCACATGCGTGGCGTCCAATCCGGCCGGGGAGGCCCAGCAGACGATGGACCTGCTCATCGCCAAACTCCCGCACATCACCAACAGCACCCTGGTGGAGCAGGAGCCCGACCCAGGGTCGTCGGACATCGCCACCGTGACCAAGACCGGCGTGGAGGCTGGAGGAGGGGTGCCTCTGGGAAACGCAAAGACTGGCCAGGACAAGCGGGTGGTGATCGCCGAGGCTACCTCCACCTCCGCCTTGGTGAAGTTTAACTTCCAGAGGAGCATCCCTGGAATACGCATGTTCCAGATACAATACAACGGCACCTATGATGATTCACTGGTTTATAGGTAGGTAGTAGTGTGAGAGCCAAGTGAGTCATGCTGAGTCGGTCTGAGGCCATGCTGAGGTTGGATGATCAATCTAGGCAGCAGCAGCCGTTTTCTAAAAATATAGGCCGGTACATACGAGACTTTTACCGATTCTTCAGAAACTGTAGCTATGTGGATGCATCGTATGACGCATTTAAGCCGTTTTGACCGAAAATAGCCGATCAACAAGCTCATCGTTCTAAAAATGTAGGCTGTAGCGTACAGACAAGATTTATACAAGTTCATTGACACATCACAGTCATAGACATCTTAAATTCGGAGTGGGCATATGATGCTTTGTATTACAGGCATAATACAAATAAGTCATGACCTACAGTTAACTGTTGAATTAAACACCATATACGTTTTTGACCGGGGCCCCCCTCGTTTTTTCACTCTGCACCAAATCTATTTTCGCCAACTTTCCGCATTAATGTGGCATGCCCCGAATAGTGACACTAGGGTTCATGTGGTTAAACCCCTCTGGGAAGAAACTGGGATACTACACAACCTGGACTGGCATTTGTGAAACAGATGTAACAGAACTACAGAAATACAGAACTCTGTATTTGACCTACAATCCCCACGCGTGTGATAAGAAGATGAAAGACAAGTCAAGAAGCCAGAATTTCACAGGACGTGTCAAAGGCTGATCCACATGGGCTTGTTTGAGAAAACTGCCATAGACAGCATTCTTTCCACTCCACCTTCTTTCTCTCCATATTATTTGGAGCTGATGGGATAAGATCGGCGCACGCGCGCACGCACGCACGCGCGCACGCACGCACGCACGCACGCACGCACGCGCGCGCACACACACACACACACACACACACACACACACACACACACACACACACACACACACACACACACACACACACACACACACACACACACACACACACACACACACACACACACACACACACACACACACACACACACTATCCAGGTGGACCTTGAGTCAACAACAGAACGTGGGCATCCAACCCAAGTATCAGGCCTGTGAACCGGGCGTGTTGTGAACAAATATGCACAGCGTCCTGAGTCGCAAGCCTTTTAATCATCAGCAGACGACTGGAAGTTGACAGCAAATAAACCAAAATCGTGGAGGGGGGAAACCTTGTGTGTCCAAAACTGTCTCTTTTGAGAAAATGGAGAAAAGAGAGAAAAGTGTTCCAATAGATCCAATGTAGTTATTACTTTAATCACACGCTCTTAGACTTTACCACAGTTTCACTTTCACACAAAAAAATTAGCAAGCTTACATCACTATTTTTGCTACTTTATGTAAAAATAAATAAATATGGAGATACGAGGTTACTGCCTGACAGAAAGGAAATGTCACAAAAGATCATTATACCAACGTGTGTCAAATGGCCCCGCGAGAGACTGACGATTGTCACGCCATTTCATCCAGACAAAAGATTAAGCTGCTTAATCTGATTTGTTTCAGTCTGCTCTGCTGTCATCTAACTCCTTGCAATGCCTAACAGAGTTAGTGATAGTGCCGCTGGGCAATGCAACCACAAACTTGCTGTGGAAGGCCAGGGGGGCTTTAGTTGAAGCGTGCCTAATTACTACGCTGGCGCTTTGCCCATGGGCCATCACGGAACTCTGGTCGGCTGGTCAGGGAGCATGCAGGACTCAGATGACTCAGGGATGGCATCTTAGGGTTTACGTAAAGGACAAAGTATCAATACTGCAGAAATACTACTGTAGAAATACTGTGTGGAGATACTGTGGAGTTTGCATGTTCTCCCCGTGTCACCTAGGGTAGGTACCCTCACAAAAAACATGCAGTAATCCTGGTCTCTAAACTGCCTCTTCCTGGCCAGCCGGGGCGCCTGATGGAGGGGAAAGGAACTGGTTGGAATAAGGTGTTCCTTCCACGCGCTACGTCCAACCAGGGAAACTCCCCCCTGTCAGGTGTAACGGAGCAACTTGGACACTCGGGTCCAAGTTAGGAGTTAACTCCATTTTTGAGGTTTTTGATTTTTTTTGTGTTATTGAACACCCTTTACGTCTGTGTGTTGGTTAAACAAATATGGAACCAATGAAAAGTGGTATAAAGCACTTCGGACCAAACCGCTTAACTCCATTGGACCCTCAAACTGTCTGCTAAAGCAACTAACTCCACCACCTCTCCCCCTCTCATGCAAGTAATTGACAATGTAAAGTCACAACACCAATTTTGATGAGGCAGTATTGCTTTGTTTTCAAAATATAAGGTTTCTTTATTTCCTGAAAAATGTGTATTTTTCATTTCCTGAAAAATGAACATTTTGGAGTTAGGTGGGTTCTTCCCGACAGCACAGATATGTAATAGCCTTTGTGTTTTTTATTTTTACAGGATGATACCCCCGACCAGTAAGAACATCATGGTAAACAACCTGGCAGCTGGGACCCAGTATGACCTGTGTGTGTTGGCCATCTACGATGACCAGGTGACCTCGCTGACGGCCACCAGGGTGGTGGGCTGCATCCACTTCACCACGGAGCCCCAGTACCTTCGCTGCCACTTCATGCAGTCCCAGTTCCTCGGCGGCACCATCGTGGTCATTATCGGAGGGATCATAGTGGCCTCTGTGCTCGCCTTCATCATCTTCCTCATAGTGCGCTACCGTGTCTGCCACCAAGGAGAAGTCGATAAGGTCAGCAGGCGTCCTTTCGAAGTTATCTCTACCATTAAGGGGCCGTGCGTGTCCACAGAAAACTAGGGTAAAAGACACGCTGTAGTGGTTGTATTCCCAGCGCCTGAACATTCAACGAGCTCAGTGTCAGTGTTTTTGGCGGAAAATAGTGCAACCTTTGGAGAGGAGCATGCAGCGCTCCACCAGTGTCACATTTGATCCTCCTTGTTGTGTCCAAGAACCCGGTTATTTAAGACATGAAGTCAACCATTCTTTCAGCTAGGCTATTTGTGCTAATAACACAGACGGCACAACGTTTGAGCACAGCAACGGTTCACAGGTTCAACAGTAAGGGGGCACCAGTAAGCGCCCCGTGCGTACGCTCTGGAGTCAGGACATGATATCCAAAGTACTCCTCTGCTCAAAAACGTTTTCTGTGGACATCACTGCCCCTTAGTGATCATCTTGTTGTTGAAAGGGTCAACTAAAAGTTGCTTACCTGTCCATTGCTTTCACACCTGTCACGCCGTCCATCGCTCTCACACCTGTCTCTCCGTCTTCCCACACATTCTCCAGGCTCTAGAGATGGGCGACATTCGTTCTCTGAGCAGCGAAGGGCAGCTGCAGGGCTGTGGCCTCCCCAAGTCACTGTCCAAGCAGGTGCTGCGGCCAGAGAAGAACGACAAGGAACGTCTGCGAGTTGCCCTGCCTCCGCCGGAGCCCGCCAAGCAGCGACTCCCGGTGACACCGGTCGGCACTAAGCCTTCACTCCCCGACTGCACCGTCTCCAGCTCTGCAGCAAGCCACAGCTGGCACCCGGCCTCCCCAAGCACCCCGAGGCCAAAGCGCTCCACCGCCTCCTCCTCGGAGGCCCGGCGCACCGAGGCCCAGGTGGACGTCGAGCTGGACAACAGGAACCGCAATAACTCTTCCGATGTCAAGATGGGCGTGGCTTGGTCTGAGATGGCCATACCCGGACAAACCGCCACATGGACCACGGCTCCCAGGGCTCCGCGGCGGCCGCACCCGGCCCCCCGCCAATACATGACAGTGCCTGCGGGGGGCATGAGGGTGAACCGCAGGCACTCGCTGAACATGGACTCCTATAAGGAGCGCTGCTACGTGCCCTGCCCCAAACCCGGGGCCAGTTTGCGGTCCAAGCGGAGCCTGTCGATGAGTGGGGAGTTGCCCCAGCTTGAGGGCGTGACAAACATTCGCCGGGCCAGGGACAAGCTTTCCAGGTCCGAGTGGCTTCTGGAGAGCACTTTATGATTGGGATTTTACGGCCTAGTTTCTTTGGTTCTCCTCTATTGGATTTGTGGCCCATTGCAAAGGAGACAGGGATTTTATGCCTTTTTTTGAGTTTTCAAGCTCTCTATTGAGGGACCTCAAAGGTTTCTCACTTACAGTATATCTGGGGGAAGGGAGAAGGGGTATTGGCAGGTATACAGGGTTTATGGGCAAATGTTTGTCATTTGTTTTCTATCTTATAATCTATCAAAATCTTCTTTATAGCGACTTCGGATCGAACTCTAATGAAAGGCACAACAATGTATAAAGGAAGTACATGTAAAAAAGAAAAAAAAGAAAACAGTTACATTGTGTAACATATATCTCAAGACACCTGTATGTGTTCACATGGTATTGAATACAGTAACCTTGTCGGACATATTTACTATATCAACGACAGAAAGGGAAATCCTTGTCAAGCGGCAGGGGTGAATATATCTCATTCTCATTTACTTAAAGCGATACAATCTTTGTAGACTTCGGACATGATTCTTGTCTCCAGCTCCCCGCAGACAGATTGTGACATGACTTCATTACCTTGACGGAGGTTTTGGGAACATTATGGATGCGTTGCTCACCGCCAGAGGTGTTGGAACAGAATGTAGTGGATAGATAGATGGAACCCAATCGTTTCATCGTGACACACCACCAGACACAGCACGAGGCGATGTTCATGGCACATGTCGACTCAGCCTAATACTGCCCTACGGTTTGAATCGATACATTTTTTATCATGTAATTACATAAGAACTCAACACTGATAGGATTGCTGTCACGGCTGATTTGAAGCAACAAATGAACTACGCCGCCGTGGCGGGTGCAGGAAACGGCTATGTGCGGCTGGAATCCAGAAGAAAGGCGAGTTACTGCTCATTTTCACATTTTTTACTGTTATGACAACACCAGGTCATGCCAATGACGACCATTGTAAATTAACTTAAAGAGATAAAGATAATCACAGGAGTACAGGAGGACGTCAGCTCTTGATTTTGCTGTTGTTTCTGTTTGATGTTTACAAGTATAAATAAACAAGTGACAAATAGGGGATTTAGGTATGTTTTTTCAGTACTTCAGCATTTGCCTCACATGCACTCTAATACTCATCCAGTTTGTCTCGGCTGTCACACCCGCATGTCCCCATGCGGCTGCGGCCTCTGATAGTATCTGCCGTGTGAGCCAATGTGCCTGTACAAAGGGAATGTGATGAAAAGAGGACATGCTAGTCGTGCTAGGCTGTGGCTCAGGAGGTAGAGGGGCCGTTTGGGAACCGAACTGGACGGTTGCCGGGTTCGATCCCTGACTCTTCCTGGCTTTGGCCTTGTCATTTTTATGTATTTGATGTATTACCATGTTTTTGTTTTTGCTTACTGTAAGTCGCTCTGGATTAAGAGCGTCTGCTAAATGCCTAAATTGTATATTGTAAATTATCATTGAACAAGACACTGAACCCCTGACTGCTCCCAAATGAGGGTGGTACCCGGCATGGTTGCCCTCTGGCGGTGGCATGTGAATGTGTGTTGAATGGGTCAATGTAATGCACATTGCAACGTGCTTTGGGAAACGGTGCTATAGAAACGCAGACCATTTCAACAGGAATGTTCGTCTGCCCTCGGACTCTGCACCATGGGGGCTACACAGACTCACTCTGCCACATGAAGGGGTTAACACAGCATCCCCAACAAACTACAATTACTGTAATGTCTCAGATAACGGGAACGTCATGACATGGTATATACATTATGTACTCTGGAATACAAGCTGATCTGATCCCCTGTGTGAATGTGGACGTCTGGTCGTGCAGGATTGATTTCCTTGTCTGTGTTTTACTGGGTACAGTGCGCCTACACAGTATGCCTCTCGCCTCTGAACTGGACCTTGAGAGCTGCAGCATATTGGGAGATTAATTTACAATCTGGAATGAAACAGGGGGAAACTTGTTGAGACGAGGCGCACATATGTCAAGACATAAATTAATTACCGTCACCCCAAACAGGCTGGGTCGCAGCGCCTTTATTTATTATTTTCTTGCTCATTACGGGTGATTAAAATGCTGGCAAGCCTGGCCCAGACCTTGATTCAGTCTCTGGTGAATGCCAGAGGTGTATGTTAATAATAGATGCGTTTCTGGGGAAAGAGAGAGAGAGAGAGTGAGGGGAAGGAGGTAAAGAGAGAGGAGGGCGTGATGGTGGTAGATGGAAGGTTTTTGAAACGAATATGGAAAGGAGGGTAGGATGAAGGTGAGGCAGCGTGGTTATAAGGAGAGCGGAGAGGTGGAGAGGGGAAATGAAAAATGAAAAATGAAAAAATGTAGAAGGAGAGACAGAGAGAGGACACCGGGAGCGGAGAGAGAAATGGAGCCAGGGACGGGAGGCGCGAGAGAAAAGAGCATTCTTTGTACGCCACGCCACATATACAGCCTCGGGGCTCGTTAGAATTCAGAGCACCTGCACAGAGGAGCTGGGGGACGGGGCGGGGGAAAGAGGGGGGGGGGGCTCTCCTGGAGGTCTGACACAGAGCCCTATGGCCAAATCAGAAGCACATGCCTCCCCTCGCAACCTGCATTAAGCTGCCCTTCTCTCTCACCCCCACCACCACCACGGGATCTCCCTGGTTTCACCTCGCCAACTGACCTATCACCTAGCTCCCAGCTTCCTCCAACTCTTCATCAATTCCTCCAGAATTGTGAACGCACGCAGGCACAGTTTGTGTGTGTGTGCGCACACACACACACACACACACACACACACACACACACACACACAAACACACGCACGCACGCACGCACGCACGCACACACAAATATCCTGCACAGGCAATTCCCAACCCCTGACCTCCACCCACTGGCCTCCACCAAATCAGCTGCCAATCATATGTCTGCTGACTGAGCCTGAGCTTCCAGGCTGGCCAGACGCCATTCAAACGGGGCTGAATCGACATGCTTGTCAAACGGCATTGGGCCAAGAGTGATTGTCAGGGATAATCTGAGCAGCCTTTCTCCCTTCTCGGTTTAGGAGAATGAGCCACTAATCAATTTCTGCCAACTCAGTTGATTTTATGCTGTCACTGCTAATGGACTTTTCGGTCTGTGCGAATTTCAGTCTGTTTCCGAGGACAGGTGCCATTGTGAACCACTTGAGCCAGTGTGGTCATCGGTGCAACAATGATCTCATTTTAGTGACAACCATGAGTTGGTGAGTCACACTGGAATGGAACAGATTTGTCCCATTTTGCGGTCGATCGTCTTGTATAAAGTCATCATTGAGCCTGTCTCAACAAGCTGAAGAGACCATAAGGGGGCACTAATTGGTGGGTTTAATTGTAGAAGACTAAATTAGTCACTTCAACAAGTGGGTTTAGCACCTTTCCACCTCAGTGCGGCAATTTAGAATTCCACTGTCTCTGGATGCTAGGCAGCACTGGGCTAGGCAGCTATAAGCATACATGACATTGTATCCCAATGCGGCAATATCCTTGAGAGTACATGTAGAAAATAGCCTCGGGTCAGATAGTGAGTATGAACAAAGTGCCATTGATACCCCTCCCATGGGGAAGACAGAGAAGGTGGAGATAGCGTGGCGTAAAATATGCACAGGCAATTCCAAAGACTATGCATTATTGAGAGGAGTAAATGGTTCCAGGACGAACGCGTCTCATTAATAGTGAATGTGATTACTGTTTCTGGGAAAACGGCAGTCTGGACAAGGCTGAGAGATAATTGAAAAAGTCAAATCATAAAGACTTCCTTGTTTATTCAATGATAACTGTTAATTGCCAAGTTGATAGCAGGGATATTGAAAAGGGATGTCGGATGTGGTGTTAATCACACATATACGACTACGAGTGTTGTTGGGGGTAGTTAATAGTAAATCCCTCAGTGTTCATTATAATAGGCCTACATACGATATATATAGCACCTTGCTAAAAAGGTTAAAAACTAAAAAGAGAAGGTTAAACAAACAAAAAGGGGAGGTGGGGGTTTATGTAGGGAAGCAAGTCTGATAAGGTGCGTTTTGAGAGTGCTTTTGAACGTGGTGAAGGTGGGGGCAGTTCTGATGCGAGTCTCAGTTCATTCAGTTCATTCAACTCTCAGAGTTAACTGAACACTGAGGATTTTACCGCGTTGGCCTCAGAGAGATGAATCAGCCGCGTCACAATCTTTTCTTTCAGTTCAATGGCGAAGAAGGTTTTCACTTTTGAAGCCTTGGGTTTTCAAGAGATGAAGACGAGTGAATGATTGCTATTTAATGTTTGTTTCACATGCCACGTAAATCCCCGGCTTAATTGAATGGGAAATGAATGGAATGGTTGCTTCAAAATCTCGCATGGAGAAAAAAAAACACACCCGTGTGAAGTGAGTGGTGCAACTCCATGTGGGGGTCCCCGGGGGGGCCCCGGAAGTTCCAGACCCACAGGACCACGGCAAGGGTGCCGGCCCGGTTCCGGTGAGCCGCCCCACGTCCGAAACGTTAGAGAAATGAGAGCGTTAACATGTGGGGGTCTCCGGGGAGTCACCGGGGGGTCCCCGGAACATCCACACCCCCAGGAGGGCCGATTCCGGCAAGCCACCGAAACGGTTCAGAAATGACAGAGTTACAGTGTGGGGGTCCCTCTACTGTACCCGAAATCATCATATATACAGTTAATATGTGCGTGTGTGTTTGTGTTAGGTTGCACACAGGTGGTGAAAAACAACCATGCTATTTTCGTGCTCAGACCAAGGCACCCAGGAACCCACCCACCCAAACAGACAGCCAGCCAGCCAGCCACACACATAGCTCCGTAAGGGAGTGGTTGCACCACACAAAAAAGGGTAATGAGTTGATAGTAGGCATGCACCGATGTATTGGCCACATATCGGTATCGGACGATATTTGCCATTATTGGTCAATAAGTATCGGTATCGGCAAATAAAACTGACATTAACCGATGGCAGTAGCCGATATTTATGTTGTTGATGAGCATACATTTTGAGTTGGCTATGTTGGTGTGTTGGTTATCTGCAGCCTATACCAAGCTGTACATTCTGATTTCTGAACATTTATTTCTTGTATTGAAGATGCATTTGTTTCCTTGGCACAAAAGGGGGGAAATAAAAACAACAAAACGAAATAAAAGTTATATTGGTATCAGTATCGGCTAAATTGTTATTTTAAACATCGGTATCGGCCAAGAATTTCCAATATCGGTGCATTCCTAGTTGACAGAGACAGAGATCGACAGCCTCGGGGCAGCGACTTCCGTTGTTTTGACGCACAGAGAAAAGGGCAACGAACGCCGTTTTATCACGCCACTTCTTCTCTCAGACGTGAAGAAGCCAGATGATGCAGTTACGCCCCTGAGGGTCTCCCACGCCGCCACGCCAACAGATGCCGCTGCCGCATCTCCAGGGGTGGGAAGTAACTAAGTACATTTACTTAAGTACAGTACACTTTTGAGGTATTCTTTGCACTTTCAATACTAGAATTTACTCCACTACATCTCAGAGCCAAAACTTGTACTTTTACTCCATTAACCACTTCAACCCTATATATAATTCGACCATTTGAAAATAGCAGATCACAATGCATTGCGATGCGACACATTGTGAGCTTGTAGATCATATTATGAAAATATTTGATACACACATTTTGAACGTGTGAAATGGGACATTCTGCAACATGAGTACTTTTACTTTTAGTACTTTAAGTACATTCTGATGTCGATACTTTTGTACTTTTACTGACACTTTAACTTAAGTACAACATTTGAGTACTTTTTCCACCACTGCGCATCGCCTCCACCTCCACCTCTTTCCCCGGCGCCGACCCCTCTCCTCCGGTTGCACTGCGGCTTGATGGACGACCGACACTCGGGCTGCAGTTTACACCAGACACGCCAGGCATCATTAGGAACCATTTTCTGCCCATTTGCCTGATCACCGCCATCGCTTACGGAGGTGATTTGCTCCGACTCTCTTGCCGAGCCGTATAGCCCAGCAGGCCCAGCCCACATCCCCTCCCTCCCTCCTCCAATGATGAATCTCTCATTGATTGCCACAGAGTCAGAGATCTTTAAGAGCAGGGCGCAGGCAAGCAGATCAGCCTGCCTGCCAGTCAGGTCTAACAATTTATCAGCTCCTGCTGAAGGGGGGAGTGGGGGGGATGGTTAAGCCTCTTTAGGAATCCCATTCAGAGTGTCTTAAAAGTGTAGACTACTTATGCTAATCTTGTTATCGCTACACAGGCTTCCCATAATGGAGGATGAAGGTGTTGGGAGGTCAACGTATGGTTTCGCTCGTTTAGTAGACATTCGCTGCTCTGCCTCTGACCTAGACTAGACTCAATGGTGGAGTATTGTACTGTACCCACATATATATATATATATATTATTATTTTTTACTTTACCGGTACTTAAAGGACCACTTACTTCACCACTTTTCAACTTAGCTTCATATAATTGGTCATTAATCATTCATGATTAATGCTAAAATACCACAATTGTTTCCTACTCAGTCTGAGTCTCATAGGGCTGTGGGGCCAGGCAGTTCAGAAACCCGTCCACCAGTGTCATCATCATTAGGCAGTTTTTTTTTTTAAACAAGATTTATTATCATTTTTGATTTTTATTATCGTGATAACGATGGCTTCCATTATCGCATTGCAACTTTTCAGGAATAGAAAGCCTTCAGTTTCAAATCTATTAGCTTGGATTCCCCATCGATGATGTCACTGGTGGACGGGTTTCTGAACTGCCCACAGCCCTCCGATGAGACACAGACGTGTCTAAAAAATCACACCCGTGTGAACTGAGTGGTGTAAGGTCTTATATAGACTGATCAGCTGTGGTCCGACTTAATGTCTGACGTAATGAAATCACACCCGTGTGAACTGGGTGACCATAGCAACCGTGCTCATTTTTTGAGCACAGACAGACAGACACGTAAACTAACAAAGCCAGTTGTAGGAGTGGTTTACACCACTCAAAAATGTGGCATTTTATCATGAACATTAGTGAGGACAAATTATATGAAGGTATAGGTTGAAAAGTGGTGAAGTGGTCCTTTAAAGGGGCACTTCACCCCTTTTGCAACCAGATCTTAATTTAATGATTTTTGGGAGACAATAAACACTTTCCTGGGGTTGTTATGTGGGTAATTTGTGTTTTTAGATATTTCAGTATTTCAACACTGGGCTCACTTCCTTCCTGGACTACAATATATATATATATATATATATATATATATATATATATATATATATATATATATATATATATATATATACTTCTACTCCATTACATCTCAAAGGCAAATATTGTACTTTGTACAGTTATTTTATAGATTTAGATGAATAATTCATACAAAACATAGATAAACTGATAAGTGTATGTATTATTATTCTAGATTAAGATACCTATGGGCCAGCAGAACAAGAAATTTAACTCGTCCCTACATTCTAGACACAATATTAAAGTGATTAATAATTACAATCCAATAATACGATTATGAAACGGGCCGTTCTGCAGCCTGTGTACTTTTACTCAAATAAAATGTTGAATACAAGCCCTTTACAGCAACACAACAAACCACTTTTACCTATAGTAAACCCCTAAGTAAAATATTGATGAAATTCTTCCACCACTGCCTCGACCCCATTAGGTTATAATAATGTACCATACTGGCAGTAGTTTTATGCAGCGTAGCTCAGTGGTTGGATGGCACTGATAAAGGAAACGTTAACTGTAGAATACTTAATGGCTGTCATGTCACTATACATAGCTCGCCAGAAATAGCAATTGACTGTCCTTCCATATTAATCGTGATTATTTGATCTCATTCTGTTAATGAAGCCTATACTGTATGTGTGCTTGAAATGAGATATCAAACCGTTTTGTCGCATGTATGCAGCTTCAAATTTCACACTAATTGGGCATTAATACACTCACACCGAATAATCAGAACAACGGCCTAGCAATTGTTTGATCAAACTGCCGGTTGCCGGGACAGTGGAATTGAGTCTGTCAGGTTAGGAGACAAGAGTGGTAGATCTTCATAAACAAAGCCCCATGGAGATTCGTTTGATCTAAACCGTGTCCACATTGCGATGTAAAAGAAATCCAGTGGTTCTTCAGTCGCATTGACAATGAGATACATTAATAATCATACAGGCTCCTTTGAAGATGCACGCACCTTTTAGTGGCCGAGAGGACGGTTGGTGCAGCCGCGGCACTGGATGGAGGAGACGTGATAAGGGTTCTTAAAAATGGCACATTTGATCAAATAACGTGTCGACGATTTGTGACGGGAATGTGAAAGACTTCATGATGGGCAAGGGGGAGGGGAGAGCAGGTGAGAGGGAATGGGAGAAAGAGCGAGCATGGGAGAGGAGATGGAAGGGGGAGGGGGGTGCAGACAGTCATGTACAGCCTGCTCAATAGAGGACAGTGGTTTTCAACCAGTGGTCCGGGAACCACCAGTGGTCCTTGAGGGGGTTCCAGGTGGTCCCCAGCTATGATGGAGAGTTGGTAACCAAATGGACCCATATAGATCTTTAACTCTTGAGACCCTTACGGGTCCATTTGGTTTCATTTTACACTCTCAAGAGTTAAATTATTGTTAAACATCGGCATTACTTAATTTACAAGAAGTCTACACAATTAGAGAATAAAGATTATATTTTATTTTGACCAACGGTTGCCTGTTATCTCTCCTATGGTACCAACATCAATACAGCATGGAATTGTAGACAAAATCTTATCCAACGACAACAAAATACTCTACGTCTTCGGTCTGAGTAAATGTCATCAAATGGTGGTCTGTGGTTCAAATGCCGAATAAATAATGGGCCTTGATATAAAAGGGTTGAAAACCACTGTCCTATTGGACTCAACCTGTCCTCGCCGACAAAAAACTGATCTCTTTAACAGGGAATCAGTTCTTGTCGGCAGGGCAGGCGACACCCTCGCACTCGACGCACTGTGGAGAATAAATTAGTCTTAACACAAATTGCTCCGCGAGACCGGTCGTCTTCTTCGCCTTGGTAAAAATGGACTCGACATTTAAAAGATTCTTCTCTCCGGGTTATGCGTAATAATGAGCAGACCAGACCAGACCAGACATGGAGTCGGACATGTTCCTCCTGTCAGAGGCCGAGGTGTCACTGACTGCACTCTCTCGGTCGACAGTCCAAAAGCAGGGTTTAGACTTTGTCGTAGGACGGTGGCGCTTGCCATAAATATAGCCGCTCTACAATCACATCGCATGACATAGAGACGTGCAATGGAGTATTAAATGGATTTGTCCGTATTTTTTTGTTTATGCCATGTTCAACCACTCTTTCTGTGTGTGCGTCTCTCTCTCTCTCTCTGCCGTCTCTGTTACCCTGGCAACATATTTCTGCATTAAAATAGCATCTGAGAGAATACGACCGGGCATCTATATACTGTACTGAACAGTAGCCTACTGTAGTAGACATATAGCAGCAGCCCACCCACCGCAAAAAAAACTCAACTCACTGGATATTATTATTATTAATAATAATAATAATAATAATAATAATAATAATAATAATAAAAAGGAGCATTATTCGACATTATTACATGTTGTATTACAAGCAGAGACGTTGCTGTTTGCTGAGCGCACACAGATAAAAGAGGAGGAACTTAATTCAGTCACTGGAATATATGAAAACCAAATTGTGCGGGGTTGAGTGAGCGGCACGCACACATGCACCCATGATAATAAGAAATGTAAAATAAATAATACATCATTCAGGGGCTTAAGGGCTAGATACGTGCGGATTCTCTTGATTTTCAGCATTCAGAAGTCAGGATTTTTAGAGAGCAGCGATGAGCTGGTGCAGTGGTGCCTAATAATGCCAGTATTGGGGCTGCTGCTTGGATTTGGTTTTAGTGTGATAAACCTTTGTTTGTTTGTTTGCTCCTGGAAGCCCAGAGGCACAGAGCAGGAGAGAGAGGGGGAGAGGGACAGAGAAAATGAGAATTGATGAAAAAAATCTAGCCGTTGAGGTCCCTAAGACTTGGGAGAGAGGGGGGGAGGGAAAAGGAGAGAGAGAGAGAGAGTAAGTTGGGGAGAGGGAAAGAGAAAAAGAGGGAGGGATGGAGAGAGGGGGATGAGAGGGGGAGCGGTGAGAGAGAGATAGAGAGAAGGAAAGAGAAAGATAGAGGGAGAAGGAAAGAGAGAGAGGGAGGGAGGAGAGAGAGTGACAGGCAGGTTAAGCACACCGCAGCCAGGATAACAAGTGGAAAGAGAGACGGGCCATAATGAAATAAGCATCTGAGCGAAGCAGGTGTGAGTTGGAAGGCATGACAAGACCCTCCGCTGCATAACAAGTAGCTCTGTGTGCACTCACTCTTCCAGTGCCTTTTGTCAATCAAAAAACAACCAATCGCGTGAATAAACGCTCCCACGCCACCGGTCCCCCCGCATAGAAAAAAAAGCCTGATTCATCATCTCGCATATACACTTGGTCGCACGACAGTGTCTCGCGTGCCCGGAAAATAGCCGACCTGCAAGCTCGGTCTGCTATTTTCAGACAAGGCGTAAGTTAGGAATCTTAAAGAAGAAACACCACCACCACCACCCCCAAGTGACACCCATGCACCCGAGTGGAATCATACTAGTATCTGAATCATTGGCCTGAAGAAAGCTTAAGCCTCTCTCACACACACACACACACACACACACACACACACACACACACACACACACACACACACACACACACACACACACACACACACACACACACACACACACACACACACACACACACACACACACACACACACACACACACACACACACACACACACACACACACACACACACACGGGACCTTATAAAGCGGCGAGTGGAACTGCAGCCCGGCCAGTCACACAGGGCTGCGTGCGTCCCTGGCCGACACAAAGGGAAAGGTTGGAAGGTAAGGTGTAGCAGCAGCTTGTGAATTTCAAACAGAATGCCAGCAACCGTCTCTCTCTGTTAGAAAAAAAAGAGAGAAAAAAACACGATAACACATCAACAGTCAGCGGTGCACTTGAGCTTGAAAGCCTGAGACGTTTTCTTGAGGTTGAAAACGCAGAGGATTGTCCTTCGTTTCATTCCATTTCCCCCAACTGAGAGCCCCTCTTAACTGCTTGTGTGTGTGTGTGTGTGTGTGTGTGTGTGTGTGTGTGTGTGTGTGTGTGTGTGTGTGTGTGTGTGTGTGTGTGTTTGTTAGCCTATAACTAGACTTGTGAGGGCCAAATGTCACCACCACAAGTTGAATTTAAGAAATAAGACCTTGTGAGGACATTCCCCTGGTGCTCACAAGTGTAATGCGTGTTTTATGGTGTATAGCTACTTAGCTGCATGCTGGCATCAGTCATCCAAAGTATTTTGGGTGAGTGACATTGAATGAAATGAACAGTTTTAAAAAAGGAGACAAACAAATAGCATTTATAAAACTATATACCGTCCTAAAATGGTGATGTCCTCACAAGTAGAGTAATTCAAACAAGTGTGCGTGTGTGTGTGCAGCGTAGTAGTAGGTAGTGGGAAAAGAGGAAAAAAAGACCCGATAATTAACTGTGCTTCTCAGACAGGCGACGGGTCACGCTTCAAATGCTGCAGTTACAAAACTGTCGCAGTTTAACCTGCCATTTGATCAGTCTATAGACGACCTGCCTCCCTCCATAATGATCAATGGACTGCTTCAGCACCATGGACAGCTGCACACAGCCAGTGCACCGAGGTCTGATGACGTGCCACCTGCTTCCACCAGGGGGCACTAAAGGATCCCTATACGAGGAATTCAAAGTCAGCAGCACAGCAGGGCAAGGCTGAAGCAGATCAATTAAAAAATCCATCCTGGAAGGAAGCTGGATCTCCGCAGGACATTGGGGCAGACTGTGCACTAATCCTGCTGTCTCAGCAGAAAATTTGAAAAAAAGTGAGTGAGTTAAAATTCCAATTTGCAAGTACAGACGCACAGGTGAAGGGAAGGGTACATTGATTCCAACACCAAGCTTTGGGCAGTTTGCAGAAGTTGTTCTAAATTGGACTGGGAATAACTTTTAATTTATTTTTTACAGCCATTCATTTAAAGTCAGTTGTACAAGAAGATCTATGTTCTCAGGTATATAACGTAGCCTAATTCTACTCTCATCATTACAAAATGTTAAAGCTGTAACCCAGAACTTATTTTAATGAATTTAAAAAATCACACCCGTGTGAAGTGAGTGGTGCAACTCCATGTGCGTGTGTGTTTGTGTGTGTGTTGGGTTGCGCACAGGTGTGAAAAACAGCCATGCTGTTTTCGTGCTCTGACATACCCACCCACCCAGCCAGCTACCCAGCCAGCTACTCAACTACCCAGCCAGCTACTCAACTACCCAGCCATTTACTCAACTATCCAGCCACCCACACACATAGCTCCGTAAGGGAGTGGTTGCACCACTCAAAAACATGAAACCAAACGGAATGGTACAGTCAGTGTGTTGTACAATGAATTAGTAGATTTACAGTAGTCCGGTCTGGAGGTAGTCTCCCTATACTTTTCCATTGAGGAACTGTAAGCCCTGGTGTCAGATAGGACCCTTATGTTGACAAATAGCACTGACGGAAGCTCATGAGCGATGGTAGAAATGTAGTCTCCCACACAGGAGTTCAGATCCCCTGGTAGGACAGAGATTTAAGAAAGCATCTGTGCCACTATGACATTTCAAAATCAGCAGATACAAGGCTTATACATCTGCTATTTTAGAAAAAAATTTAAAATCTTTGAATATACCTGTATATATATATATTTATAAGTGAACATTTTAAACTCAAAGCTTTGCTTCTGGGGTCCCTGGGACAGAGTCGGCAGCCAGATACATAATCATTTTGGGGTTCCTTGACACGAAAAGTTTTGAGCATCACTGATATTGATAACAATTTCAGAAAAAGATTTATAAGACATTTGTAGAATCGGCCTAAGGTCTTAACGGGTTGCAATGTGCAATGCAGTTCTTTCAATCCAGAAAGAATAAGTGAATCTTATCTTGTCATCACCATTCAGGAGGATCAAATAGGCTGCTAGGCTTATCAGTGCAGCAGTGTTCTCCTTAGGTGCAGTGATAATGAATATGGGAAATCTTTAATCATTTGAACCCGCGTCCTTATTCTGGTGGGGAAAACATTTGGCAAAAAAAAATAAAAATACTCTGAATAGATCCCTGGGGGACTTTGGTTAACTAAAAGTACCGGGTTTAAGTAGTTAATATCCTAAAATTAACAACGCCATTCCAACCCCCAGAAAATCAGACGAAACAGTAACTGGCTATTTCGAGAGGATTCAAATGACCCATTTTTATTGTGGACAATTGAGATACATGAGTGTAAATATCAACAAAAGTTAATGGGTGACAACTGTACATTACATTCTAACAAAGAAGGTGATGGTCACGCTGTCAGCTTTAACCACATAATCCCTATATACTTCATTTGATGAATAGTGGAAAAGAAACCCCAATCTGAATGCTCAGGTTGCAATGCAACACTTTGTAGGTCCACTATTTTTCAACATTTTGATTTTTAAAATTGTATTATTATTTGAACATTTGTCTATAATGACATGCCCTAAATAGGGGTGCCAGGGTTATAAAGTGGTTAAACATAGGTTTCCTTCAGGTACTTGAACCCGACAGGCTCGGAGTAAAGTTCATACTAGAGGAAGGAAGGCACTGGTGCAGGTAAGAAATTACCATTTTGGTCATTTCTTACCTGCATCCTGTGAATTAAAAGGGCTTAAACTGTCTGAGATGCTCCAGTGCCTTCCTTCCTCTTGCTACCCGTCCTGCCTCTGAGACGCACCAGAATATAGCCTACCACAGGCTTGAGGCCCGGTGGAACTCCTTGTCTAAAGTTCATACTACTCATTTGCTCTGCATAAAGACAGTCCATAGAAAAAAGGTAAAGCAACTCCATGACTAAAAGTTTAATCGGTTAACACTTTGAATCACACCTCTATTTCTACATAATACCAATACAGCCATACAATACAAGTATACACGATTATTCTGTGTGGTTAGAGGAGGAAAAAAAAATACAACCAAAGTAGGGATGGAAATGCAAACAAATATATATATTTTTTCCGTTTCAGCTTGTGAACGCGTGAAAGCCACCTCAACACCGATGTCATCATGGGTATGGATCCCATGTATAACGGATAAGAAGGATACGAAAAATGAAAAATAATCACAATTTTAGTAAACATAGCCCAGATAAGTGTACAATATGCACACTTGGAGGAAAGGAGCATAGAAGAGAGGCAGTGAAATTAACTTAAAAAGTGATAGGACAAGGAGAACGAAAAACATGACAGATTACTCTTTCTCTTTCTCTCTATCACACGGCTGTGCGGTTAGAAAACAATAGTCTCTGCTGTGTGTACATGAGTTCCATCTTCTGGCAACTGAGCGCCACTGGAGGAAGAGAAAAGTACTGTGGCGGAAGAAGGGGTCTTTGGGGGAGTCAGTGTTCCTCAGCCAAAACAGCAGAAGAAGTGGGGAGGGAAGGATAGGAAAATTGGCTGGATATCACCATCTCAAGTCTTTTTAAATCCTTCTATTTCCCCAAAGTCTCAATCATCCATTCGTTTTTTCAAAGCAAGGTTTCACGGGTGTTGCTAGGATGGGTTTATATTCTGTGTATGTGTGTGAGTGCGCGTGCACGGCTTGTGGCCGTTTTTCTTTTTTGCAAAGTTCTCATTGGTTGTTTTTCGCTTTGGCGTGTGTAAGGATGTGAGACTTGAGGTTGGTAGACTGGGCAAACTTCTTATTACAACCGTCAAAGGGGCAGACGTACGGTCGGTCTCCAGTGTGGATCCGCACGTGAGTGCGCAGGTTGAAGTCCAGAGAAAACCTTTTCCCGCAGCCCTCAAAGGTACACTGGAAGGAAAATACACGGGTTTATTCGGTTGTTAGAAAGTGGGTGGATGGAAGGAAAATACAAGGGCGTGGGGATTATTCAGTTGTTAGCAAGGGGGCGGTTGCATCCTTATTTGCCTGCATCAGAGCTAGACAAGATGGCAGGGGTGCGAACGTGACCCCTGAATATCTTTTTCAGAAAGCAGAACAGAGAATTTTTATGTGAAGTCTGAAGTACTAGGTACATTCTGTTAGCTTGACCACAAACACTAAGAATGTCATTTAGATGTTGTTCAGAAAGATGCTAGGTTTGATGTTTTTATCTTAATTCAGTTGCTTTGAAGCACTCCAACGTCCCTAGATAGTACACTAGCAAAGAAAAGGGCAACTTTTTACACTCAAGGGCTTAAGCCAAGACTTTGCCGTATCTACAAGCTCAATGCATTTTCTGCCATGAACATGTTTTTCGCCTATAATTACATGGAAAAAATAAAATAGGGACACTATTTTGAAAGTGATTAAATTAAGACTCAGGATATTGCAGTGTAACGATTAAAGCCAATTAGGAAGGTTATGCATCAGCTTGCCTAAACGATTGATCGCCGAGTAGGGATCACACACTGCAAGAAGAGTACCAAGATGTGATCCAGACCCGATACATATAGGCTACATGTGTTTTATTTTAATTAATTTTGACGTCTCACATACATGCAGGAGAATAGTGTGAAATGCAGAGCAGACAGGACGCAAAATCTTGATTTTCATTAAATAATTCTGTCTCTCTGCATCCACACACACACACACACACACACAGTTTGTGCTGCAGCGTAGATTCCAACACGGTTTTATCAACATTATTCAAGTGAGATGATGCGTTGGTTTTATAGACTATTAAACAGCAATATTAGGCTAATATAGCTACCAATATGTATGACACCTGGATTTACCCAAGGAATAAGTATGACACCTGAATTTACCCATGGAATAAAGGTTATATATTATCATCTATCGATACAGACAGACAGACTTTCTGTCTGTGTGCTCTCATTGGCAATATGGACGTTCTCGGGGGTGCAGTTGCAACCCCGTTCATACTGTATGATGTCCAGTCGACGAGAGTCAAATATCAAACCTGCTAGATATTCAGAAATGCTCGGGAAGGCATCGGCGAGCGCTTTTATCACCGATGGATCTTCTCGCAGAGCCTTTCACACACAGCGAGCAAAACCTCTGCAATCAAAGCCCGATCTTGTGTCCAATTAGGGGTTTTGTCAGCGAGCGCCAAAAAAGCTCCGATAGCATAATCGGAGCAAATATTGTGCAGTGTGTAGGGCACCTAACATCTACTCAGGCTTTCGTGTGCACCCCAGACAGTTTTTAAGTTGCTTGATTCAATATTTAGTCTACATGGATGTCTGTCCGCAGGTACGCACCTGGAAGGGTTTCTCCCCTGTGTGAACCAGTTGGTGACGTTTGAGTTTCGAACTCTCCACAAAGGCCTTGCCGCACTCCGCACACACATGCACACGGGGCCCGTGGGTGTGTAGGTGCTTCCTCATGGCCGAGTTGTCCCTAAACATCTTGGTGCAACCCTGGGCCCAAAATAAAGAACAAGATACATTAGCTGGTGTGCCAACAGACCTACAAACAAAAAAAAACTGCTTTGAAAATCAATCCCGATTACCATTCCATAGGAAGGAAGGAACGCTCTGAAGTAATGTATTTGCAATGTTTCTGTGGTGCTGTTGTTTTTTGTTTCATATTAAAAAAAATATTTCCATCCAGTTTGAGCCGATTCACTGAATTTAGACCGTCACCAGACCGTGTCAGTAGGTAGAGACCTCTGGTCTAATCACTGACACTAATAACACGGATTTCACAATGGTTTTCTAGCCAGCAAAATTGCAGCTCTGGTCCAAGTAATATCTAAGGAGGGTTCATTCAAGCATACCTCACGGTTTTATAAAAAGCAGCGTGTGCCCCATATATAAATAAGAGAACGACGCTCGAAACGTCTACGCTGCGAATAAAACTTTAATGTTTTGGAGCATGACCCAGTGTGTACTCTTATTTTTCATTATGTTTACTCCTATCCTGCACATGGCGTTTTACATTTCAGATATGCGTGCTATTCTACTTGTCCGTATATAGAAACAAGCACTTCTTCTATAATTATGCGTTAAATCTAGTCTAAGAATAGACAACGGTCACGTTAAAAGGACAGAATGATTGTTAAACACTTTATCATCAGCGCCACTACATACACGGAAGGAATGGATAAATCGACGGCTAATGCAACTAGCACAAATGCAATCACGTGATTTTTAACTTGAATACTAGTGTGGGCAGCAGTCTAGAGCCCTGCTCAGGCAGAGAGGTTTATCCAAGGCAGCGGCAGCCTGCAGCCGAAGAAAATACATTGGGCTGTACTGATACTTGTTTTATTTGCCCTGGGCAATTTATCTTATAGATATATAGATTAAATACACACAGAGTTCACATCCAACATCACACTTCTTTTTTGCATTTCAAGTTCAAGAGCAGTCCACAGGAATTAGTAAACGATGAAAGATGCCATTTAACGAATTCTTATATATACTTCAAGTAAGGCAGCAACAACCTAAGGTTTTATGAAAGCCTCTGGAGGGCTCTCATGGCGGTAGATTCCAGACAAGTGTCAGGGATGTTTCTCTGAGAAGACGGAGGGGGCAGAACACTTACTTTGTGCGGGCAGGCTATCGTCCTGGGAGCATCGTCCTCTTTGATTTTCCTTGGCTTCATTCTGTGGCGGGTGAAAAGTACATCTAACATGAGTCACACACACACCAAACCTATACTTTTAAACTAAGACATCCAGGTCACCATCCCCGTTATAAAGGTAATGTCCAGGATGTCCTGGTGTTGTGTGTGAAAATGTATACAGAGATTTCATTTCAACACACACACACTTGTCACGGAAAATATTAGCACAGTTCAGATTAAACTTTCAAAATTAAATTGGTTAAAACCATTTTAAACTCTGCGGCATCTAATTAGAAAAATGTTGTCTTTGAGAGTACAAGCCTGCCTGTGTGGTTTTCTGACCAAAGGACCTTTATTACAGCCTTAACCAGTAGCTTTTTGGGGAATAAATAACATAACACGACATGACATGACCAGACTGGCCATCTGGTAATGCTGCCAAATGCCAGAAGCAGCCAGGATACTTTTGGACCGACCTGGGCTGTAAATGTCATCATTTTATGTCTGGAAAGCATTTGCAATGCATTTGGCATGATATCAGGGCCTAATTATTACATTAGACTGAGAACATGCCTAGGGGAGGGCAATATGGCAAAAAAATGGAACACGATCCATGATCTTATCACAATTGCATTTTATGTAGGGTTTTTAAGACTATTTGGCAAGTTTCTGAATAGTACTACCACAATCAAACAAACACTTTGTTAAAAAATATAGGTTTTTAGTCAATTTTTAAAAGCATCTGTGGACTGTGGTACTCTCAGGTGGCAGGGCAGGCATTCCACTGACGTGCGACAGTAGAGCAGAAGGCACTAGGACCACAACGGAAACCACAGGGGACTTTTGTTTTATGTTTTTAGCCCAAATGTCTGACTGTACTTCGTGCCGTTTACATTTATCACTAATAAAGTATTCATACTTTAATCAACCAATTGATTTAACTATTTTTAGCCGGATTTCCATCATAACGTAGCAGAATTACGACGCTTTGACGAAAGGTAACTTTAAACACCGGCAGTCAACGTAACATGTTATTATATGAATTAAAGCAATAAAGGTGTTAAAAAAATAAATAAACTCATGTCAAATGGGGATCCATGGCCTAATATATATCAAACTGGAGGTCTTTACAATGAAAAAGGTTGACTCATTGATCTAATGCCTTCAGTAGTAGAGTTGTTTGCTTTGGCTGTGTAGTAGCTTGGTCAGTTGCAGCCAGCTGGCTGCTAGTTGCCAGCTGGGAATTGCTACTTGTAGTAGATTTAGACATTTCAAAATGTCTATTTTGGATCAGATAACGTCTCTAGACAACCTAAAAAATCTGCAGATTAATCTAATTAAGCGTTAATGCCATAGGGAGTGTGAAACCCTATCCCACCACATATTATGGTCAGTGGTGTAATGGTGACTTTTTTTTCCCGGTACCGCGAACGTGCACTCGCCTACATCACGGCAAACACAAAAGTAGACAGTAGCGAAACTAAAAAGTTTGCTTTGGACGAATTAATCTGTTCTTTGATGGTGGAGGCGGCATTCTTGTTGCGTGCGGAACACCACAGCAGCAGTAGCCTACTGGAGCCATACTGCTGTTAAAGTGTTGCTTACCGTATGAGTCCGAGAACGTGCGCTCAGGTAACAGTTAAAGCTCTTGTCGAGAACGTGCGCTCAGGTAACAGTTAAAGCTCTTGTTATGCAAACTAGTAGCCATTTGAATTCGGCACGGTACTTGACACGGTGTGAAAATGGGGGGGGGGCACACACCAGTAACCCTAGACCCTCACATTGGAAAAACCCATGTGTCGTGGGTTCGAGTCCCGGACCGGCCCCGAAATTTGTAATAATTCGACGGCAGTAACATTAGCGTTTTCTCTCAAACAGTTGATTCTTTATATATCCATATGATATGATTCTTTATATATCCATGAGTCAAACCACCGTGATCATGGGAAATGGATGGGAAAGTCCCTGGCAGTCAAAATGACTAAAGTGTTCTTTATAATCTAAATACTTAAGCATTCTTGACATCTGGTCCACATAAAGATAGAATTTCAAGAGCCCCCCCCCCCCCCCCCCCCACACACACACACACACACACACACACACACACACACACACACTTGTCCATATTAAAATCAAACACTCACCTGGCAAACTCAGCCAACTGTTTGGGGTCTGACAGGTCGATCCCAGGGATTCCACCAGGGGGCAGCTTCTTCCCGGTCATGTATTCAGAGTAGTCAGGAGGGGAGTTCTCCCCGATGATCTGCTCTTCTACCACCGACTCGTGGTCGATGTCTTTATATTATCTAGGAAACATTGCACAAACTGAACCGATAATGTAGTGACATTTCCCCATCTACAAATCGGGGGGCATATATTGATGTACTCTGAGTGAATGTCACTGGTTAAAGCTTATACATATTGTGAAGGGGCGTGTCTGATGAAATAAATGACAAATATCTAAATATTGAAAAAATCAAGCAACATAAAAACGGTCTGGGATGCACACAACAGTCCAAGTAGACATTAAGTGGTTTTAACATGGTTATTAAAGTGATTTAAGCTGAATGGGCTCATCCAGGAGGGGGCGTGTCTGATCTAATGAATGTCCAATATCTAAATATTGAAACGAGCAACTTAAAAACTGTTTGGGGTGCACTCAAAAGCCCGAATGTATGTTAAAATGACCCCAACAGTGCTTTAAAGTGAAATACCCCTTCACGATTTTATCATACGTTATACACACAGACTTCGAAAACAGGGAAAACTTTTAAGGAAAATCAGAGATGCTTCGTGCAACCAGATCATGTCTCATGCTGCAATACTTTCTGGTAAATACATTTAAATCCATTAATGGACGGATCACGGATGTCTGCAGAAGTGCAGATGTGTGCACAACAACGTACGTCAGTGCGTCTGCTGCCACTGCCAGCAGTATCCAGCTTTTAGCTAAATCCAAATTAAATCCCAGGGCCATAACAAAAAACACATTTTCTTTTTCTTACAACACATTCCGTATCACCCCCAACACCATACAGCCGAAACGTGCACGTCTGCATGCAGTGTTATGTGCGCCAGTAGTTTGCGGCCTTGCAGCAGAACAGAAGCAGTGTGTGCGCACCTCCTCACCACCACGCGCACCGCCATCGCTGCCTGACCGGGGCCCAGGCGCCATGTTTTCGGGCCGCCGCCGCCATACTTATGAGTCTCGGGGAGAAAAATATGGCGGCGCCCAGCAACACACTAAAACATGGCCTCCCTTCAAAACAAAAACATTTCAATCGAACACCGATGCACGTCTCCGCGGTCGAAAACGGGCGTTATTCGGGGAGATTTTCAACCGACATGATCAATTTCCAGGAATTAGTCTGGTGCAGGAAGGACAACGCCCTGCAACAAGGCCTCGTGCATGCTCCCGCAAACCGAAAAGCGTGAACAATGCAAGGATAGAACCGGACCGGGCGGATTTTAGAAGCGCAATAACTCACCCGATGCCCACATAGTCACAGAGAACTCCCCCTCCAGAGTTTTTATCTGCACCTGCTTCTGTTCCCATTTCCTCCCTCCGGCCTCCGCGCTGCACAAATAGCTCTTTTTCCCCGCTCTCTTCCCGGCGCCGCCGCCGCCTCCCGCCCGCCTCATGCGGGAGGAGCCGCTGCTCTTCCCGGCCACGGTCACCAGAGTCTGCTCGATGTACTCGTCCTCCGCGCCGGGGGCCGGCACCGGGATGAGGATCTGGTCCTCGTAGCAGCAGCCGTCCGCACCGTGCAGCTCCGAGTCATCGTCCCCGCCGACCACCTCCTCGCGGGTCTGCACCAGGATCACCTCCTGGTGGTGGATGTTGTGGAGGCTGTGCAGGTTGTGGTGGTCAGTCACCAGCGGCTGCAGGGCGATCATGGGCTGGCCATCATCGTCGTCCTCGTCCTCCTCCTCTTCATCATCGTCGTCGTCCTCGTCCCCGCCGACCACCGTGGTCTCGATGGTCTCCACCGGGATGGTCTCCACCTCGATCTCGTGAAGCTCCACTATCTCGGCGGGCATCTCGGAGCCGTCCGCCTCGATGTACAACGTGTCCCCCACCCCCGATGCCATGGTGCCGTATTCCGCCAGCTTGACTCCCTGGACTGGACCCTGTCCCTGTGCTCATTCACGCACGCCGTGTTGTGTATTATTCTTCGGGTTTCTCTTACTCTTTCCTTTTTCCGTGCACCCCCCCCTGCTGCATGCACACACACTCATACGTACGCACACAAACACACACACACACGCCCCCTCTCGTCTTCTTTCCCTTTCTCTCTCTTCGATAACAACTCTAGTCTAGTCTTCTCCCTCTAGTCCGTGTGTCTAGTGTCTGCTGCTCTGCTCCAGTCCAGTCCCACACAGTGCACAGTGCACACCACCACCAGTTCTCGCCGCCACTACTGTGGGATAACGCGAGACTTGGCGACCCCAGAGGGTCTGGGGAGGGAGGGTTCATGCACTGACACCGTTATCAGTATGGCAGATAATATAAATTATGCAAACGATGAAATGCACATTCAATGTTCATTGTTCATCTTTTATTATCTACTATTGTAAAATCTAACAAGCCCTGCTGTGTATTTAAAATTATTCGTATTGCATCTCAGATTTAACATTTCCAATTTTGATAGTATTTAATTATTATTATTATTTTGACCAATTGCATCCCTCCCATTTAAAAAAATGTGTTTTATGATTATGTATCTTGTTTGTACACATACAATGATGATATAAGTGATAAACCTGACCTCATATAAAGGCTTACACTGTCTATTTAATGACTGCATCAATCAATCAATCTGGGACCGCAAACTTGACTTGGGTCAGTCATCTGAAATTGTATTAGTTCTATAATCTGACCTGCAGGTGGCGGTACAGATACATTCTGCCCTACTTCCTCTTGCATGAGACATTTGCAGCTTGACAAAAACTGCTTCTAGCTGGAATCAGGGGAAAAAACAGGCTTTTAATCCTGACATTTGATTATTTACTTGGACACATGGTCAGTTATAGCCTGATCAACATGTGTGAGCAAGGGAAAGCATTGTCAAAGCCAGAATCTATTATCTACCCGGGTGCCCCAATTTCCAAAATTATTTCAATGGTTGCTTGTTAAAATGATTTGTTTCTTTTTCAAACTATTGTTGGTTAAATCATATTTAATCATATTACATGATGTCTATGGAAGTCGTAACATTTCTTTTTATGTTAATGTCTCCCACAATGTCTGAAAAAAAATCAGAAAATTTGCATTGTCTACATTCCTATGTAATAACATGCGTTTATGTAACAATGTCAAAGCTTCTTTGTATTATTAGTTTGATCAGATTTGGTTATTGTTTACACTGGCATGATATGGAGCATTAACCTAGTATTCTCAACCATTGTTCATCTGTTTTGGGCCATTGTAGCCTACTTTAGAGATTACATTAATTATAATCTGAAAATACTCAGGGGAAAGGAAATCAAGATAAAATCCTCTATGAAGATGACTCAGGAGAAAACAGCATAGGCCACGCAGGCAGTGTCATGTTTAAATCCGGTTCACTCTCCCACAGTCAACAGGGAATCAATGGCAATTGGATACTGTATATTAGATAGATAAATAAATAATAGTCTCTACTACAGCAAGACTTGCCACAGCTGCATATTCTAGGAAAATACCACAAGTCTTCAATAGGGGTCGTCATTCATTCTTGCCTGAGTGGGATTTCTGAATGTCTCGATACTCATCGTGACAACTACAGTACATCAGCAATGGTCGTTTCCCTAACTGTTCAACTGAGTTATTAAAATAGGCCTAAGATTCAGATCTAGTTATTTGAGCAATGAGCACACAGCTGTGGTATTCACAAGCAATTGTTTTCAGAATTGATCTGTCTTTCCGTCCGTCCGAAAGACAGGTCCCTTGAGGAAGCAGGGGAAGGGGTCTGGGGCAAGTATGACCTCAGGATTAATTATTGTGTACACATACAAGTGTAGATGTGACTTAAAGAGTATATGGAGGACCTCTGCTGGACAGAATAATACATTGCCAAGGCTTGGTTTGACAAATTACTTTTGGTTTTTGCCCACTTGGGGAGTTAGGCCTATCAGACATGTAGTTGAATATATCCTATATTGTTCTGAAACAGTGAAGCATGGTTTTTCAACACCTGGGTTTTAACTGAGTGAATGTCAATCTCAATTGCATTTGTGTCCAACTGTGTGAAATTAACACACTGAACATAATATATCTTTGCTTTTGGGATGTGTGCTGTCCTGTGCAGGTGAGTAGAGGTACAACAGTTAATTGGACAGATTTAATCTATTATACAAACATAATCAATACTCGATTAATAGCTTAATCGATCCCTATTATAGGCAGGAATGTTCGAAACATAAGAAGCGACCCGCTCACTCCTCATGCATCGAAGCAAGCGTGAGCTCAGTTAGGGGCTCTCCCCAGGTTGGCAGAGGGAGAGTAGTAGTAGCGCCCAGGATTATAGTTTAGGCAATTGGCACCGGGTGAAAAACGGGTTACAAAATCGTGGGATACAGGTTAGATAATGCCAGTTAAAGTTCAAAACTGCACACACTGTTCCCCTCAATACCACCAGAGACAAGAGTTTGTCACAGTAACTTCACCTCGTTACCTGGCATATTTTCATTTTTTTTTAACTAAAAATAAAATGGCTCTACAAGCTCAAATCACGTGACGTTAACTTGCAGATTATTTTTCTATCTATCTGTTGTAGGCTAAAACAAAGTATATAATGTGTCTGGTTTACGTGGGTTAAGTCAACAACAGATATATACTGCGACTGCTCCACTGACAATGAATGAGTAACCAACTTTGTGGCCCGGGGCCACTCACAAGTTAAAGGACCACTTCACCACTTTTCAACTTCTCTTCCTATAATTGGTCCTAACTAATGTTCATGATAAAATACCACCATTTTTTTCCTACTCAGTCTGTGTCTCATAGGAGGGCTGTGGGCAGTTCAGAAACCCGTCCACCAGTGACATCATCGATGGTGAATCCAAGCTAATAGAAACGGCAGGCTTTCTTTTCCTGAAAAGTTGCAATGCAAAAGTTGAAGCCATCGTTCTCACGATAATTAAAATCGAAATATATTTTAAAACAAATCTTGTTTAAAAAAAAATCTGCCTAATGATGATGTCACTGGTGGACGGGTGTTCGAACTGCCCACAGCCCTCCTATGAGACACAGACTGAGTAGGAAAAAATGGTGGTGTTTTATCATGAACATTAGTGAGGACCAATTATATGAAGAGATGTTGAAAAGTGGTGAAGTGGTCCTTTAAACAACTAAGAATTGCACTGAAATGGAGAAATTCTTGTTGTTCATGAATGTTGACATGGAGCTAAAACCTGGAACAAACAAAGTTTGGAAATGGTTAATATAATCCCACCTTGGTTGTGAGTCATTGTGGAACAACCTATAATGACATCACAACTGTGATCCTTCAAGTTCTGCTTTGTAGCTTTAGGACAGCTGCTGTCCAACCTAACAAATAGGCCCATTGTTTGAACTCCCTAAATGAACAGGATTATCTTATAAACTCTCTTTTAGGATGGATTCTGGCTTAGCTACATTCTTCGCCAATACAAATATTGTGTCACTGGAACATAAAACCCCCATGTGCCATGCTTTTAGAGGATAAGAAGCCAGTAAATATTCTTCTGCTTCAAACACAAGAAAAGGGGGAATTTCCCCCACAATGTCAAAGCACGCGATTAGCATTTTGATTTCCTGATCTCTTAAAAGCTCTTACTATATAGACCTCACAGAGGTTTGTTTGCATGCATTATTTGTATAGAATATAGGCTATCTGAGCCGCCAAAAGAAGGCCTGACAGAACAGAACACTACATGTGATGTGATGTAGGGAAGGCGACAAATAGTCAAGTCTCTCTAGCAGCCGCTAGAGGACGTGCTGCTTCCACAATCCACACCAAGCAGATTCATAGCTATAAATATATAGTTTTAAAATTTGTTCAGACTCTAGTGGATGGCAAATTCAACATGTACCATAACTATAATGACAGCAGTGGTGAACAATAGTTATATACACCCCATTACTCCTCATAAAAAGTATCTAAGTAGCTACACAAGTTTATACTTAGTAAAAGTATAGCTAGCTTTCATGGTCGTTAATGTGGCTGAGTAGCCTATGACACTGAGTGATTGAATAAAACATTATGACTACAAATGGATGGAGACAAAAAGTTCTCTCCTTGGTGGTGTGATAGTCTACTTGCCAGCCCATAGAGCCCCATTGTGAACCCGGACATGTTGAGTACACCATGGTTTTATGTTAGAAATGTTGATTATGGGTCCCCAGCATTTAGAAACTGCCGGATGCTAACTTGCATATGTTGAGCAATTTTCATAATTGGCATAATATGTGACCATACCATTAACAAGGCAAAACATTAAAAATGTCATCATGCTTTATGTAGCATGAGGGCGATGTCAAGTATATACTTGACAAAGACTGTGAGGTCGAAACGTCGTATTTTCTGCCTGTCTGTCGCTAAATAAAGTTTGGAGCATCTTAAAGTGAGTTGCGAGCCCCTGCTTTCTTTTTATTGTTTACTGTTTCTACAGTTTTGGCTCAGCACCAATGGAGGATGTGCGTTACTTTTCTTACCATGAATTCTGTACTGGCCATATATGGAGCGTGTCTTGAGTGTGTAGGGTTTGATGAGGTCAGATCAACATATGGAATGTCAGAACAGGTCAGCTCCATACATGGAGATCTATGGGTGGCAGTGGGGGCAGTGTCTTGAGTGTACAGGTTTGATGAGGTCTGGCCATATATGGAGCGTGTCTTGAGTGTACAGGGTTTGATGAGGTATGGCCATATATGGAGTGTGTCTTGAGTGAACAGGGTTTGATGAGATCAGATCAATATATGGAATGTCAGAACAGGTCAGCTCCATATATGGAGATCTTAGGGTGGCAGCGGGGACAGTGTCTTGAGTGTACAGGGTTTGATGAGGTCTGGCCATATATGGAGCGTGTCTTGAAGGTACAGCGTTTGATGAGGTCAGATCAACATATGGAATGTCAGAACAGGTCAGCTCCATATATGGAGATCTTACGGTGGCAGCGGGGGCAGTGTCTTGAGTGTACAGGGTTTGAAGAGGGCCCAGGTGGTGCCGGACATGTTGAGAACTGTAGTTTTTGCCGGCTGCACTAATAAGTTAACTTTGGGGTAGGTCCGTCTAGAGTTTAAATGGACAGGTATCAGTCAAAAGGGAGACATCGAAGAGGAAGGACGGGTGGGGTGAAGGATCAACATATGGAATGTCAGAACAGGTCAGCTCCATATATGGAGAAGTGTTTGAGGTTTGAGATCAGATGTAGAGTTGTTGGCCGGCTGTTGTACACACTTTTCAACATGGAATAAAAAGTTCACTTTTGCCAATTATTGTCCCGAGAGACCATCTTTGTTTGGACAGGTGGACAACCTGGCCTGACAGGGGAGGATAGACAGTTGGTTTGACCTGCACAGTGGGAGGCACACCATTCTGTCCTGGGGCCACAAATCAAACACTGAGCAGTTTACTATTTTGGCAGACTGTTTGGCACTCTCTCTCTCTCTCTCTCTCTCTCTCTCTCTCTCTCTCTCTATCTCCATCCCCCTGCTACAATCTTTCATCACTGTCCCCCTCTCTGGTCTCTCTCCTTTATCTCTCTCTCTCTCTCATCCAGCTTGTCAGTACCCTATACTCTCTCTCCCTCTCTCTCTCTCTCTCTCTCTCTCTTAATCTCTCTCTCTCTCCCTGTATTTCTCGGTATTCCCCACCCCCCGCCCCTCCTCCCCTCCCTCTCTCTCCCCGAGTATCCACGCTCCCTCCCAGTGGTTGGTTGGTTCTCGGAGGAAAGGAAAGGAAAAGATGGCACCTCGGACGCCGCTGTCAGATCCTCTCGTCCCGGTCTCCCGTTACCCTGGACGGACAGCGGCGTGTTGAAGAAGCGGCTCTGATCTGAAATGGCTCCGAACACCGCCTCACAGAGACCGGATAACGCTGCGCTTTAAAAGACACCACATAGAGGCAGAAACAACGCGTTTGTTTCTCCGTAAACCTGAACATCTGCTGCACATCCAACCGACCAACCAACCGGCAGGCTCGGCTCGGCTCGCATCGCTGTTGATTACAACAACCCTCCTCCCCGACCGAAACCAGAGCAATTGGATCGCTTGTTGGTGACCGAACTGTTCCCGAGGGGGGGACCAAAAAAGACTGAAGCATTATTAAAAATCACAGTACAGAGAGAGGAGGAGAGGAAGGGCGAGGAAGATGAGGTAAGCAACAGCAAGCATGCGTTTGTGCACTCTTTGAGATACTGCTGCGCGTTTATTACGGCGTAGGTAGCTACTGTACACTACAGTACCCACGTCTACACAGGCAGGGCAGGCTGCAGCGTTTAATGATATAGCATTATATAAGCCACCCAAATTATTATAATTAATGTCTTTGTTTGTACTAATATAATAAGGGGGTGAAGAATGACAGAAAGGCCCTGTACAGCACCATGGCGTGTGTGTGTGTGTGTGTGTCTGTCTTGTCTGTCTGTCTGTCTGTCTGTGTGTGTGTGTGTGTGTGTGTGTGTGTGTGTGTGTGTGTGTGTGTGTGTGTGTGTGCGTGCGTGCGTGCGCTACAGTACGTGTAATGGTGTGCTTTCATTCACTGACCGGCGTGTCACCTGTCCTGGCTGAAATAGGCCCCACCGCCCCACCTATCTGGGCCTTAATTAGAACCAAACCCATGTGTGTCTGTGTGTGCGTGTGCATGCGTGGGCGTGGGTGTGGGTGTGTTTGTGTGTGCGCGCCTGCAGGTCGAGGTCAAAGGAAGGGCATGGCAAAGAAAGACCAGGGGTCTTTGAGAGGGTTCAGGGGGTCCCCAAACTGAACCTTACACGTCTGTAACAATGACAGAGTCTGTGTCTGTGTCCTAATACAGTGGTTCCCAAACTGGGGGGTGGTTCCAAAATAATTTTGGGGGGGTCCCCACAGATGTTTAGCTTAATGTGCAATATTGTTTTGTCACTCAACAGTAAAGAAACCAACTTCAACATACAGTATAGGCGTATACAGAGAGTCTACATATTTCACACGTTACAATTTAAGGAACTTTTATACCAGTATTACGTAAGAAATAGGCAAACATTGTGAAAATAGCCGATCTACAAGCTCACAACGCCTCGCAGTATACAAGGCGCCGTGAGCCTGTATATAGATTGGCTATTTTCACAGAACCGAGTCAAATTAAATGTATAATGCATATTCCAAGTGCTTGTCAGGGTGGGTGCGTCCCCAGGTTCAAAATCAAATATGATTATTTAGGGAAGTCACAGCCTGAACAGTTTGGGAACCCATGGCCTAATATGCATGTCAAAATGGAAATGAAATGAAATGAAATGTAAAAGGTTTGAGAACCACTGCTGAGGTGGGCTGGAAATGCACAAAACATGCAAACATAACCAGTGGTGGAAACTAAGTAACTAAGTACATTTTACTTAAGTACTGTACTTAGGTACAATTTTGAGATTTTTTACTTTACTTGAGTATTTCCATTTGTCAGTACTTGCACTACATTTCAGAGGGAAAATATTGTACTTTTACTGCTACATTTATTTGAAAACTATAGTTACTAGTTACTTTGATTATTATTACAAATCATACATTAAACACTTCAGCCCTACATTTCGTCATTTGAAAATAGCCGATCTACAAGCTTCTAGATCAGCTATTTTCAAAAGATGTTTTATACATTTGAAAACTTGAAATTATACTTTTACTCGAGCAAAAATTGTGCATACTTTTTCCACCACTGCATGTAACATGGTCATTCCCTGACCATGCAGGTGTCTCTGTCTGAGGACGTGTTTGTGTGTGTCTCTCTGCAGAGAGCAGAGACACATTGTTAGCATGGAGTTGAGAGACTACATGCATGGAGCAGTTATTATAGCTGGTAGGCTACAATAATGTTATTATACCAAATTGTTGGTGTGCAATGACAACTTAGTGTTGATCATTATAATCAATGAGAAATATTATGTGAAAGTGTTTGCGTTGCTTGACGGAGCACACATGGTAGCGTGTGCACTCACGCAGGCACGCACGCACACGCATGTACGCACCAGAGGCGTATCTACAATAAGGCGAGGACAGGCGTCCAACTGTCCAAATCCATTTTCTGCCTGGCCAAAATCCATAAGATGAGAAAAAAAGAGGACAAAAACAAGACCTGAGAGCTATTAGTGGACAGCTGATTGGCCGTTGCGGTAGAGCGCGACCCTCAATCACCCATTGGAATGTAAACGCATGCCTTTCAGCCTTTGTATCCTACTCGTCTGGCAGGTATATCTCTTTGAAAACCTTTAGTGCTACGATTGTGCGTGGGGAGACGATAATTAACACATCTTGCCTGCCCAAAATGTAATTCTTGCCTGCCCAAAATGTAATTCCTGGAAACGCCACTGGTACGCACACACGAACGCACACTCTCTCTCTTCTAGCTCTTCCTGGTTTGGAGGGGGCAGAGCCAATCAGCCAAGGGCCTTCATTGTAGGACGTCCAATCATAAACTCTTCCTTGTCCAAATCCATTAAGGACTAATTGTACTGTTTCACTACGATAAGGGCCTATCAGCAGCAGTAGTGTCACTTGCCGCAGGGAGTGGCCGACTGGCCGCGGTGCCTGTCAGCTGGTATTTGACCAGTAGCAGACAGTGTGGGTAGAGAGGACACTTGGCGCGGGTTTGCCACGGCCCAGGGCAACAACAGGTTGAGGGTAATTGTCGCTGGCACAGAGTGCTGCAGCTAGTGTGTGTGTGTGTGTGTGTGTGTGTGTGTGTGTGTGTGTGTGTGTGTGTGTGTGTGTGTGTGTGTGTGTGTGTGTGTGTGTGTGTGTGTGTGTGTGTGTGTGTGTGTGTGTGTGTGTGTGTGTGTGTGTGTGTGTGTGTGTGTGTGTGTGTGTGTGTGTGTGTGTGTGTCACCCAAGGTCAGGGTGTCTTATCCCCCAGGACAATCTCTTCCTATCTTCCTCTCTGACCATCATCCTAGGGTTGGGGCATATGACATCAATATCACGATTATTGTACATTAAATAAGTCTACAGTATATTGTGAAAATATCAGGTCTACAAGCTCGTTGTGAGCTTGTAGAGGCCAGAGGGGTGCTGATATTGCATGTTGGCTCACTGGAAACACTCTGCTACACCAAAATAGCAAGAAAATAGGAGATCTACAACATCCAATGTGTTGTGGTGTGACATGTTTGAGCTATTTTTGAAATAGGGCTTAGTTAACTCACCACTAGCACATTTCAATAAGATGTTGGGTTGCAACTTTATATAGAGTCACACTCTGTGTGCGTGCGTGCGTGCGTGCGTGCGTGCGTGCGTGCGTGCGTGCGTGCGTGCGTGCGTGCGTTCGTGCGTGTATGTGTGCAAGTGCTTAACTTATCAGGGTTGCATGATATTGACAAACAAAATACTGCGACACTTTCTTGAACGTTAGACACAACTGCTCATCAATACACAAGTTTCCACCGGCTCGGCCGAGCGTGCATGGCGATAAACACTAATAAGTGTTGTGCTCACTCATCACATTCCTTGTCAGCGCCGGTCTCGCTTCTCAAAATAGACCGTTCTTCTAAGTCTTTTATTTTCAGAAGATCAGAGGCACATCATCGTCATCTTTTCAGCACAGGACCCACATTGAATATCGTCTGTCGGGTGGAAACCTCATATGTCCAAAACGGTTTCTTTTCATGATTTTAAATAAACAAAATAGAAAAGTAGCGGATCTGCAAGCTCAAGTGACTTTTGATGCTTTAGTGTGACGCTGTAGTATGATCACGTCGTAGTGCATTAATTTACGACAAAACACAAAAAGTTGGAGATAAGAGGTTTCTGCCCGACAGCGACGATATATTTAGTCGTCTGTCCTGGGATCTAGGCTGATTAAAGGCATCCTAGCACTTCTGTCATGCTGGGACAAACAGAACCCGTGGCCCATTTTGAATTGAAGAATGCTGCTGGGATAGACGTAATGAACTGACACTTGACTCAACCCTCTCTCCCCGCCTCACCTGACAAGGTGGTCGGTCTCGCCCCTACCCATGACGACCAATAACATACATTCTATTAGCCACAGTAACTCATTGACCACCAACACCCCCATCTGGTGTTTGAAAAAGGTATTCCAGGACCGCCGCCCAGTCTATTAATACGGCGAGACTCTTAGTTTGAAAGCCGTTTCACTCGGAAGCCGTGAGTCAGGAAGTGAATTATCACTATTTAACGGGTGCTTTGATTGTTATTTAATTCACCCAAAACATACTTTTTGTACCCGAAGATCATAACGTTTAGAGAAATGAGCCGCAAATCTAGCTTGTTTTGAGCCAAAAAAAAGAATCAGAGATATTACGATTCTAAAAACTGCGTCCCCATAGACAGCATAAGCCAGCAATATTTTCATTTCTGTTTTTTTCCTTTTTATTTCATCGCACCGCTACCGGAGTGTTATGAGCGCATACAGGACACAAAAGGCGAACTCAGCGCAGAGAGCGTTTGGACCGGGAGGCGTCAAAAGGCACTATCGGTGCTGAATGAGTTAACCCCAGTGTCTCTATTTTGGAAAAATAGAAAAGAAAAAAAAGTATATATATTTTTTTACTTTGTTTTCCTGGAAATAACCGATTTATAAGCTCATGCCATGCCACATTTCTATGCATCGTGAGCTTGTAGGTAGGCTATTCCTTCTATTTGTCATATGACAATACTTACAACTTACAATGGGTTTGTATAGAAAAAAGGAGGCATGTCTGATAAAATGAGTATCAAAAATCTAAATACATGAATCAAACAACTTAGAAAACGGTCTGGTGTACTGTACTCACAAAAGCCTGAGTAGACGTTAAAATGACCCCAAACATTGCGAAGTGAAATTTCCCTTTAATGTGACATGTCTCTGGCAGCTTCATATTCAGACCGTCGTCTGAATATAAATGGTGACCTTTATGTCACTCGTCTAGTTTAGTCCAGTGACAGAACATATGTCCCCTTGAATCAGTGCATAATGTCCTGTGTGTGTCAATGCACCTTCACTACCTTGTCAGCAAAAAGCTGTGCTAAAGCACAGTTTTACCGCACCCCCTGTTCCAAGGCACATTCCTCATATAGCACTTCTTGGCAAATAGCTTGTTTTAGGAAAATAGAAATACTGCAATGATTGTTATTCAGTGTGGCTGGAAGATCGACCAGAGGCTTGGCTGTGTGTGTTATGAAGGATGGGTTTAGGTTAGCAGTGTGTTCTACAAGATGCACTGTAGGTGGCAACATAGACTGACTGAGTGCCACTTGCATCCACAGTGCAATCTCTGTGTGTGTGTGTGTGTGTGTGTGTGTGTGTGTGTGTGTGTGTGTGTGTGTGTGTGTGTGTGTGTGTGTTTGTGGACATGCATGTGTGTCCATGAATACTTTCTGTGCGAGAATTCATACACATACACGCCTTTTGACATATAGCTTCATGTGTACTGTATATATGTACAGCATGTTTATGATTGAGTATCATACTAGATCAGTTGGTCTTACATTTGTATATGTATTGTGTGTGTTTGTGTGTGTTTCTGTCTGTGTGTGCACGCACAGGGAAGAGGTTTATTGGCATCCTAGTCTGTGTTTGTGTTTGTACCTCACTCTGTACAGTATGTGTTACTACTACGACGTAAAGCAGCGATGTTTCTTGCAGCGATCTAATGAGCATTGATCTCAGTGACACGATGTGGGCTGCAAGTCAAACAGGCTGGCCAAGGTCACATGTATTGTACTAGTACATGCTGTTGTTACAGTGGAAGAAGGCCAAGAAGAATAATTTATGAGGCATGTCCGCTTTTACTGAGACAGGGCAGTGACGAGACATGGGAGGGAAGACATGCAAGGAGCCGGGAATAAAAAAACCCCAGGAAAGCTTTGATTGATGGGTATTTCAGCTGCTAGACTGTCTTCCTTCTCCGTCTTTCTGATCTATACATCGACTCTGCCGGAGGACTTTTATGGTCCAAATCTTCAAAACAGTGCCTGTTTCCCTGTGCCTGTTTATACACACACACACACACACACACACGCACACACACGCGCACACACACGCACACACACACACACACACACACACACACAGCGCACCCGCAAGCATACGCACGCACATCCACATTTACCACTATACCAGCAGTTATCAGCCACTGGAGTGTGGTGGTGTTACTTTATCTGCAGAAACACACAGTTTGCTTTGGTAGCCCAACAACATCCCAGTGGACCCTGTCTACTAAAAACAAACAGTGAAGTAGGGCCCGACCGATATGAATTTTTGTGACCGTATACCTACAACCGAGTTTAGAGAGGGTACAATCAACGATAACCGATCCGATATGCAACGGATAGTGAAAAGTATGTGCAAAGAATTTTAACGATTATGAGTATGTGAAAGGTACAGTGACAGTAGTACATCGGCAGTAGTTACATCGGTATGTAATACCGATACATTTCACCGATACGATATTACCCGATATGCCAAATGAGGCCATATCAGAGGCCGATATATCGGCCACCGACGCAACGGCACAACAGTGAAAGCACCAAAATACAGAGAGAGAGATTATGCAGGTAAACACCTCCACATAGAGGAAATATATTGTTTTGTTAATGTAATCACAGGGAAAAGTGACATAGCTATGCCTTTGTGTGTCTATGAAGCGGAGGCTGCTGTGTTTGTTGTTGCTGGTGATGAATGACCAGTGGAATCTGAACGAGAGCATTGATGTGTGGTCCTGGCCTGCGGGCTGCCGGCCGCCATGCATGCGCATGTGGGACGTGCTCTAGACTAGATGCTCCCACCAACACCAAGTGAAGTGGGAAATTTCATTAAGCTTTGAAAACCCGGGCTCCATCGATCCTGCACCGTCGATGCATGTAGCCATCAATTCATATTGATGTGAAGTTGTGTGTGTGTGTGTGTGTGTGTGTGTGTGTGTGTGTGTGTGTGTGTGTGTGTGTGTCCTATATCTATTATATTCCTGTTGAATGAACAGGGACAAACATATTGTTGCTGCCGGGCAGAAACCTCTTATCTCCATACTTAAACTTTTTGTGTTTTTTGTTTTCACAAATTAACGTCCTAACTTGATCATACTACAGCGTCACACAGAAGCAGCAAAAGTAGCAGATCCGCAAGCTTGTAGATCAGCTACTTTTGATCATTTGAATTTGAATCCTGAAAAGTAACAGTTTTGGACACATGAGCTTTCCACCCGACAGAAACGATATCACTGATGATGAATCACAGATGCTCCTTCATATTAAAGATGCAATCCGTAAATTCTATGTCACACCAGGGATTGGAGCCTGGGTTAGGTCTTCTGCGTGGGAGACCAAACTTCTCTACCGCTCACCCAAGTGACAATCCCCGCTTGGCCAGGGGAGATATTGGGCTCATGAGTTCCAGGCAATACAGTGTAGGACACCTTTAATGGGGTCAAGTGTTGTGGAACTTGATGCCCGTGGTTAGCTTATGGAGAAGTGGAGCTGCCCTACTGTGTACAGTACACGCCATAGTAGATTCTCAGTAGACTCTCAAGACCATGCACACGCTTTGTTCCAGTTCTATATTAAAGGGGAATTTCCAAACATTCCTAAAATAGACGCAAAGTTAATTGGGGGGATTCCCCCGGCCAACGCCCAGATGCCAAAACCTTTGTTCATCTCCACACATGGGCCCTGTTTAATGCACATACATTATCGTTATTACTGAACTGAAAGCATAAATAAAATATGAATCCTAAAAGGCCAGTATTTAAACATTAGTTCGCAACCACATTATCCTAGATGTCCCTGCTGTGGCTAAATGTCATTATCGGCAAAAAGTTTCAAAAAGTTCAGAAATAGCACAGAAAGTGCACAATGTGGCACAATGCAACGCGTTGTGAGCTTGTAGATCAGCTATTTGAAATAGGGCCTAAGTGGTTAAAAGCCAGTCCAAAGTAATTTTAGCTTGTATTGATTGGCACGCTACATGGCACGGGGCATGCACACAATTTGCTCATTCAGGAATCCTAGTCCCAACCCACACAAAAAAAGAAAAGAAAACATTGTAGCAATACATTATTATGGAAACCTCATTATGTCTAAAACTGCTACTTTTCAGGATTCAAATTCAGAAAAGTAGCAGATAGACAAGCTCAAAACAAAGCGTGTCATTTCTCAACCGTTTAGGACGCGGGGCGGCTCACCGGAACCGGGCCGGCACCCTGGGCGTGTTTCTGTGGGTCTGGAAGTTTCGGGGACCCCCCGGGGACGCCCACACGGAGTTGCACCACTTACTTCACACGGGTGTGATTTTGCACAAAAAGTAAAAATACGGAGATAAGAGGTTTCGTTATGTTTAGTGGGGCCCAGTGGACTTTAGAAATTGAATGAAAAAGCAGCAATTCAAAAATCGCCTTTATTTTGGTCCACAAATCACACGGACAGTGGTCGTTTTATGATCGGTACGGGTGCATGAGTGCACCCCTGGTGTGCCAGTAAACCTTGGTAAATAGCAGATCTACAAGATGACAAAGTTGTGAGCTTGTATCTGCTATTTACGGCATACAACAAAGGACATAAATCAGGAATTAGCCGAGAGTGAAAGGGACCCTCTCGCTTCAGAGCTTTGCTCTCGTTACACTTTGCAAGTGTACAGCTGTGCATGTGCTTTGAAGTCGGAACAGGTATGCAGCGCTCCAGAAACGCACCTTCGTTGCAAAGTGAGACCCTTGGGCAGTGAGTTTTCAGTGTTTGTAGTGGCCAACGTTGTTTGTTTGAATATTTTATTAGACAACATATAAATGCAAACAGCACAATGTACAGTCAGGCATTTTGTCCAAAAAGGATTTCACCGAAGAAAGACCTTGCGGTCTTGTTTCCATTCGGGTGTGTGTTGGATGTTAGCTGAAAAGCTGGTACATGCAATATAATACAGGTCTGCATTACGTACGCCCTGCGCTGTAGACATATCATAATGTCATTATTAGTAGTAGCTGTAAAGCCTATTAGTTGTAGCAGTAATAGTAGTCGGATTGCTACTATCGCAATTATTTTTAGCCATTACCTTTTCAGTGAGTCGAATAATTGGGAACTTCGGGAAGGTTATTTTAAAATATCTTTTACATTATATATATCTTTTTTTAATGTATTTATTTAAAAAAGATCGATTAACAACTCTAAAGTTATTTTATACTTGTCGTGGACAATTTCACATACCACGTTTTGATCTTTTAGATGTTTCAAATGTTGAAATACTTTGAGCATTTTGTCCAAAATACGGATTGATAACGGTTATTATATTGAATTAGGTCTATAGATTATGGCAATCTTTTGTTTTATAATCGATTAAATTGATTAGTTTGATTAATTGTTGCACCTGTATACTCTAGTAGTAGTAGTCATAGTTCTAGAGTTAGTATCATTCAATATTGTCATTCATGAAAAGGCATCCATGACAGACACAATGCATTCAGACAGGGTGACTAATGAGTCATAATTCAGCATAGTCAGAGATGACACAGTAAGGCGCTTGAAAGGTTGATCCACAGAGACAGAGAGAGAGACACTGAGGGAGGGAGGGATAGACAGAGAGGTAATCAAATCTTTGTGAATGAGAGGAAAATCACCCTCACTCCCCTAAAGTCCCACTGCCAGCTCCCTGTGATGTGTGGTGTAATTAAATAGATCAACTCCTGTGTGCGCGTGTGTGTGTGCGTGCGCCTGCCTGCCTGCCTGCCTGCCTGCCTGCCTGCCTGCCTGCCTGTCTGTCTGTCTGTCTGTCTGTCTGTCTGTCTGTCTGTCTGTCTGTCTGTCTGTCTGTCTGTCAGTCATGTGTGTTTTGGCAATGTAAACTCATGCCAATAAAGCCCTTTGAATTGAATTGTGTGTGTGTGTGTGTGTGTGTGTGTGTGTGTGTGTGTGTGTGTGTGTGTGTGTGTGTGTGTGTGTGTGTGTGTGTGTGTGTGTGCGCGTGTGTGTGTGTGTGTGTGTTTTATCCTTAAGTGCATGGCTTTAACAAATCAGACCCGTCTGAACTGAGTGGTACTGTACTGTACTGTACTGTACTGTACTGTACTGTACTGTTGTACTGTACTGTACTGTACTGTACTGTACTGTACTGTACTGTACTGTACTGTACTGTACTGTACTGTACTGTACTGTACTGTACAAGCCCTCCTCCATGGTGTGTGTGTGTGTGTGTGTGTGTGTGTGAATATTATGCACATCGTAAAGCTATTTGGAGAAAACGCAGTATATATAAATGCACCATCAACCATTCCTCTCTCTCTCTCTCTGTCCCCTGCTTTGTCTCATGCTGAAGCTCTCTCCTGCTGTACAGTACAGTATGCTAATGGTCTGGCTGTCACAGTAGCACTTGACTGGATGCTCGCCTCTCGGGTCCCTCTGAGGCACGCACGCACACACGCACGCACGCACGCACGCACGCACGCACGCACGCACGCACAGTACAAATGGAGGTGTTTTGCTTTAAGGATTATTATTGCAGTGTGCGGCCATAGCTCTAACCTGGAGAGAGAGAGAGAGAGAGAGAGAGAGAGAGAGAGAGAGAGAGAGAGAGAGAGAGAGAGATGGGGGAGGGTCTGTACAGTGGAACAGGAGGCTGGCTCTCTTCTCCTCATTTCATCCTCATCTCTCTCTCTCTCTCTCTCTATCTGACACATTTCCCTCCCCCGTAATCTTCCTCTACCCTTGATTCATTCTCGATCACCCCACTATTCAACCATCTCTACCTGTATCTCCATCTGTCTTACCATCTCTATCCTTCCCTCAATCAACCTGTTTTTCCCCTCTCCCCCGTCTCTCTCTCTCTCTCTCTCTCTCTCTCTCTCTCTCTCTCTCTTTCCGTAAGGAGCTCCAAAACGTTCTCAGATGAAAGTGCATTTTGCACATTCGTTTGGAAATCAAGATCCCAGGCACAGAGTCCAAGTCCAAGTTGCTTGAAAAGTCAACACGGCTGTCTGCCATGCAGGGGATTTTAGAGCGATTGATCCTTCCGTCTGCTGACAGGCCTTAATATGAAGATGCCGATTTCCCTTTCCAGCTTTGGCACATGCCCACAAGTGCCGAAACTATTAGTAACTGGTTTGCTGACTATGGTATTATTGTCTCCACCAGGCCGAAGGCATGGGGAGAGAGTATGTTTTGCACTCCGTCCGTCCGTCCGTGTGTCCGTGTGTGTGTGTGTGTCCGTCCGTCCATCCGTCCTTCTGTCTGTGAACAGCTAATCTCCGGCACCGTTAACCCGGTCGATGCCACATTTTGCACACACACTCCCTGGATGCCAACGATGAACCTCTGTCCCAAAATTTCCAGAACGGCCTGTTATAGCACCACCAGGAGGCCGCTTTGTGCAAAACAAGTTTTTGGACAGTACACCTACAGATTTGGTCCAAACATCACGCAAATTGGTACACAGTCTCTCTAGAGCCATTCAACGAAACGGGTGTTTCAGATTTCTCAGACTCCATCCTGATTGGCTAAGATTGGCTTCCAAAGTTCGCAGGAGTGCTCAGTTTCAAACAAAATGCTGCAAATCATGAACACATCGTGTGATATCTGTGAAATTGTGCACGCACATTCCCACTAGGCCGAGGAAGAAATGCCACATGAACATTTTCAACCCAGCCTCATGGTGGCGCTATAACTGGCCAAAAAGTGTTTTACCTCTAACTGCACGGATCTGTGGATAACTTTGTATGCAAACTCCCTAGAAGCCAAGGAAAAACCTTTGCCTGGAATTTTTCACATCTGCTCTTTATAGCGCCACCAGGAGGCCGACATATGTTAAACACATTTTCTAATATTACTCCTTCAGATTTTATCCAAATATCACGCAAATCGGTACACATGCTCTCCATAGTCATGTGATCAAGACAGGTTTGTTTGATTTCTCATAATCCACCCTCATTGGCTACAATTGGCTTCTAAACTTTTCAGGAGTAGCCCGCCTTGTACCTGTTTTGTACAAATCGCCACAACTACTAAACGCAGCGTCCGATTGTGGTGAAACTGTGCATGCATATTCCCACTAGGCTTTGGAAGAAATGCCACTTGACAGTTTTCAAATCAGCCTCATGGTGGCGCTACAACAGGCCAAGCCGCGTCACACACACACACACACACACACACACACACACACACACACACACACACACACACACACACACACACACACACACACACACACACACACATTTATATTGCTCCTAAACATTTTGCCAAGCATCACACACCCACTCCTATCCTCCTGGTGGAGACCTGTGCCCAGAAGGGCACTTTTTCTAGTTATTACATGTGCTCAGCTGCAAGAATAAGGACGTTTTATTCATCATCACTAATTTGTCGTCTCTGTCAGGTGGAAACCTCATCATTTGAGGATTCAAATTCTAAAATTAAAAAAGTAGCAGGTCGACAAGCTTGTGGTTCTGCTACTTTTGATGCTTTTGTGTGACACTGAAGGATGAGCAAGCGGGGCATTCATTTACGAAACAAAACACAAAAAGTTAGAAGTACAAGCAGCAATGTTATTGGGACATTAATATCTATAATTTCCGGGTGCGCGACACCACCGTATGACGTAGCGTAAAACAAGAGTCAGTAGTACAGCTTTTTCCAATCCATTCTGGTGTGTCTATTGCAGTGGTTCCCAAAGTGAACCAAGGGTCCGGGGACCCCCAGTGGTCCTTAATTGAGGGAGTTCCAGGGGGTCCCCAGCTAAATGATAGTTTGGAACCAAATGGACCCTTATGAGTCTGTAACTCTGAGAGTGTACAAATGTACACAAATGTTCCATTTGTACACTCTCAGAGTTAAATTAACATTGATTTTACAATATAAATTGGGGGTCCCAGAGATAGAAATGCTATTAAATGGGGGTACGTAGACTAATGCATGTCAAACTGGGGGTCCTTGAAATTTAACGGGCTGAGAATCACTGCTAGAGCCATAAAAATCTTCTCTCGTGGGGGTCCCTGGCATGTCTCTTCAAATGGGGGTCCGTGGGCTAATTAGTGTCAATTTGGGGGTCCTTGATATGAAAAAGTTTGGGAACCACTGGTCTATTGCATTGAGACAGACACCATAATGTCAATAGATCTGTGTGTGTTTTATCGACGTCCTTGCGCTGGGTGTAGCGCTCAACCTCTGCCGAGGCTCCTGTCTGTGGCAGTTCATATACAGCACAATGGAACACATCGACTACAAATACATTTCAGCCACAAGTATGAAAGCAGCAGATGCCCCCCAAAACACATAGGGCCGAACCCTATAACCAGATAACCCTTTTCAGGATTCATCTTCAGAGATACTCCGATAATCGGCCAGCGATCGGTGATCGGCCATATCGGCCGATATTCTCTCTGATCGGTGATCGGCATTTACCCTATCTGTGATCGGCAATTTACCCTATCTGGAGAAACCGATCATTTACACCTTTAAGTGGTATAAATGTCAATCAGATATCATCATTTTGCATTTTTGTGACAGGCCTAAACATTCTCCCCTTCCTCCCCACACACAGCAACAGTTTTGACGTGGGTTTTGAGACATATAATCATTTTGGAAATATTAAAATTTGCAACATTTCACAAGATCGGTATCGGACCTATCGGTATCGGCTGATCATGAGAAAAACAATCGGTGATCGGTATCGGTCCCAAAAAACCTGATCGGAGCATATTCAAAGGTAGCAGATCTACGAGCTCTTTTGATGCTTTTGTGTGACGCTATATGATCAAGTAGGCCCTACTTAGGTTAGTAGGGCGTTAATTTACAAAATAAAACACAAATACAACACTCCATATTTGAATATGGAGATATATTATGGAGGTTTCTGCCCGACAGCGACGATATAAAAGAAAATCACACCTGTGTGAACTGAGCAGTGCAGGCTGTGACTGTGTGTGTGTGTGTGTGTGTGTGTGTGTGTGTGTGTGTGTGTGTGTGTGTGTGTGTGTGTGTGTGTGTGTGTGTGTGTGTGTGTGTGTGTGTGTGTGTGTGTGTGTGTGCGTGCGTGTGTCTCGAATATGACCCCAATTAGCTGACTGCTCAGTGTGGAGCTGCTCAACAGTGTGTGACCCGAATGGGCCTGCAGGGGTCAATATAGGTCGTACTCTAAACAGACAGACATAGAGACAGACGGACATAGAGACACACACAGCCCTTCATTGGAGCGGCGTGCGCCGCTTTCCGCCTTTTCCATTCTTCCATGGAACGCTTGAAACCCATGTTTATGTATACATTTTCGCCCACGTCTGTTCAACGTGGCAGCAATCATGCACTAATCGGATCACAAGGGGATGAAAGAAAAACACTGGGATTTCTGAGTGTGATGAATTCACGAGACTGACACTCTGTGGTCAAATGCTACAAGAGAGGCAGAGTAAACTATCCAAACCACACAGCGTGGAAACAGCATAAAATCCATCCATCACCCACTGGTACACTGACATGTACAACATACTTTGTCATCAGTGTTGATGTTAGCAGAATTGTTTTATTTAGTTTTAGTCAGGAGTCTTGAATACAATTTTAGTCATCTGAAAAGTTTTTGTCTAGTTTTAGTTAACTAAATATAAGATTTTAGATCGACTAAACATGTATACCGGTAGTTGGTTTTGCAGACAAAAAAATATTTAGCCAGGCCTTGTTTTAAAGTTCTCAACGGGCCCAAGAATTAAGGCCCGGCCCTACCCTACCCTAACTGGGTCGGCCCGAGGCTCGGCCCGACTCTAAGAATTACCATAATGTTAGGCCCGAAGCCCGATAAAGCCCCACAAAAAAAGAAAAGAAAACGCCACTAAATGGCCGCCGCGCCCCGTGGTTCAGTGTGTGTCTGTGTGAGAGTGAGAACGGAGTTCAATGGACTTATCGCCGAAATAAAGGATTTATGTAACTCACGTTAGACCATCATTCTAATGGATTCAATTTCCAGTGGTGCCTGGTGCTCCCCTTAGTTTCCTCTGAGTCTGAACTTGTGAAGCAGTTAATTATGTCCAAGTATTGTCCCCGTTCGGTGTCCAAATACAAAAGAACAAATACAAAGTTTACAAACCATCCATGCACCGCTCATGGCGTGTCTCGACTCTTGACAGCTTACAGTCAGATCTGTTATTTTGGTCACATATAACGAGGCACGCCGCCCGCTGCGCCGCATTTTGGAAATCAAATAGCCTGTAGTAGCTTGCAGTGGTCTGTAACATTGCGTGGTCATCATACACTTACGTGTAGCGTTTACAGAGTTATATCATTTATATGGATCGTTTGGTGAATGGTGACGTTGATTAATGATTAGGTTATTCATCGCAGCCAGCTGAGTTTAACGAGATAGCTCAGTGCAACATGATGAAAACCTGATGCTTCAGCTTAGGTGTGATAATCCGATTGATCTTATAAAACATTTAAGCATATGGCATGGCAAGTTAACTGGTTAGAACTCATTTGGTGCGCAAACCAGAGGCCAGCCAGCGGTATACCAACCACCGTTCACTTCTGGTGCACCTGCGTGCTGCTGCTCTGAGTCTGAAATGCCAGTGCAATGCGCCCCCCGCCTCCACTCGTCCTCCTCCTGTCACAAGTGAATCGCCTATAGCGCAGCCCTCTTCATAATACATACATACATGTAGGCTACAGCCTAGTACACATTACACAAATAACAGAATTGCTATTTTTAATATAATAAAATTCTTAGAAAAAAAGAGGGAAAAAAGAAAGAAAAAAAGAAAAAATCACTGAGCCCAAGGCTCGACCCGGCCCAACTAATTAGCATAATGTTTGGGCCCGGCTCGGCCCGAAAACGTCGGGTCGGTACCGGTTGGGCCAGGTCGGGTTCGGGCAGAATTTGAGAACTTAAGCCTTGATGGTTGCACACTTGGTTGCATGCTGAAAATAGTCAATATGTATTATATGTATATATATATATATATATATATATATATATATATATATATATATTTTTTTTACAAACTTTTAGTCAATTAGCTAGTTTTCGTCAGTGAAAAAAGATGGTCGACAATTTATTTTCAACCAGTCGGAATAAAGCATTTCATCCAACTTACATTGCGTTGTTGTCGGGTAGAAACCGCATATCTCCAAATTAAAACGTTCTTTCAGCTTGTTGTAGATCTACTATTTTTGCTATTTTTGAATGTTTTGGACATGAGGTTTCCATCTGACTGTATAATCCAGTGGAGGAAGAAGTAGCCTACTCTGAATTATAAAGAAAGAATTATGCTCGAATTGTGCCCTAGTACAGTACTTGAGTAAATGCACTTAGTTACTTATACCACACTGGTATAGTCAGTTTATTTTTAATTTTTTATTTAACCTTTATTTAACCAGTAAAAAAACACATTGAGACTGCGTCTCTTTTACAAGTGGGAACTGGCCAAGAGGCAGAAATAAAATTACACTTCAATACCACATCATCATTGTTACATTTTGGACCAGCAAATACATCCAGAAAACATCTTACAGTACCTATGAATAAATACAAAAAGTCCCCAGTCCTACTATTTAGTAGCAGGGCAAAATACACCATATACACAATCTACACGATCTGAACCAATAAATAAATAAATAGGCATGAACCTAGGCTAGTACATATCCAAACATGTGCAGGTGTTGGACTGTACATCAAAGATGATCCTTTTGAAACTTCTCAAGGGAACTGTCAAAGCCAATTTTAGTCTGTAGATCATTCCACGACCAGGGGCCAAAAAAGGCCAGACATTTTTTACCCCCCTCGGATTTGAATGCTGGTACTACACACCGCAGCCAAGCATTTGACCTGAGGTTTAGGCCGTTTTGGACCAAGTTGAATTTGGATGAAATGTAAGACGGCAGGTCACCCTGCTCAGTTCAATCAGTGAAAGTGTCTGTTGGCAGACAGAGTAGGTGCAGGACAGATGTGGGAGAGGTGAGGGGTCAGGCGGGCTTTGACCAGAGGGTGGGATGGCTTTGACCAGAGGGTGGGATGGCTTTGACCAGAGGGAGGGATGGCTTTGACCAGAGGGTGGGATGGCTTTGACCAGAGGGTGGGATGGCTTTGACCAGAGGGAGGGATGGCTTTGACCAGAGGGTGGGATGGCTTTGACCAGAGGGAGGGATGGCTTTGACCAGAGGGTGGGATGGCTTTGACCAGAGGGAGGGATGGCTTTGACCAGAGGGTGGGATGGACTGTGGGGATATAGGCTAAATACGGGAGGGATTTTATTAGTTTACTGGCAGTGAAGATCTGCTGTGGCAGCAGATTATTATCATCATGTCGTCACTGTCGGGTGGAAACCTTGTATGTCCAAAACCCTTACTTTTTAATTAATTTCAATAAAAAAATCACACCTGTGTGAAGTGAGGGGCGCTCTTGTCGTCGTACATCATCCAATAAAAAATGTATAATTTGTCAACTTATGTTATTATGTAAGACGACAACTGAATTTATGGTTGCTTAGCCGATTTGCTTGTCTACATATGACGTACATTTTTCTTTCATTGTCAATGGCATTTAATGTTTGTGTTGCCACAAATTTACACATTGTCATATGTGCCTGACATACAGTATGATGTAAATTCTCCTCTCATTGTCAATGGCAAATGTGAGACGTGACGGGACAAAAAGCTGTATATAGGAGGTGATAGCGGACCTCAAAAATAATAAAATAGTGAAAATAGCCGATCTACAACCTGACAACGTGACACGTTGTCTGCAGCTATAGATCGGCTATTTTCACAATTGTTTGCGACACTCTTGTACGATGAAGTAGGGCATTGATTTACGGAAAAACCCATACAGAGATGAAATATGGACATACAAGGTTTCTGCACGAGTCTCGACGGCAACCATATATTTTCACTGCATGGTGGCTGATAACCTTATACTGTATGTCCAAAACCTTATACTGTATGTCCAAAACCTTGTTATACTGTATGTCCAAAACCTTATACTGTATGTCCAAAACCTTATACTGTATGTCCAAAACATTATACTGTATGTCCAAAACCTTATACTGTATGTCCAAAACCTTATACTGTATGTCCAAAACCTTATACTGTATGTCCAAAACCTTATACTGTATGTCCAAAACCTTATACTGTATGTCCAAAACCTTATACTGTATGTCCAAAACCTTGTTATACTGTATGTCCAAAACCTTATACTGTATGTCCAAAACCTTATACTGTATGTCCAAAACCGCTACTGGACAGGACATGCATGGGGGGAAAAAATCACAGATTGAAGCTTTAAACCTTTGCTTTCATATGAGATATCTGACTGAGACTATTACAGATTGTATGGAAGATGCTGCAGCATATTTCTATAGTTTGACCACATCAAATGCTCTAAAATAATAACCAAAAATAGACGATCTACAAGCTCTCAATGCGCAACACATGCCTCCAAAGACGACATGGCGATGGCTTCTACAGTATATGGAATCAAAAAGACTGAAATCAGTCGTGGCGACTGAGAACTTTAATCCATCGGCATGGCACTTTAGGATATTAAAGATTATAAAGATAGCAAAAAATAGCTGATCATAATGCGACGCGTCGCTACATCGTGTTGCATGACACGTACGGTCATAATGACGACGTACAAAACAGGTTGTTAAGGATTTTACAGTTAGGATCACACAGGCATGTGAAGATTCTCTGTAAACCACCGTTGTATACAACAAAGTATAATGCAGGGTGAATGATTAATCAGACTACCGGTAAATCCATTTAGTCGATTATATAAAATCTAGTGGAATTCATTGATAAATAAGAAGATTATTCGACTAACCTACATGAACAAGATTAAGTCGTTTATTGGTTATAAATGTCAACGGAACTGTGTCAGTATAGCAGCCGTTCCTATTATTAATATTATGTGTCAGATAATATTGTTTGTGTTACATTCACTATACCACTCTGTAGAATGGAATTGCTTCATTTCTCTTGCCACCTGTGTCCCCTCCCTTCTCGCTATGAAGAGACATTATAAGATTTGTGTGTGTGTGTGTGTGTGTGTGTGTGTGTGTGTGTGTGTGTGTGTGTGTGTGTGTGTGTGTGTGTGTGTGTGTGTGTGTGTGTGTGTGTGTGTGTGTGTGTGTGTGTGTGTGTGTGTGTGTGTGTGTGTGTGTGTGTGTGTGTGTGTGTGTGTGCGTGCGTGCATGCGGGCGTAGCAGCATCTACTATCAGATATGAGAGCAGACGGACTGGAGCCATCAGATGAATTAACGTCTGTCACTCCTCCCCTGTCTCTCTCTCTCTCTCTGTCTCCATCTCTCCATCTCGTCCCTCTTTCCAACGCATGCTTATGCATCCGTGCCTCTCAGCCAATCAGGTGTCGGAGAGGAGAGGAGAGGAGAGAGGAGAACGCGGGGGGAGGGGGGAAGGGCAGTACCAGCAGCCTCTGGGGCCGGCCGCCCAGCACTCTCTCATCACAGCTGGGAGGGGAGGAGGAGAGGAAGAGAGAGGGAGGGGAGAGGAGGATGTAGGGGGTGGAGGTAATCCAATGAGACAGAGAGAGAGAGAGAGAGAGAGAGAGAGAGAGAGAGCGGCAGTGTGGGGACAACGCCTCGCAGCAGCGGGAATTTCTCTCAGTCTCTCCGTTTCTCTCATCTTCCCTCCCTCTTTTTTCCCCTCTCTCCATCTCAGGAGCGGACTCTCTCTCTCTCATCTCGTCTACCGTCCAGTCTTCTCTCTCTCTCTCGCTCTACGTGTGGCTGGGAGAGTGTCTCTCATCTTTTCAACCCCCTCTCAATTTGCTTCCTTTTTCATTTCCCCCACCTCTCTCTCTCTCGCTCATCTTTCTCCCCCTGCCGTTCCTTGTATTACCTCTTCTCCCTGGTCCAAAGGATGCATCATCAGCATCATCATCATCGGTTACAAAGAGAGGCAATGGGATTTTCTCCACCGCTCTGAATCTTGATCCGTGCGTTTCGTTTTTCCTCAGAGCCGCCACCGCGTCACGCGTTTCGTCGTTTATTGGACTCATCTCTGTTCATCCGCTGAGTGGCTGGCTGCTACTAGTGGGGAAATAGGTTAGTGTGCCTTAACGGCGGCGGGCGGTAGAGGTGATTGAGGAGGAGAGAGAGAGAGAGAGAGAGAGAGAGAGAGGGGAGGGGGAGATGCCTGCCTGATGGTAAGCACTCCTCTAGCTCCCCCGCGCACCACTCAGAGGACACGTTCCCCGGGATGCCCGGATCGCTGAACTCCGACCTCTCAAGGCTCTCGACGTAACTCCGTCCAACGACAAAAAAAGACGTCATCGTCATCGAGAGATAAAGATACAGTGAGGCAGGAAGGAAATCTCGTGTCTTTTGTTGTCGCCGAAGCCGGCGCCTCTTGAGCTGCGTAGCGTGTGCGTCTGCTTGTGTAGTGTAGTAATCGGCCAGAGTGGGGAGGCGGGCGCCGTGCGCCGCCGTCATGGACATCAACCTGCAGTCTCATCGCTTCTACTTCCCCCAGATCTACTGCGCCGAGCCCGGCGCCGCACAGCCGCCGCAGCTCGCCGAGTTCAAAGTCAGGTAGGTGACCTGCTCTGGGGGAAGGACGGAACACTGGAGGGTTTGGGTGTGTATGTGCGTGTGTGTGTTGGACAGATGGATGGATGGATGTACAGACCTATCAGAGAACCAGCGCTCGCTCAATGCCTGAGTCGGCAGTATGAAACCGGAGCCTTGCCATATAAAAGCCTAATTGATACTTGGGTTTGTGCAGCGGGGGTGTCACGCATGCACCGAAAACAGAAATGCGTCACACTGTGTTGCATTGTGAGCTTGTAGATCTGCTGTTTTCATATACCATCTGGCTTTAATGTTTTCCCCTCTCCCTTGCTTCAGCGGCAGGAAGAAACGAAAATGCCGGTGCTGCCTGCGACATAGCTTTGCAGCGTGTGACGGATTACAAGCTGTAGCTAGCTATACCGCTGCTGCTGCATAAACAGAATATATGAAGCATCTTTATGTGCGATGCAAGAGAGAGAGAGAGCTGGTTGCCCTTGCAGGGGGAAAGAAGGGGAGATGTAGAGGGGAGGGGGGGGGGGGGGGGTGCATGGCATGCTAATGATGTATTAGTTGAGAGAGAGAGCGCTCCGGGGAGGAGGACACGGGCAGGGCATTCATGGCGGTGCCAAGTTTGGACAGAGGGGGGTGACAGTGATGCAGCTGTGTCGTGGTCGCTGTGCCGCGGGACTCCCCCCGTGATGGTCGATCATCCCTTTATATCGGCCATCTCTGTGGCTCTTTTGTTCTCGTGTTTGTGCCTGCACGCCCTCTCTCTCAATCCACCTCTCTCAATCCATCTCTCTCTCTCTCTCTCTCTCTCTCTCTCACCACTTTGATTAATTTCCTGCCGTCCCCGCATCCTCTCGTTAAACGAGAGGAGCCGAGCTCTCCGGGGGATGCTGTAGTATACTAGCATTTGGTGGCCAACGCCTGTCGCCATGGCGATTGAAGATCACAGACGCATGCTCAGGTTATGTGTGTGTGTGTGAGAGAGAGAGAGAGAGACTGTGTGTGTCGACTTCTACGGGCTCTTTGTCTCCAGCTTCGCCGGCGCGGTTCGCTGGCGAGTGAAGCTGTTGCATGATCTGCACGTTAGAATTAGGGCACACCTGGCTAACGCTGTCGAAAAATCCACTCGTGGAAATGTGTTTCCTTTCACTTCACGAAGGAAAAGGCTCACCTGTTGTTACTGTGCTCTGGTGTCCTCTAAATAAACACTCAACCCGTCTGTCTGTCTGTCTGTCTGTCTGTCTGTCTGTCTGTCTGTCTGTCTGTCTGTCTGTCTGTCTGTCTGTCTGTCTGTCATCCATCATCAATCCATCCCTAGTAGTTTCAGGTAGTCCCCGACTCCGCGTTAGCTGAGTCAGGGACTCAGTGAAATTAAAACCTGAAATTAAAACCTGACAATGTCTATAGGCTTGCTTGCTCATCATTCATCAATCATTTGTAGTACACACACACACACACTACTGGTCTACTACGTCCGAGTAGTAGAAACCATATCATCTCTGTCGGAGTGGAAACCTCATATGTCCAAAACTGTAGCAGATCTATGAGCTCAAAGCGCGCCCCTTCGCGCTGCGTTTCGATCTGCTACCTTTCATGCTTTTGCGCGATGCTGTATATGATCAAGCAGGGTGTTCATTTACGAGAGAAACGCAGTTACAATATGGAGATAGGAGGTGGAGACTTCAGTACTATATCCCTATGGAACAAAATGGTGTGGTAATCCGGTGGGTGATATGCTTCATGATTACTGCTCTAACACATCTGATTAGTGCAGCTGTGAGGGACTCAGCCATAGTTTTGCGCTGCTAAGCAGTTCTTCTCCTGCTATAAGCTCTCAGCTTGGCGGCTTGGCCAGAGCTCCATCATGCAGGCCACATATACAGTAGGAGAGCTTTTTAGATGGCCTACAGGCAGAGCCTCACCACCAGGGATGTGCTGGGCTAGGCCTGGGCTATATGACTTCAAATATCTATCTATATGCAACAATTAAGTCTCCGTGTGTACGTCTGTAATCCACGTAACTCGAGAACAGTTTGCCCCACCGACTTCAAATTGTGTCCGGCCTCGAGTCGGCCGGACCCATGGTTGTCCAGAACCGCCACAAAAGGCCTCTGCCTGGGCTCTGAACAGGGCCCCTGCCCAGACTCTGGACAGCTCCATACTGTATCAATTCGTTGATATATGATAACAAATATATGTATATAAAAATCACACCCGTGTGAACCGAGTGGTGCAGTGACGTCACACACTAACCATATAGCAACCATGCTCACCTGTATGTGGCCCCACGTACAGGTACACACATACACAGGTACAGACAAAGCTGGTTGTTGGAGTGGTTTGCACCACTCAAAAAATAAATGTCCTTCCTACACTACCAGCCCTATGCTGGTCCTTCTAATCTACACCACTGGTTCCCAATCACTGGGGTCGGCACTCGACACATTTGTATCGGACCCTTCATTTTTGTTTACGACATTTTGTTTTTAATTATTATTTCAAAACATTAAAAAAAATACATTCCCCAAAAAAGCGAAACATTTCATGAATTAAAAAAAAATCAAAGATTTTTTCATTAATTTCATGAAGAAATAAAATACAATTTTAAGAAATTAGAAGACAAATGTTTGTTTGACTGCGGAACACGCTAAACCCGTCTTTTTTCCCATTGTCTTTCCCTGTGGAACACGCTAAACCCACCTTTTGTTTAATTTGCCGTTTTTTGTTAACTTTTAAGACATACTGGGTTTCAGTCGGAAATCCGTGATACGTCACGTTCCACCGGACGCGTTGCGTCTCTGTCGCGTGCGTCAAAAAACGAACCGGGTCAATTTTAATGCAGTCACGCAAACGCAACGCGGGCAGTGGAGCCACCCTTCATTGATTAAAAAGGGAACATTCCCTGACGGTGACGGAGACGCGACGCTGACGCGCCCGGTGGAGCCCCGGTGTCACACGTGACCGAAAACCCCCCCACTGACGCTCGATTCCTAAGGCTCAATGCATTGCCTACTGTGCGTGTCGGCCGCTTCCTGCTTGATCCGTTCCATTTATGTTTCACATCGCCGCGGTGGTGGAATCTCTGATTCAAACAAACGATGGGACTATTTTCAGGTAGATTTTCATGAAATGGAGTTTCAAATGTGACCGCCGTGATTCTTCAAAGGTTAGTGTAAACACCAGCAGGGAACAGGAGTTAGATATTTATTCATGTTGTGAGCTCTATTTTCACTAGTAGCTATTTTCACTAGTAGCCGTCTCTTTTGAGTCACAAGCTAAAACGTTTGGGAACCACTGTTCTACCAGCCCTGCTATATGCTGTACTTCTACACTAGCAGCATGCTGGTCTGAAGGAACAGAAGGTAGCTGAGAGAAAGGATGAGGTCGGATGATGGGATGGATGAGGCTGCTGGATGATGGAGTACTGCAGTCACTGATTCAAAGCCTCCACTTTGGACTAAAGGTGAAGATTCGGCTAGAATAAGACTGAAGAGTCTAAACGCCCCACTATAGCAGATAAGGTGTTAAAATAGCACAAAAAGGCAGATCTATACAATCTCACAATGAATGCAACCTGTTTGAGCTTGTCGATTCTGCTATATTCAATATCTTTTGAAGTTTGGCTGGTGCTTAGTCCTCTATAGCAGGGGTTCTCAACCTTTTTGGCCGGGGACCCCCGGAAATGCTTTGGCAATGTCTCGGGACCCCCGCCCGCCCCCTCCCGACCCCCAATATAAATTGACTGCTACAATAACCTTAACCCATTTTGGGCGGGAACCCCTTTTGGTGTTTTAAGCATTATGTTATAATTTAGCTATTGAAAAATAGCAGATCTACAAGCTCATAGCGCGCCACCGAGTGGCGCGCTACGAGCTTGTAGGTCTGCTATTTTTGAAAAATCGTGAAAAAAAAAAAAAAAAAAAAACTTAAAAAAACCCCCCCTGCTCTAATTAGTAGGGGAGCCTATCAATCAAATTTTGATGCCCGTGATTTTGGAATGTTAATTTTTGGAGACAGGTATATCTTGATTCTTGGGGTTACCAGAATGCCAAAAAAACATGTCTCCAATTTTTTATGTCAGGTTTAGCATGTTTAATTAGCATAATTAGCTAATAAATTGTCAAAAACGGAAATGGCAATAACTTTGCTTCTAGGTAACTTATAAAGGTGATCTAAGAGTCTGAGTCCATGTTTGTGATGTCCAGAAATGCATCTGTTACCATTGTGAAGTCATACAACCTTTCCTAATTAGCATAATTGCCATACATTATGCAAAAACGAGGTGAACATCAGCAAATTGCTGCATGTTTTACTTTTAGTCAACTTTGAAAGCTTCTCACAGACTTCAAGTGTATGTTTACAACTCCAGGAATAATTATCATCCTATGAATAAATCATGCAACCTTTTGTCTATGTAATAATTATGTAATAATCACACCAAAACCAGAAATAGCTGTATTTCTTTGCTTTAAGTTAATTAATACGCACAATCTTACAGACAGTGTAAGTCTGTTTGCATGTCTAGAAAATATTAGAAGCGACCTCGCACTAAAGGGCTGGGCGAGTGCTGGTGCTTTGGAATGGGGGGTCAGATCAACATATCTGCCTGGGTCATGACAGACTGCTGGGCGAGTGCTGGTGCTTTGGCATGGTGGGTCAGATCAACATATGGAATGTATTCTGAACTGGCCATATATGGAGCGTGTCTTGAGTGTACAGGGTTTGATGAGGTCAGATCAACATATGGAATGTCAGAACAGGTCAGCTCCATATAGAGATCTAATTTAATTTTCGGGCCTGTTGAGAACTAATAACTTTGGGGCAGGCCCGTCCATAATTTCCTAAAGGCGACCTGCAGTCGCAAGAAAGAACAATATGGGAAATGGTCACAGAATTATCAGATTGTTTATTCTAATATTTACAGAAAGTTTTGAAAATTGAAGGGTCTCCATCTTCGTCGTCATCGTCAATCCCCAACAGATGTGCCTTGCTTACCACACACCTCTAATCATCTGCCCCACACATGCACATCTCAGAGCAGTTAAAATTTTAGATCGACAAGAACAATGTGATATGCACTGTGATTTCTTGCAGACACATATGATCAGTTGGGTAATGGTGGCTGGCCCGTGGGTATCCCGTGTTGTGACTGGCACCAGTTGAGCTCCCTCAGCCTCCCATCCATATTCAGTTGCTGGTGGCATCTGTGGGTTAGGTATGTGCTGCGTCAGAACTGAGCCTTTTTGTAGCTCATAGTATATACAGTAGCAACTGCAGATACCACCTCCACAGGACACCTGTTTAGACCTGGCCAACAGGTTAAATTCCCTGGAGCTGTCTGATCAGCTCCAGAGACGGCATGGAACCCTGGTAAGGCTGAAGTCCTCGTTTTACCCAGTGCCTGCACTACTGGCTCCAGCGATGATACGTTTTTTGTTCCCCACACCGGTGATGAAATAGATGTCCTTGCACAGCTGATGGTACCGTCGTATTGTAAGAACAAAGACATCAGTGTCAGGGGACTCAATGTAGAGCTGTGTTGCCCCTCTTCGGACAGCATCCAGGCTGTGCAGGATTATCCTTGTGTCAGCCTCTTCCTGTACGCTGTGGAGATGTTTTACATCGATAGAGTTTGAGTGGACAGCCTGCCTTGACGTGATTATAAAAACATTGGGTTTCACCTGGAAGTGTTGGAGGGCTTTCTTAGCAAGATAAGACAGTCAGCTCATCTTTGGTGCTGATACCTGACAAGAACTGTTTTTCTGACACTTCCCTATCGGTGTGTTGTCTTCCACATGAAGTGGTAGGGGCCCGGGGCTTCAAATACTACATGGATCTCACTATGTTCTTTGGTCTTCCTATCCAGTGTGGCTATGGAGTGGTCAGCTTACTGGGAACATGTCTTGATCCATGGTGGCTTTCCCATTGCCTGTACCAATGCCATTCCATCTATGACAGTTACACTCTTAGCTGGAAGGGTACAACTGTCAAAAAAGATTGAAGCATTTGTTTGCCAGCTGTACGAGCCCGGTACAAATCCTGTGGATGTTGATGAGCTCAGGTGGAGGTTATTCACAAAGAAACAATTAGAAGCCGAGAAGCTGCCACCTACACAAGCAGCATTAAATCAAGCCATTACCCATGCATATTATCAGGCAATGGTATGGGATCAGGACCACGTACCTAACCCACAGATGCCACCAGAAACTAAAAATGGATGGGAGGCTGAGGGAGATCAACTGGTGCCAGTCACAACACGGGATACCCACGGCCCAGCCACCATTACCCAACTGATAAAATGTGTCTGCAAGAAATCACAGTGCATATTACATTGTTCTTGTCGATCTCAAAATTTGAACTGCTCTGAGATGTGCATGTGTAGGGCCGATGATTAGAGGTGTGTGGTAATGTAAACAAGGCACATCTGTTGGGGATTGACGATGACGAAGACCCTTCAATTAAATGTGTTTTCAAAACTTTCTGTAAATATTAGAATAAAAATCATGTGATAATTCTGTGACCATTTCTCATATTGTTCTTTATTTTATGAGGGATATATATATATATATATATATAAAGCTAATAATGGAAAGGTTGCATATCCTAGTTATGGAAAGAGAATATTTTCTAGACATGCAAACAGACTTACTGTCTGTAAGATCACATTTATTAATTAACGTAAAGCAACGAAATATAGCTATTTCTGGTTTTGGTGTGATTATTACATAATTATTACATAGACAAAAGGTTGCATGATTTATTCATAGGATGATATTTATTCCTGGAGTTGTAAACATACACATGGAGTCTGTGAGAAGCTTTCAAAGTTGACTAAAAGTAAAACATGCAGCAATTTGCTGATGTTCACCTCGTTTTTGCATAATTTATGGGACTTATGCTAATTAGGAAAGCTTGTATGACTTCACAATGGTAACAGATGCATTTCTGGACATCACAAACATGGACTCAGACTCTTAGATCACCTTTATAAGTTACCTAGAAGCAAAGTTATTGCCATTTCCGTTTTTGACAATTTATTAGCTAATTATGCTAATTAAACATGCTAAACCTGACATAAAAAATTGGAGACATGTTTTTTTGGCATTCTGGTAACCCCAAGAATCAAGATATACCTGTCTCCAAAAATTAACATTCCAAAATCACGGAAAGTGATAGGCTCCCCTACTAAATAGCTGGGTCTGAATTCGTTCAAAATCAACACAATCGTGCACTTGGTGACAAGTTTTAGATTTTTGGTATGGTGGTAGGTATGGTTATAAGGTTTTCAAAAACCATCGCAAACGAGTTGGGAGCGCCACCTAGTGGTCTGTTTGCAATGAATCTAATATTAAATGGGTCAGTCTATGGTTAAAAACCATAATAATTGATAAAAGAGATTTTTCAATGGATTCTATTAGTATTGGGTGTGCTAAATAACATACTAAAAAATTAGGAAAAAATAACTTCTGGAAAGGCATCATTTTCAAGATGGCGTCCACGATGGCTGCCAGGAGCTTAAAATGCCTATAAACTGGGATTTAATACATAAAAAATCATAACAATTATGCACTTGGTGACAAGTTTTTGATTTTTGGCATGATGTTAGGTATGGGTATAAGGTTTTCAAAAACCATCGCAAACAAGTCGGGCTCGCCCCCTAGTGGTCTGTTTGCAATAAATGTAATATCAAATGGGCCAGTCTATGGTTAAAAACCATAATAATTGATAAGAGATTTTTCAATGGATTCTATTAGTATTGGGTGTGCTAAATAACATACTAAAAAATTAGGAAAAAATAACTTCTGGAAAGGCATCATTTTCAAGATGGCGTCCACGATGGCTGCCAGGAGCTTAAAATGCCTATAAACTGGGATTTAATACATAAAAAATCATAACAATTATGCACTTGGTGACAAGTTTTTGATTTTTGGCATGATGTTAGGTATGGGTATAAGGTTTTCAAAAACCATCGCAAACAAGTCGGGCTCGCCCCCTAGTGGTCTGTTTGCAATAAATGTAATATCAAATGGGCCAGTCTATGGTTAAAAACCATAATAATTGATAAAAGAGATTTTTCAATGGATTCTATTAGTATTGGGTGTGCTAAATAACATACTAAAAAATTAGGAAAAAATTACTTCTGGAAAGGCATCATTTTCAAGATGGCGTCCACGATGGCTGCCAGGAGCTTAAAATGCCTATAAACTGGGATTTAATACATAAAAAATCATAACAATTATGCACTTGGTGACAAGTTTTTGATTTTTGGCATGATGTTAGGTATGGGTATAAGGTTTTCAAAAACCATCGCAAACAAGTCGGGCTCGCCCCCTAGTGGTCTGTTTGCAATAAATGTAATATCAAATGGGCCAGTCTATGGTTAAAAACCATAATAATTGATAAAAGAGATTTTTCAATGGATTCTATTAGTATTGGGTGTGCTAAATAACATACTAAAAAATTAGGAAAAAATTACTTCTGGAAAGGCATCATTTTCAAGATGGCGTCCACGATGGCTGCCAGGAGCTTAAAATGCCTATAAAAGCTGGGATTTAATACATAAGAAATCATAACAATTATGCACTTGGTGACAAGTTTTAGATATTTAGCATGATGTTAGGTATGGGAATAATGTTTTCACAAACCATCGCAAACAAGTTGGGCTCGCCCCCTAGTGGTCCGTTTGCAATGAATCCAATGTTAAATAGGATCGGTCTTTGTCTGGAACCTCCCCCTCGACCTTACCGCCATGGGTGACCCTACCAGGAGCAAAGCTCCCGACGGCATCGCTCTCAGGTTCATGGGAACATGCAAGGCTCTCCACCACGGCAAGGTGGCGATCCAAGGAGAACACACACACACACACACGCGCACACGCACACACACACACACACACACACACACACACACACACACACACACACACACACACACACACACACAGCTTTTTCCCAAGTTCATTTTTTTGTTCAAGTTTTTTAATTATCTTTCTTTTTTTTGTCTTTTTTCTTTTTTTTAGATCATGGCATGCATATTTAAACATCACTGCATATTTATTCAAATATTTCACTCATCATTATTAGTGCAGCCCCCATCGCACTTGCACAATGTGGTACAGCGAAGTCCAGCCCGGTGGCACTTGCAGTTGCCCTTACAGGCAACCACACAGCCACAGTGGAGGATCAGTGAGCATGCCTTGCTAACATCTTCCAGATCTGTCCAATATGGTACCCACACTTTGGTTCTGGCATTCCATTCCCAACCCCATTTACTGGGGTCTGGGATCTTGGGATCTTTGCAGAGGGACTGCTTCCAGACAAAAGCTGCAGTATGCAGTGCACGTTTCCCATGCTCGAATAAAGCGTGCTGTGTTGGGGGTATCACATCCAGGGATTTGAGGCTATGAGTGAACAGGAGCTTCCTTGCTTCATTCACTGAGACTGCACTGCAATTCTTACTGTACATGAGTACAGTCCAGTGTTCAAGACATTGCATGTGGACTGATTCCAGTGTGAGGCTGGTCGGGTCTTGGGTGATTGCAATGAGGGTTTCTGTGACTTCAGGAAAGGCTGCCCATGCAGGGACCCAATACTAATAGAATCCATTGAAAAATCTCTTTTATCAATTATTATGGTTTTTAACCATAGACTGGCCCATTTGATATTAGATTCATTGCAAACAGACCACTAGGGGGCGAGCCCGACTTGTTTGCGATGGTTTTTGAAAACCTTATACCCATACCTAACATCATGCCAAAAATCAAAAACTTGTCACCAAGTGCATAATTGTTATGATTTTGTATGTATTAAATCCCAGTTTATAGGCATTTTAAGCTCCCGGCAGCCATCGTGGACGCCATCTTGAAAATGATGCCTTTCCAGAAGTTATTTTTTCCTAATTTTTTAGTATGTTATTTAGCACACCCAATACTAATAGAATCCATTGAAAAATCTCTTTTATCAATTATTATGGTTTTTAACCATAGACTGACCCATTTAATATTAGATTCATTGCAAACAGACCACTAGGGGGCGCTCCCAACTTGTTTGCGATGGTTTTTGAAAACCTTATAACCATACCTACCACCATACCAAAAATCAAAGACTTGTCACCAAGTGCACGATTATAACGAATTCAGACCCAGCTATAAAGGGAGCATAAACATGCACAGCAAATTTCATGGCAGTCCACCGAGTCCAGTCAATATCCTGTTTGGAAATAAAGGCATCCATAGCCTATTCTGGAAAATCTCTCCTGAAAACCTATTTTCGTAAACTTGATTTTGTGTAATGTTCTTGATTTCTACTACTACTGTATATCGTGACAATGTTACAGGTAAAAGAAGAGATACAGTAGTACAGATAAATACACATGGAGACAGTGGGCAACAAGACACACATTTAGTGCAACAGGCGTACCGCATGACAGACTGTTGAAAACATGCTGGGAGCTCTGCGTCCTGCTCTGTTTACCACAGAGTCCATCCGTGCCCTTATTGATTGTTTCTAACCTCTAGATCTGTTACTCTTACTGTATGCGGTGGCCAGAGTGACCCTTCCCTTGGTAGTTCACGTCTCGCTTCACTAGCCACCTTATTGGCCTTCTGCAAAACGTCAAAAGCAGCAAACATCAGCAGTTTGACATGACAAAACGCAGGCTCACACACATCTCTGCCTTCGCCTCGGACCTTCTCTCTGTCACTGCTCACAAATGAGCCACGCAGACGCCGGAACCAATCCTGCATGGTGTGCGATGCAGATTAAAGAGGTTTACAGTGAAATGTGTTTTCACAAAACCAATTCACGTCCTTAAGCAACATTAATGTTTTATAAATCTGGTCTTATGCAATGATCAGTCACTTACAACGTGCAGGCTTAGTGTTGCTTTTGCGTGCACACATAATGTGTCAAGTAAATCTATTCTTTTCCCTCTCTGCAGATTTTGTGTGTGTGTGTGTGTGTGTGTGTGTGTGTGTGTGTGTGTGTGTGTGTGTGTGTGTGTGTGTGCGCGTGCGTGTGCGCGTGCGTGCGTGCGTGCGTGCGTGCGTGCGTGTTGGGAGAGACGGTGTGGTGATATTCATAAAAGTGTGCGTGCGTGTGTGCGCATGTGTGCTAATCTTTCTGACTATCTAAGCACAGATGAATTGATTAACCTAGAAAAATACAGAAAATAGATGTTAAGCACACAACGAGTATAAAATGGAACTTTAAGTGGTTACAAAGAGGGAGAGGGGAGTCGGGGGACGGAAGAAAATAAATAATTACTAGAGATTGAAAGATTTAATCGACAGGAAGGGGAAAGACACAGAGGGAGAGAGAGAGAGAGAGACATGACAGTAGAGAGATGAAAAGCAAGGAGAGAAACAAATTGTGTGTGTGTGTGTGTGTGTGTGTGTGTGTGTGTGTGTGTGTGTGTGTGTGTGTGTGTGTGTGTGTGTGAAAGAGGGAGAGAGGGAGAGAGGGGGATGGTGACAAATGTTATGGCTAAGCAGAATTGAGAGAGAGAGAGAGAGAGAATGTGAGAGAAAGAGAGGAGGCGAATGGAAGAAGAGAAACGAGGGGGTTGGTTTTGTTGTGGCACAAATGCAAGGTACCTTGTATTGTGGTACCTTGCATTGTGGTATGCTATGCCATGTGTCGTGGTACCACCACCATATTGGAGGCTTCATGAGCGATGCCGGGATGCTGCGATCTCCACGGAGAGCAGGGCAGCCTACCCCGAACATACTGCCAGATAACCATGACAACGGCCCGTCAACACCATGGGAGCACATATGTACTGTACATACTGTACATGTGCTCACAGACAGCCACACACACACAGACACACACACACACACACACACACACACACACACACACACACACACACACACACACACACACTCTCTCTCTCATAAAACTGTAGTCACCCAAGCATGCACACACGCTTCTTGAACACAGACACACGCACAGTCTGTATATCTTCAAGCATGACGTACTCAAAGCAAAAATCTGTCCCATTCCAGGATTTACAATCCAATGCAATCAAGATTTTCCCTGAGGTTCTGACCCCTAAAAACAGCCCCATATGTATGCACGCATGCACGCATGCACGCATGCACGCGCACACACACACACACACACACACACACACACACACACACACACACACACACACACACACACACACACACACACACACACACACACACACACACACACACACACACACACACACACACACACACACACAAATAAATAATATTTAGGTCATCATAATAATCCCTACAGCTTGTTCACTCTATTCACCTCCAGGGATGGCTGACTTAAAGCAGAGAGATCCTATACTATACAGCATGAATTATGATTGCTTCAGGATTACTGTATGTTAGGGATGGGACGGTACATGTCACGCTTAGAGTGGCCAGATATTATGGAAACAGTCAAAAATATGCTTAAAATGCCACTTTTGTTAACCACTTCAACCTGAACGGAATCAGGAGAGATTTGGTGTACAGTGAAAAAAAGAGTGTATCTACCAAAATTGAAAATCCTATAAATAAAGTTATATATATACAGTATATATATAAAAAAGAGTGTATACCAAGTGCACTCTTTACAGGTCCATTTTACTATAGACCCATAAAGTATAGGCCCATTATTTATTCTGCATCAAATGGTGCCACGGATCACCATTTGATGATATTAGCCTTTCAGACCAAAAACGTAGAATATTTTGTTATCGTTGGATACGATTTTGTCCACAACTCCATGCTGTAGGCCTATTGATGTGGTATACTATATGATACACTGTAGATAACAGGCAAACGTTCAACAGTTCTTCTACATCTAATTGTGTGTAATGCAGATGTTACGGGTCCATTTGGTTTCATTTTACGCTCTCAAGAGTTAAAAATCTATAAGGCTCCATTTTGGTTACCCACTCTCCATCAAGGACCCTCAAGGACCACTGGTGATCCCCGGACCACTGGTTGAAAACCACTGCCACAGAGGGTTTAAATGGTACCAGATATGCAGCTCAGCAAGAGCTAGTTGATCCCAGTGACGGAGGACAATCTCACGATTAATTTTAATCTCTGCGGTACAATTATTGTGATCGTCGCAACCCTAACTTTGGAACAGGCTGCTTCTATTTCCCCGTCGAGACATTATTCGCCCGGCATTGTGGCAGATTGAGGCATTCCTACGTGTATTGTTTGTCTTGAAAATGTGCTTATTTAATGTGCATGACTGTCGCTTTACTCACTTAGGTGGTCGTACTCTTACAGTATTGTTGTGTGTATGAGGTCCACAAGGGAAATAAGCCCTGGATTTTATTGTGCTATTTGCTCATTGCATTTTAACTGTATCTTGATTCTTCTTGAATAAACTGAAAATAAACAAAAGATTCCCGTCGTAAAGTAAAGCTGTCCCCAGAGAAGGAGAGGAAATATAGTTAGCATCTTTTCTAAACAATATCCATAATGGTCATTTTCACAAGACAGAGTCTTCACTGAATGATAAATGATTGAACTGAGAGGACGTGGAGGGTAGTCCAAAAATCACAGGATTTCGGAGGAAATGTTTGGCGTGCGTCACCGTTGTATGATGGAGCATAAGTCAAGCATTAGGGGCCGCGTGGAACATTTTGGGCCACTGAATTCACTGACGGATACTACTTGGCAGAAATAGGAAATGCACATACTGTACACGCACACATGGAGTCGTGCACACACACACACACACACACACACACACACACACACACACACACACACACACACACACACACACACACACACACACACACACACACACACACACACACACACACAAGCAGATGTCTGCGTACGGATGCCTACTGTAGGCATCCGTACGGACTCCATATCAGATCCAATGGCAGCAGTTACAGCAGAGAGCAGCACTTAACCTAATGGACACTCTGCTATGACCTGCACCAATGTAAATATACCTGGCCCGTGCGTGCGTGCGTGCGTGTCTCACATGTTGGGGGAGACGGATCGTTCCTTGGTGTGGTGATGTTCATAAAAGATTTATGTAGACACATTCTTAGAATAGAATCTAGAAGGCGCTGAAGCTTTTCCCAACCTGTGGGTTGGGGTCCACTGGTGGGCTGTGAGAAATATTGGAAGTGGGCCTCAGAATATATATTTTTCTCACACTGTGATGCCGAATGAATGCCGATGAATAGGAACTTAAAGTATACTATGTTAGTTCCATTGCCGGAACACAATCGAATGATTGATCATAAAAGTAAACATGCTCCGAAAATGTTTTGGGCCATAAACACTCTCGAGAGTTTCAATTGGGCCCTGCATCCATGGCAGAAAAACATTTCACACAGAAATGGGGATAGAGATGGGGAGTGACACGCAGAAAAGATAGAGATGGGGATAGAGATGGGGATAGAGATGGGGAGTGACACGCAGAAAAGGTCCTTGGGATCTGGATTCAAGCCCACAACACACCGACACAAAATAGTTTTGAGATGAGGGTCCGCAGCCAAATGGCATGAAGAAAGTTTGAGAACTGGTCTGAAGCACCTTCAATATAACCCTGCATATAAACGGATGGCTCCTTCTCCCATCATCCCATGTTATCCATCCATTGTCTTCCATGGAGAGAGAAAGCATTTTCATGTGAAGGATGTTAGCCGTCAGACCTCTGCTCTCACCTTGTCTGCCGTCTCTCTGCTGGGACATTCTGCCTCTGCCAAATGGAGACGCATGCATTTTTTAAACGCCCTCAGTGCTCTTTCGCTCTCTTTCTTTCTTTCTTTCTTTCTTTCTTTCTTTCTTTCATTCAATGTTGATCTGTTGATCTGACCCAGGCCGGAAATAACAACAAACAAACAAACAAACAAACAAACAAATGTAAATTATTATGTATCTTATAGGGAAAGAATATTTAACTTTAATTATACAATGAACCAGCAAACAAGCTGTATTTTAAAAAAACAAAACAAAATTGGGACACCTCTTGCAGCATTTGCTGATACCGATGTCATGGAAAAAAAGTTAAAGAATGGCCAATATATTGACTAAACCGAGTCAGGTTATACTCTCTTTGTCTCCCACTTTATTCTCTCTCATTCTCTCTCTTTATTCTTCTCTCTTTTTCTGTTTCTCTCTCTATCTCTTTTTTCTCTCGCTCAGCATGTGGTCCAAGTACCGTTGCTAGCCAACTCATGCTGGCCTCCATTGCTCAAGTGATCGACCTGCACTTAGGCGCGCACGCATGCATGCATGCACGCACGCACGCACGCACGCACGCACGCACGCACGCACGCACACACACACACACACGGCGCATCCACAGATTCTTTCCCTAATAATACATCCAGGGCTCGACTGTTATTTCAGTTTTGAGATTTACGTGGAGTGCATGAGGTGTTTATTTAATTTAATATTAAACGGCGCAGCCAACAGTGATCGTGACGTGCACAGGGATCCAACTTCTCCGGGGAAAACAAACCAGACTGGAATATGAACGTCTGCTCACTGCTCTTTGTCATACATTACCAGGCATGTGGTTTGCTGCTCTCTAGAAGTCAGCAGCAGTGTTACATATGATATAACATATAAGAGGGTAGGGGGGGGGGGGGGAATTCACAGGCTGCCTGAAATCTCAAAATACCTCTGAAACCAGTGGGAGGGGAGCTCAAACTAACCTGACTCCGCCAGATGGGGCAGCAGAGAGTACACTGGGTTCCCCCCTCCTGCTCCCATCTGAGAACTCTCAGGCAGACTTGAATCAGCTGCCTTGAACCCGCCTATAGCTGCTGCTGATTGGCCAGGCCGTTTTGTGGCCGGGCATCAAGTCTGCCTGAGAGTTCCCAGATGGGAGCAGGAGGGGGGAACCCAGTGCACTCTCTGCTGCCCCATCTGGCGGAGTCAGGTTAAGCTCAAACTGCTCCCAGTACTTTTTGTGTCATTGTCTCTGTAACGTTGTATCGGTCAGTGCACGGCAGCTTAACTGCTTTGCTTCATTGAGTTCATTGATGGCAAAACGTCTTTGTTTGTCTGCTACTGAGGCTTATAGCAGGGGATTTAGTAGTCTTTAGAGACCCATAGCAGCTGACCATCTGAAGTTTACATACTCACTGTATTGCCTGTGTGTGTGTGTGTGTGTGTGTGTGTGTGTGTGTGTGTGTGTGTGTGTGTGTGTGTGTGTGTGTGTGTGTGTGTGTGTGTGTGTGTGTGTGTGTGTGTGTGTCTGTGTCTGTGTCTGTGTCTTTCTCTCCTCTGTCCATTCTCTGACATAAATTCACCATGATGTGCCTAATCCAGGCAATCCCCCATTCAATTTGGTGGGTGGGTTAATGGATGGATGGATGGGTGGGTGGGTGGGTAGATAGAAGGAAGACAGGAGTTGGGTGGAGATCATAAATTAGCTTTTCTCAAATCATGACTTGATTTGGATGAAGATATGTCAACATCACATTTGATGAGGATGATGATGATATTCTTTATGAGTTGGATCGTCTCCTGTGTAAGTATAATGATGTAGAAGTTGTCTATTGTGGGCACTAACTGACGAACGCATCACGTCACCGTTTTTGTCCGTAATGGCAGGGTTAAAAGGTTTTAAAAAGCGAAATCATTCCATGTTGTTTTTTTCATGTTAACTAACTGCACCATAAAACTGCACCATAAACCGGTAGGAAATGACACTACTCTTATATTATACCTCCACTGTACTGACTGAGATTGCACATTGTTCACCAATATACCAAAAATTGGTATATTTTACAGATTTGTACAGGCTTTTTTTGCTTTAGTCTTATAGATTTAAATATCCGTTTCTCCAAAAACGTTAACTATAGAGATTATTTTCTATCTCTAATATACCTTTAGACTCCAAAGTTTAGAGCATTGCTGACAACAAAGGAAGTAGGAACTGAATTCAACTGAACTGATTCAGACCCGGTCGAAAGGTGGAAAGAGGTCGAAAGGTGGAAAGAGGTCGAAAGGTGGAAAGAGAACAGATTATCTCAGGTGCCTTGCTTAGAGGATGAGGATCACAAGAAGGGGTATTTCACTACTTTCACTACTTCTTAAACATTTGTTTTCGAAGTAGTGAAAATAGCCGATCTACAAGCTCACAACGCGGCGTGAAGCGTCGTGTTGTGAGCTTGTAGATCTGCTATTTTCACTACTTTGGGTCCTGGGAAAACATCTAATTTCTCTTTTGGGTCACAGGCTAAAAGTTTGGGAACCACTGCTCTAGACTAAGGAAATTCTTTAATCGCTTTACACAATCATCTAAGAGCGGTGGCTGTAAAAGAGTCCTTGTCTATCCATCTATCCGTCCACTTTCTCTCTCTCTCTCTGTCCCTGCAGGCTCTCAGACAGAATTAAACCGTAAATACAGACTGGGTTTTTATGACACAGGGAGACTTGTGGCTGTCCCCGTCGACCTCCGTTGGCTTGTCAGCCATGTTGCAGCCTTTATTAGCGGTTTACAGCGGAACAGCGGCAAGGCCCCCGAGGCAAGGCAAGGCAAACACTTCCAGTAGACACAGCAAATAGGTTTAAGCACGGTTTGCTGCCTGTGCCGCCTGCCTGCCTGCCAGGGAGATCGAGCTGCAGTGGCTACAGTGTCATTACGAGTCATGGGGATTGGGGACGTGGTTACAGCCAGCGTGGTTAGGAGTCATACTGTAGTATTTCGCTGCAGTGCATATTCATGTGTGCCACACTATCACACTCGAAAGACACATTAAGCCGGCGTTATACTGAACTTTAGTTGGAGTGCACGGAAAATAAACGACCTACAAGTACGCTAAAGCATTGCGCTGCAACCCATTGTGAGCTTGCATGAAACATGCGTAAGCTAAGAAAGTAACAGTGGAACGCGCACACGCACACACACACACACACACACACACACACACACACACACACACACACACACACACACTTCCAGACCCTGCAGACCGCTGAGACCAACCATGCACTCGAGATCACGCTAATCGGCTGGCCTGACAACCGGAGTGAAAGATTCACTTGGCCTAGAAAATATGTCTGTGGAGGAGAAATGTACTGTTGTGAATGAGAGACTCTCTGACTGTGTTTTCATTACAGCATACACTGCAGCGCTGCCTGCATATCAATGCAGTGTGCACGGAGCCATGCAGGCCTGACTGTCAACAACGCTTACTGTCGGGTCTTGTGCACTTGTGGGACTGTGTGTGTGTGTGTGTGTGTGTGTGTGTGTGTGTGTGTGTGTGTGTGTGTGTGTGTGTGTGTGTGTGTGTGTGTGCGCGCGCAAGGTGGCAGTGAGAGGGATTCTTTACTCATATTCTTTAATACCCTGCAGTCCTTTCTGCAGGGTAACCTGCAAAGCATTCCCCATAATATACACAGTACACACCCGTAAGAGGCCATTTGGAACCGCCTCAAGGAAACATGAGGGTCCCTGGACCCCACTTTGGGACCCACTGTTGTACAGTAGCAGAGTGTTTCCAGTGAGCCAACGGTGCACACTATCAGAACCCTGACTGTTTGACCAGAATGGAATAACACTTACATAACTTCATTATTATCATTGGTTACACTTACACAAGTAAGGAACAGGCCCAATTTCTTTCCAATATGGCTACTCTGCATATATCTTATACTGTAGTATTGGCACTAGACTGGGGCTGTTTTGACAGTGTGTGTTGGCAGGGCGGCTGCCCATAATTCCGACATCCAACTCCGACTGCAGTGTTTATGTTTATGTTTATTTATTTGATATGGACATAACAATTGCATTGCTCATTGCACAGTTGTACAAATTGTAGATGCATCATTTACAGTGTGTTAGCACATGTGCTAATTTCACCACTTGTCCACAGGAGACTTTTCTAAAAAATACAATTTAGTTTAAAAAACACCCAATCAAATACAAAAAATTATACATTCTAATAATATTTACAGCAAAATTACAGTACCCATTACATAATCTCAAATACACAAGTAAACATAATCACTCTAGTAACTCAAGCTATACATGTGAACACAGTTGATTTGATTTCAACCATAGTTTGAGTCCTCTGTAGAACACGTTACCATCCGTCTCTAGTTTTAGAACCGTAGGCAAAGAGTTCCATAGGTTTGCTCCCTTTACTGAGAAGGCAGACTGTCCGAATGAGTTGTTACACCTGGGAACAATACAGTTACCACTTGTTGAGGCTTGTGTGGTTGCTCTACCAGAGCTGTGTGTTCCGACATTCGACTCCGACTGCAGTGTGAAGCACAGGATGCTAACACATACAGAAAGAGAAACACTGCAACATTACAACAGTAGTCTGCAAAAAACGGATCTGGGTCAGAAGCAAATCCTGCTCTCTGGGGAAAGCGTTGGTCTGTAAAAAACTAACTAACACATTCTGGTTCAAACATGTCCTGCCTCCTACTCAGACTCTATCCGTGCACCCAGTGCTGAGCTTGATTTATACTGCCTTGTGAGTGGGTGTGGAAATTAGGGCCGGGCCCGAATAATTAGCATAGATGTTAGGCCCGACCCGGCCCTAAAACATCGGGTCGGACTGGGTCGGGTTTGGGCAGAATTTGAGAACTCTGATTAACTGATTAACCACTTATGTTTTATACTTCGTTGCACAACAGTGTCGTGAAATAGCCGATCTTCAGGGTGCAGGCATATGTTCCTACATACCAAGAATCCGACAGTCATGTTGGGAGCAACGGGTGATTTGACAGTCATGTCAGGAGCAACGGGTGATTTGACAGTCATGTCGGGAGCAACGGGTGATTTGCGCATGTCGGACTTTTGGTATGTCGGATGAACGTCTGCAACCCGATCTTCATACGTATTGTGAGCTTGTAGAACGGCTATTTTCACTACTTTCGAAAAGTCACGAAATGTTCCTAACCTTTTCACCTATGACATACCCAAAATAGGTATAAACTAGAACTGCACTCTGTCGAGTGCCTACTTGCTTGTTGCACACAAGTAGGCCATAAATGGCCTACTAGTGCTGTAGACCGCTATAAACTTTCAAATCTTAGTCTCACATATTGAATTATTAGATTTAGCAATTTGCTACGTACCTTGCTTCTGAAGGAAAAAAAGTAGTATTTTTAAGTATGGTAAAATCATCGTTACGTCACCGTCAACTATACCATGGCATTGGTACATATATTCATCACGTCATATGCTCATATGTCCATATATGTGTACATGTCTATATGTATGTATATGTAGTTTTCTGAGTGGTTGGTGGTATAATGTGATCGGCTGGGTGGTTTGACGCGTATGTACTTGACACTGAAACGTATCATCATTACGTCACCATCGTCAACCAATTATACCCTGGCATTGGTACATAATCTTCATCACGATTCACGGAAAACATACCTGCACGGTCAGCTTCCGTATGTCCGTATGACATCATATCACGTGCATTCTAAGGGACATTGGTACATATCTTCATCACGTCATGGGACATATGCTTCGTAGCATGACAAAAACACACCTGCACGGTCAGCTTGGGGCCAGCATATGACGCCATAACATGTGCTGGCCCCAAACACGCGCATCGTAGCACCTGACTGAAAACATGACTTGCACGCTCTGCTTGCGCAAGTAATTATCTATCTATCTTATATCTATCTATAAATGCACCAAGTCTCTGTATGTCTGTCTGTGTAATCCACGTAACTCGAGAACCATTCGCCCCACCGACTTCAAATTCGACACACACGTTCCACACCATCACAGAGGGTGCAGTGGCCGGTGTCCAGTCGGTCGGACCCACAGTTGTCCAGAACCGCCCCAAAAAGGCCTCTGCCCGGGCTCTGGACAGGGCCCTGCCCCCTGCCCAGGGTCCATATATGGAGCTGGCCTGTTCTGACATCATTCTGACGTCTGCATATACTCCATATTTGGGCATGCCTGACAAAGACCACCCACCAGACAGACAGACAGCATGCCTCCAGCACTCCACTGCCTCACTCACTGCTGTTTTTGTACCATTAATGCGTAAGCATGATTAAAAATAAACTCTCCCTCGTAACCTAATTCAATCAGAGCCAGTTACTCTTGGACGCAACCTCTTTACGTTGGGCAGATCAGCTTCCCTCGTGAGTTCTCCTGACAGGATGTCTGCACCGTTTCTCTCTGTATCCAGTCTCTTCTTTCAGTCATAGGTTATAAAGGCTTGCACGCTCTCTCTCTCTCTCTCTCCTGCCCATCATCCTCTCTTCTCTGCCAAACCTCAGATATGCAAGACGTTTATGTAACCAGCAGCCAGCAATAAGCAGGCTGACAAGTTTGTATTTTTTGCTGGTCAGAATTGAAGTAGCATTTCCACAGACAAACATAAAGGCACACATGCACGTTTGAGCACACTTGCAGCTTGTGTGAGAGTCACATTGCGACGTGAGCTTTAGATCTTAAGATTTTCTCTGACCTGGCAGCGGTGGTGGTGCCTCAGGGGTAGAGTGGCTGGATGGTAACCGCAAGGTTGTTCGAACCCGGGCTCCCCCAGAGTTAGTGTCGAAGTGTCCTTGAGCAAGACTCTGAACCCCTAGTTTCCACCGCCATCGTTGTATGAATGTGTGTGTGAATGGGTGAATGTAATGCACAATCTATGTAAAGCGCCTTGGATAAAGGCGCTGTATAAATGCACCATTTGCCATTTTACCGTGTTGAATCTTGCCCCTAACTAAAACATTACAACAAAAAACTAAATAACTAAAACAAACACCAAAGCTAATAAAACTAAAACTAAAACTAAAACTAAACTAACCTAATTTAAAAACTAGACTGAAATCTAAATCTAAACCAAAAACTCAAAACGAAATAATAATTAAAAACAAACTGTAGGAAACCAAAAATTAAAGGGGTATTTAACTTGCGACCCACACATGGGTCCTCCTAACCAGTGTTGGGCAATATTACTCAAGAGAGTAATATGTTACATATTGTTATTTTACTCCCTAAAAAGGTAATAATATCAAGAGTAATATATAATTTTACATATTATATTACATATTACTTTTGCCCCCCCCCCCCCCCCCCCCCCCCCCCCCCACCGCAAAAAAGGGATCCTACAACAATCTGTTTAGTCAGTTTCTTTTAGCCAACAAATCCTGAGTAATATGTAATATGTATTGGTTTTTTTTAAATTATTATTAGTGTTATTATTATTTAGTATTATGGTATATTACGGTTTTGCCAGAGTAATACCTTACTCATTACTGGGTAAAGTAATATTACAGTAATATATTACTAGTAACTTGTTACTGCCCAACACTGGTCCAAACCACTGTGTGCGGCAATGGTGACGCTTTACTTCTATATAAGTTTGTGTGAACCCTGCGTTTAGTCCAGGCTCAGGTTCACTGCTAATCTAATGGAGTCTTTCCCAGAGACTGACAGCAGCCATAAATGTTTAAGCTGTCAGCGGTTTCTCTCCCTGTTCTGTGCATCTTCAATGTTTTCACGCACACACGCATGCACACACACACACACACACACACACACACACACAAAGTAGAGCCTGACCGCTATTTAATATATCACATTGTGAGCTCGTAGTTTGGGGATTTTTAAAACGGGCAAAGCATCCGTGTCTTTTTAGGTTTTTGTGTTGGCTATTAAAAAAATAGCAGATGCCGGTATTATCTATTTTTGAAAAATCTTGAAACTATTGATTTAGAAGGCATTTGTAGAATCGGCCTCAGGTCTTAACACTTTGAGGGCTTTAAATTGTTTCATCAAACGATAGACCCTGCTCAATACGATATACCCGACATTTGTTTAAATCGCCGTATTTTAATAATTAAAAAGAAACTCCGTCTTTGCCGCGGAGCTGGTGAAGAGACCTTCATGTTATGATGACGAAAGCGGAAATCAACCCATGCGCTGGGCTGCTAGGGCTTCTGGGAAATTGAGGCCAATGCAAGTGAACGGGGTACAACGCCTCATGAAGGAGGGTCTTGTGGTGCGGTCTTGTGGCGCACCAAGATGGCGGGTGGTGCGATCTTCCATAACAAACGGACAAACCTTTTTTCGCCGGATTTTCACGGATCAAAAGCCCAAATACTTCAGCTAAAGGTAATAAAACAATCTCGGCAGCGTAGAATATTTGATTAAAATGTGGGTAACGCGTAATAAGCAGTAGAACTGTTTTAATGGGTAATTGGGGACACTCCAAAATAGGGATCGTATCGGACTCAATATATACAACAGGGGACAGAGTCACTCACACGTGCCCAATCCGCCCATACAAGCGTCGGCATTGTGCTGTGATACGGCCCGAGCGTTTGCAAGCAAACTACTCTGCATCATGAGATCTCAGCTTTTTTAGAGAGACAGAGAGCATTTTGTTGGAGGAGTTTAGGGGAGCAGTTTGTGGTGACGATTGTTCTGCCAGCTATCTCTCTGGTTTTGGCTGTTCTCTCCAAGCAGCTGGCTCGGAGGCACACAGAGAGCTTTTGTCATCCGCTCTCGCTCCACTTTCGTTGCTGCCGAGCTTGCCGCCCGCAAAAACAAAACGCTACTTCAAAGTCGACAGCAAATTGGGCCTGTCGGTGGTTAAGACGCTTGCCTCTGGAAACACACGTATTCCTGGCTGACCTGGGGATCCATCCAAGCCCAACAGAGACTTCCAAGTCTCAGTCACATGTTTCTCTTTAGATTTGTAAATGAGCGGTCTCAATACCTGTAGAGAGACACACACAAAAACCACAAAAAACCACATGAACCCTAGCATCCCTATTCTGGGTCAAACAGTCGGTGAAAACTGCAGATCTACAAGCTAACAATGTGACGTTGGTAGAGGAGAGGACTAAGCATCCCTGGGATGCCAGTCAATGAAGTATGTAGGGTTTAAGTAAATTACTGTTTAATATCCACCACAAAACAATAATAATGAAATTGTTGAAATGATTTTTCATTACACCTTAAGTTTGGGGAGACATACAGTCTGTGATCTGTGTGGAAACTAGGGATGGAGCTCGTTCATTTTTATTGATAATGAGCACCTTATCGATCATGCTTATCGAGCCGGGTTCTTATTGAGACCACTATCGAGCATTTTCTATTATTTTGTGGAAAGACAGGAGACGACAATAAATTCTGAACAAAACCAGTATCTTTTACTAGGGCCTTCAAATACAGTACTTTTCTAACAGACGGATCAAAGACAATTGAGCTTTTTACTTTTGGAAAATATTGAAGAAACTGTTATCTGGTTAAGTGTAGCGCCACTTTACTGGACAGTAGCCTGTCGATCTGCTACTAAACCCACACTGATTAAGACAAAAATACAAACAAGGACCACCTGTCAGGAACACTTTGCAGAAAAACAAGCCCAAAGTCGCTTATTGTCTCTGTAGGGTGGAAACCTTGTATATCCAAAACCGTTACAGTTCAGGATTCAAATAAAAAAAAATAGCAGATGTACAAGCTCAAAACGTGTGGTTTGTGGATCTGCTACTTCTAATACTTTTGTGTCACGTTGTAGTATGATCAAGTAGGCACAGGTGGACGAAGTCCTCGACCCCAATACTTCAGAGGCAATCTCATGGCAAACCCACGAACCCAGGTGGCAGCACTCAAGACATGATCACACTCCTCTTGGGAATGGGAGGGGCCGGGTCAACTCAGGGGTAAACCCGGGCGAAGAGTGCAGGGGAACAGCGGACACAGGGGCAGAGGCAGGGTCGCATCAGGGCCAACACTGGCGAGGACACAGGGGCAGAGGCAGGGTCACATCAGGGCCAACACTGGCGAGGACACAGGGGCAGAGGCAGGGTCACATCAGGGCCAACACTGGCGAGGACACAGGGGCAGAGGCAGGGTCACATCAGGGCCAACACTGGCGAGGACACAGGGGCAGAGGCAGGGTCACATCAGGGCCAACACTGGCGAGGACACAGGGGCAGAGGCAGGGTCACATCAGGGCCAACACTGGCGAGGACACAGGGGCAGAGGCAGGGTCACATCAGGGCCAACACTGGCGAGGGGACAGGGGATTGGACATGGGCAGAGGCCGTGTGACCTGGACAGAAATAAAATACAAAATAATATTCAATAAAGAAATAAGACGAAGGCAGACCAACAAATATTCCTCTTTGTCCCTTTTCTAGTCTACACATGGTCTGATCATCAGCAGAATGCAGTTGTTGTGGTCCAGCTTTTCTCTAAATTAGTGTTCTCTCTAACAGTGTTTTCATAAGCACTATTAACATGATCACGCACACACGCACGCACGCACGCACCCACGCACGCACGCACGCACGCACGCACACGCACGCACACGCACACGCACGCACGCACACACACACAGGGAGCAGTTGAGAAACTTAGAACTCACTGGATGCCGTTTGATCATAGTGGAAAAATACAGAGGGATAGAGGAAGGCAGAGAGAGGAGGTTGAGGACATTATGTTTCTGAGGTCTGTGACAAAACAACATAAAAAGATATTCACCCAAATAACACTAGATATCGGCAAACTGCATGTCTGTCTCAGTGTTTTTTACCCATCAAAAATGTCTGTTGTGAAAAGTTCACATTGTTCTCGTCTATTTCAATTAATTTGCCACAGGATAAAAATGTGCTCCATAACTTGTGCTTTTGTCGGGTGGAAAACTCATGCAACCAAAACGTACTTTTCAGGATTCAAATGGCAAAAGTATCAGATCACAATTATCAGTCATACTGTCATACACATTAACAAGAGTGTGCACGTACGCATGCACGCACACTAAAGCTGCATTCAGACCTGTATAAATTCGCCTCGATTCGTCCCGTTTGTACCGCGGCAGGTTGCGCCGTGCCCGTTTGCGCAATTCTCGCCTTTGAATTGACTTTGTACTTACATGACATCAAACCATGTCCACATGTAGAGTGTGAAGAGAGAACATGCATGCATTTCAAATAATGTATCGTCTGTCGGGTGGAAACCTCATAAAAACTGTTACTTTTCAGGATTCAAATTCAACTACAGGCCACGTTTTGAGCCTGCAGATCTGCAATTTTTGATGCTTTTGTGTGACGTTGTAGTAGCCTCACGTAGCCATACTAATATCACTGTATTAGTCTGGGTCCCCTCCAGAGTATAAAGAAGGATAGAGACTGAACTGGTGCGAAGCTCCGCCCCCAAATTTTGGTTGGCAAATGCGGAAGTGCAACCGAGCGCTCAATGTTAAAGCCCAGTCATGAATCCACGGGTCCGTCTGCAGTCCTTCCTCTTACCACTAGGGCCCAGTGCTTCAACGTTGGAGCGCCTCACTGGCCCCTTGGTCCCCTCTGTGTTTAGATGTTTTCCAAGGGGCGGTTGCAAAAAAATTCAAATGGACTCTATTGGTTAGACCTACAGCTACACACACACATAGTGGGCCCTGGTTGGTTATAGCCTGGTAAGCCCACCCTATATTTGCATACTGGGCCCTGGTTGGTCCTCCACTACTGCTGGTCCGCGAAATACGCCCACAATTGAGCGACAGTCACACCAGACTCAATCTGCCTGGGGTTGGCTACGTGAGGCTAACGCTGTAGTCAAGTGTGATCAAGGCAAAAACCACAAAAAGTTACAATATGGAGATAAGAGGTTTATGTTCGACAGCGACGATATGCGCGCATGCGCACGCGCACGCGCACGCGCACACACACACACACACACACACACCACACACACACCACACACACACACACACACACACACACACACACACACACACACACACACACACACACACACACACACACACACACACACACACACACACACACACACACACACACACACACACACACACACACACACACACACACACAGCTCTGTTCTGGAGGTGTCCTTGAGGAGCCAACAGACTGAAAAAACGGCTCAAACTTACTTGCTTACTCGACAGTAGACTTCACTGCAGCCTGCAGGACTGTTGGCAGGAATCCTGGACGGACCCCATGAAGTTTGTAAATACACCAGTAAGACGCCTGAGGGCGAGAAGCGACCTCACCCTATAGGGCAAGGTCGCGTGCACGCATCCGCCTCGTTGACGGCAGACTGCTGAGTGAGCGCTGGTGCTTTGGCATGGGGGGTCAGATCAACATGGAATGAATTTTGTACTGGCCATATAAGGTGCATGTTTTGAGTGTACAGGGCTTGATGAGGCCAGATGAACATATGGAAGCTTAGAGATTTTCATTTTCATCATTTTTGACAGTAGCTGATCTGCTGAGCTTGGAGTACATCAATTGCTTTCGATTAGCCGAAGTTTATAGAGAGATGACTTCCGCACACCCGGTAGGTTTGGAGCAGGTGCGATGATGACGAGGCATATACAATGTGAAAGGAGGGACACCCGCACACCACCACTTGCTGGGGGTTCAGAGATTTTTATTAAAGCAAAGCAACGTTTCGGTCTTGCGACCTTCCTCAGGCTTGAAGTTTAAAATTGTGCTTGAGTTTAATGCATGTTCTGTGGTAATAATGAGAAAAGTGCTACCTGCATTCTCCACTCTCTTATTAACCAGGCAGTATCTTTAGTGCAGACAAAAGGATTGTCAGAGCAAATGTTCCACCCAGTTTCCCACGTTATCTATAGATAAGAAGAGAAGAATGATAATGATTTCCATCCTCCTATAAATTGTCTTAAGGGAAAACGGACTAAATGTTCATTAGTTCTGCAACAGAGAGAGTGAGAGCGAGAGAGAGAATTATATTTGAATGGCTTTGTAATTGCTATTCTTTTTAAATTATTATTAAGTGTGTATGTATGTAAGATAAAGAGAGAAATAGGGAGGAGAGGAGGGCAGAGGAGAAGAGGAGGAGGAGAGGAGATAATTTTAGCAGTGTGTGAGTCAACCATTAACCTTCAGGTGACCCGGGCCATTGTGACGTGTGTGTGTGTGTGTGTGTGTGTGTGTGTGTGTGTGTGTGTGTGTGTGTGTGTGTGTGTGTGTGTGTGTGTGTGTGTGTGTGTGTGTGTGTGTGTGTGTGTGTGTGTGTGTGTGTGTGTGTGTGTGTGTGTGTGTGTGTGTGTGTGTGTGTGTGTGTGTGTGTGTGTGTGTGTGTGCGCGCGCGCGCGTGCATGCGTGAGAGAGAGAGACTGAGAGAGCGTGCATGCATGCGTTCTTGTGCACGTGTGTGTGTGAAAAAGATCAACTAAAACAAAGGGGGGTTACGCGAATGTATTTGTTAATAGTTATTCGTGAACACTGTCAAACCAGCATACATTCTGCAGTGGTATATGAATTATTCAGTTTTATGAAGATGATTATATATTCATCTGTTAACATAGACCATGCAGTTGACCAGTTAACATACATACGTAGGAATGAAAGGAATGAAGAAAAACATTATTAGCTAGTGTTTGTTAATATTTTTAATTGATTAAATATTTATAAAACTCACAGACTTAACCACTTTCATGCTGGTGTCCCTATTTCGTGCATATTATAGGCGAAAAGATATGAAAATGTAAATAAAGAAATAGCCACCAGTCTACAAGTTCATGTTGAAACATTTTGGGACACCAAGGTGAAAGTGTTTTTTTTAATGAGAGAAAAAAGTTATTTTCCCAAAAGAATTTCACCCACTTCTTTACATCTAAACCTGTGGAGGGGCGAATTCTTTCCAAGTGCCAAATCATCCTCGCAACACCGATAAGCATATACTTATTACAACCACATGTGTACATTTAGATGTATTGAATTAAAAACGATTCAATCAAAATCATTCAGAGTTTCAGACCCATTTCATAATCATAAACAGAAGCCACTACTACAATATATGTCATGTGCCAATAGTGATTTTATTCAAATTGATTGTGTGCAAAACCTGACAGCACACCTTTCAATTACAGTAAATAAACATAATTGTAACAATAACAAATCTGTGAATTATTTTGTGGAGCCCCTGGCTATGCGTTGCGGACCATGGGTGTAGGCTAGCTACCGTCAAACGGTGATACAACAGGTTGTTTCGAGGAAGCAATCTGATTGGTTGAAACAGCCATCTAGCTGTGCTTCAAACGAGCATGACGGAATGCCTAATCAAAACATAAAAATCACCTGCTCTGTTCTCCCAGAGTGCAGCCGACTGGGTTGCTACTGTAGACTAGTGATTGTCTTGGGACATTTGTGGTTATCTGTCGTTAAAAAAATATGATTATTTTTTAGCGAATATCTTAGTTTTAATGAAATTGAATCAAAGTGGGGTTTTTTAAGGGTAACAGTATAATCTTGTGTAATATTGCTTAATTCTCTGTGGGGGCCACTGGTGGGCAGTGACTCCCGTGAGGATATTGCAAGTGGCCAAAACACTAAGATTTGAATGATAATATAAGAAATATTCTATAAAACCCTGAGAAATAAAAAATAAATAGGAAATAAACAAGCTCTAAAAATGCACGCAACGCACCCATCTGACCACTTAACACGGCAGCCGAAGTGGTCAGATGGGTGGACCCGGTTGCAAACACTTTCATGATTTTAAAGTGGGCCTATAGGCCTGTCACAATTATTACATAATCGCAATTATTTGATATAATCGCAATTATTTTTGCAAATACGTCAATCGTGTCCATGTCGAAAAATGTCCATGCATTAAACAAAATAGCAGAAATAGAAGATCTACAAGCTTACAACACGTCACTTGGTGACATGTTGTAAGGTGTAGATCAACTATAGATCTACTATTTCTGCTATTTTGTACATATTTTGGAAAGACAAAATGATAAAAAAGTATCAGTGATGTCTTTGTATATTCAAGTTATTCGTCATGTCTGCCCCGTGCGATTTCTGCTTACGAAGCCTAAAAGGCAAACAGAAAGACAATGTGTAACGTTCCAATGTTCAATGCAAAAGACCGCAATTATTTCTGTGACAAATTCAACTTTAAATTTGTAATTTGTGTGACAAATTCAACTTTAAATGTGTAACCGTGACAGCCCTGTGGGCCCTATTCCAGATAGGGTTGAGAACCACTGCAGTGAAAGAATGCATACGTACTCGTAGGCCAGACAACAGGCCCAGGTGGGGGTAAACTGAACTGATCCACACATGTACAGTCCATCCATACATCATTCACTATAGCTGCTGTCTGGGAGCAGGCCAGGTGCTTGTGGTGTTAGAGTCTATCGGTGATTGATCAAATAGAACCGATCTGCTTACTGAAGCGACAGCCAGAAGAAGGTGCAGCCAGGTAACGTGTCAGCAGTACTGCTGACACGTTACCTGGCTGCACCTTCTTCTGGCTGTCGCTTCTTTAGCTTTGTTAGCACACATTCTGGACACTTCTCAGGACATAAAACCAAGGTTATATAGTTTTGCATTTTCAATTTATTTTATTTTTTATTTATTTTTAGACTTTTTGTTTTCAATTTCAGTTTTTTGAAAAGGCATAGTTTTAGTTTCATTATAATATGGGGTAATATCGTGTAGTCCTATATATAGCCCTTTTTTTCATTTGAATCCTGAAAAGTAACAGTTTTGGTTTGTTTCGATGAATTGAGCACATGAGGACACCAATGGAAACAAGCCAAATGTTTTTCTCGTTTCATCCTTACTTAATAGCAGAGCTTGTATTGCACTGTACTTCCTGTGCTTGTCCTTGCAAATTGCTTTCAGTATTCATTCAATCAATCAATTGGACATTTGAAGTTTCCAGGACGATTTGGCTCCTAGTGGTGCAGTCCCACTCAACAACTAATGTTATAGCCAATTAGCATGCAGTTTTATTACTGTGTTTTATTACAGTCAAGGACAACTACCTAACCATATCTATTTGGCAAATGTTAGTTGGCTGCATAATATACAAGACTGCGATACAAAGAGGTTTTGAGATGATTAAAAAACATATTTCAGGGGCGCCAGCTGCTGCTGGCCTAGCGGTCCAGGCGCATGCCACATATAGGCTCTGCTCTGGCCTGACAGCACGGTTCGAGTCCCATCCATGACAACCTTTGCTGCATGTCTCTCCCCGTCTCTCCCTTCCTCTTTCCAGTCTGTCTTCACTGTAATCAATAAAGGCACAAAAGCCAAAAACAAATCTTAAAAATATATATATATATATTTTAAAAAGTAAATCCGTTTGGTTCTCTCAGCCATGTTGCCGTGCATCAGTGTTGACATTGACAACACTTTGCCCAGAGTGTCCTGGTTGTATAAAGTTGGACATTCCATCTTTACAGCATGTCCGAAGCACGGCATATAAATCACAAGCACCATTTATGAATTTGGATGCCGTTTCTGTAAGTAGAGCCAAGAGAGCTATGAAATGCTACAAATAGTGCAGTGTCCTTAAAGGGATTTCTACTTTATTGGCTAGAACAGTGGCTCTCAAAGTGGGGTCCTTGAGCATGGGTTCCAAATGTAACTCTTGTAGTGTTCAAATGGAAAAAGATTACCCATTTGTACACTCTAAACTAAAGAGTTATGTGGGTCCTGGAAAATAAAAGGTTTGAGAACCAATGGGCTATAACAGGGAGGAGAGGAAGGCAGGAATGGCAGGTTACACGGATCATAATATGATCCGTGGAATGTGACAGTATGTCCCTTGTGTCAACCCACCAGGACTGCTGTTTGCATCTGTTGTCATCACTGCAGACTGCTCTGTGACAGACAGACAGACAGACAGACAGACAGACAACCCAGGCTGGATGAGGACACACCCTGGAAGAATGGCATTTAGAGAGAGAGGGGGGGGGGGGGTGCATGTGTGCCGTGTGTGTATGCACCCATGCGCCATCAAGGTGGGTTCAGAAGCCCTTGATTTATTCATTTCCTGCAGAGCTATTGTTAATCTTTCAGCAGTGGAATTGAGTGGTACAATGGTACAGTACATACTGTATGTGCTGTGCGTGCATGCGTGCGTGCATGCATGCGCTCCATATCCGTCAGTCAGTCACTGCCTCAGCTCCTATACAGCACCACCAGTCTCTCTTTCTCGATAGATAGAGGGAGAGGGGGATCTCCCTCTCTCTCTATCTCTCTCTCCCTCCCTCCCTCCCTCCATCCCTCCCTCCCTCCCTCTCTGTCCCCCCTCTCCCTCTCTATCTCTCTCTATCTCTCTCTCTCTCTCCCTCCCTCCATCCCTCCCTCCCTCTCTCTCTGTCCCCGTCCCCCTCTCCCTCTCTATCTCTCTCTCCCCCTCTCTGCTCTGGTTCTATAACTCCAGTCTTGTTTCATTTATTCATGCTCGTGGGTCTTTCTTGGCACGCCATCTCCTACCAGTTGCCTGGAAGACCTTTTTAAAAATTAACAAAGTCGAGTTAAGCAAAAATAAATGAACCACATGGTTGCTTGTAAAACTGCCGCCGTGTTCACATCAAACTAATGCACCATGCGGTGCCTGTGTACCGTATAAAACCAGGGAACGGTGCCTGTGTACCGTATAAAACCAGGGAACGGTGCCTGTGTACCGTATAAAACCAGGGAACGCGTGGCGCGCTTAACGTGTAAACGTGTTACAGGGGAAAAATGTTGAGCTTGTGTTTCAGAAATGAAGCATTTTGCTTTTACAGTGTGTAACTGCCTGCTTAGGATGCACTTATTTATACCCAAGGCACTTTAACCACTTCAACCCCAGCATCCCTATTGCGGGGAAAGGAAAATAGCAGATTGGCAAGCTCACAACGCGTTACATTGCAGCACGTTGTGAGTTTGTCGATCGGCTTTCCAACAGTGGTGGAAAGTAGTATATTTACTTATGTACTGTACTTAAATAAAATGTTTACATCTACTCCACTACATCTCAGATCCAAATATTTTACTACAGTAGTTACTTTGTGGATTTCAACCCTACATAAATGTCGGCCAATTGAAAATAGTCAATCTACAAGCTCACAGTTGAATTGGGACATTCTGCATAATGAGTACTTTCTACTTTTTCATTCCAGTGTTCCAGAGTATTTCTACATTGCATTATTGATACTTTTTCCACCACTGCAGAAAACAGAAAATACTCTAGAACAGAGCCCTGAGGGACCATAAAGGGTTTAAGTGGTTAACATAGACTGGTTGCTAGCGTCTAAGAATTAATAAAGTGGAGAGCTGGAACATAGATCAAGTTGATTTTTGTTGTTGTCCTGTTGCTATACTGCCTGAAACTCTGAATGCATTATGAAGTAGGTTGGGAGTGGCTTATTGTCGGTATCAGCCGGTAACACGCGGGAGTCTGTCCCCGTAACAATGCGCTAGACCCCTGGGAGATGGATTGCTGAGGTGGAGCGCCACACCTACCATCAGCTCCTAATACTTCCCGCACGACTTGCCACACCCAAGCTGTGCTACTCATACGCTGAGCTGAGTTGGTGAACATGTGGTCCAAAGGCAAGAGCTCTACTGACTGAGCTATCCGGATTTATGGATAAACAGCAGACCCCTGATTGTTAATTTATCTTGGAGAGTCATTGAGGGTCTATTTATACACTAAACTTGTACATTTATAGACTGTACATTGTTGTCTGTCTTGTATTGTGTGTATGTGTTTCTCTCTCTTGGTTATCTTTCTTATCAGTTGTTCAAGTGCTGCTACCATGTCTCCCAATGGTAAATGGTGCATTTATTGTCTATGGCGCATTACATTCACACATTCATACACCGATGGCGGATGAAACCATGCAAGGCACCAACCTGCTCATCGGGAGCAATTAGGGGTTCAGTGTCTTTCTCAAGGACACTTCGGTACTAACTCTGGAGGAACCTTCCGTTTCCCAAGCGGCCACTCTACCTCCTGGGCAGCGGTGGCTCAGGGGTAGAGTGCCTGGATGGTAACTGAAAGGTTGCCAGTTTGAATCCGGGCTCCCCCAGAGTTACTGTCGAAGTGTCCTTGAGCAAGACACTGAACCCCTAATTGCTCCCGATGTGCTAGTTGGTGCCTTGCATGGTTTCTGCTGCCATCGGTGTATGAATGTGTGTGTGAATGGGTGAATGTAATGCACAATCTCTGTAAAGCGCCTTGGATAAAGGCGCTATATAAATGCACCATTTACATTTACCATTTAAAATACTGCTGCACCAATCTCTCTCTTTCTCTCTCTCTCTCTCTCTCTCTCACACCCACTCTCTCTCTCTCTCTCCTCCCTCAATTTGTCTCCTCCCCCCTCCCTCTACCTCCCTGACACAGCTCTTTCAGCAGAGACCTTGAGGGGCTGATCCACAAATTGTAGCTTGGCGACAAGGACGCACTAGACACAGATGGAAGCTCTTCTTGTAATTCCAGCCAAAACACCCATTCCTCCCATTCTTAACAAGTGGGCTCCAGGAGCTTTCTCTCTTTAAGACACCTAATTTATACCAGTCAGTTTCGCTTGCCAAAAATAACCAATCTTCAAGCTATAACAACGCGTCACATCGCGACATAGTTAAAGCCTCTCTCTTTGTGCCAAAGTGCGTACGTTTCCCTGTATGCCTGCTCGTTGCCAACTGAATACAAGTGCCTGAAGGACAATTTCCATATAGCGGTTCCTGGCAGCCATATAGTGGGGTTTGGCCCAATGTTGCTTAGTCACTTCCATTTCCACTTACATGTTAACCCTAGTCACGATTACAGGTTTGCAAAACAAAATCGATTCACTCAAATACCGCCATTTTTAATACCACAATTTTAATGTCAGAAAGACTGACTAATCTGGCTGCATTGAAGTGTATGATTCAACTTTGAAAATGTTCTAGTATAAAAAAAGCACCTAAAAAAGCCCAAAAGTCCTAAATCAAATTGGAACAATCGTTGAATGGCAGAATCGCAATATAAACTAGAAAAAGTGCCCTTCTGGGCACAGGTCTCCACCAGGAGGATAGGACTGTGTGAGATGTTTGGCAAAATGTTTAGGATTAATATAAACATGTTTTTGAGGCATTTTGTGTTTTGCAAAAATCAACCTGTTGGTGGCGCTATAACAGGCCAATGTGAAAAGGGTGGGATATATTCCTCAGCCTAGTAAGAAAATGTGTGAAAGATTTCACGTAAATTGCATGCTGCGTTCATGATTTGAGGCTTTTGTTCAAAACGGGGCAATCTTGCAAACTGTGAAAGCTAATTATAGCCAATTAGGATGGAAACATACTCTCTCCCCATGCCTTCGGCCTGGTGGAGACAATAAGAATCGCAACATAAATCGAATCGGCACCCATATCGAATTGGGTGTCACGATGTGGCACTTTGTGAGCTTGTAGATCTGCGATCTGAAATTTATGTTGAAATTGAGTTGAAGGAAACAAGAGCAGACTAAATACAGAGCCAACAAAGTACAGTAGTAGAGGGCAATACCTATTTTATATGGCATCATATGATGGTGCTGCACAGTGACAATTATTTTAAAACCTTTGAAATGTTTTCTCAAATTCTCACCAATTTGGTGCCAAAATGTAGACGCCAGGATGAAAATGGTTAAAGCACAAACAGCCTCGCTTTCATAAATGGCCCTGACAGTTTCCCACTTAGGGGGTGACTCATTGCTCACTTTGAGAAGTGGAAGGTTCCCAATTTGATTCTCGGCTCGAGTGCCCTTGAGCAAGACACTGAACTGAACGTCAGCAGATGTTGTATGAGTGTTTGATCATGTTTGGAGTAGACCGTTAGTGAAACCGAGGATTAGGAGATCAGCCTGGCATCTCTTCCTTTTCCATGTTGACCTCTGGTACACACACATCACACTGAAGTGACACGCACACACTAATTTCTAGCCACTGGTTGATTTGGAAAACGTGTGCTTTCGTAGTTTCCTTGTAATGTCCTTTCCAAAAAACGTACTTAGCCACTAGCCAGCTGCAAAGCTGCTGCTGTCCTGGTGAGGCTAAATATTTTTGTTTTGTAAAGGACCATACATAGTGCTGGCAACAGCTGGCTTCTTCTTCTCACGTTACTTTCCGTGGCCGAGCATCTAAAGACATTTTGAGAGTGTTGCAGGCATTTAGGTTTCTCTAATATAGTTATCTTGTACCAGTGATATAGGAGATAGAGGAGGCCAAATGCATATCAATTTTGGGGTCCTCAACATGACAAAGTTTGAGAACCACTGTCCTATAACTGACAGAGCCTCCGCCTGGCCATTAATCGACTCTTCGATTGATTGTGATTGAACTGTTGTTGCCTCTCCTCTATTCCCCATGTGTAATTAACTCTCTCTCTCTCTCTCTCTCTCTCTGTGTGTGTGTGTGTCGCTCTCTCTCCAGTGAGCAGAGTATCTGCCAGGCGCGGGCCTCTGTCATGGTGTATGACGATAGCAGTAAGAAGTGGGTTCCCATCAAGCCGGGCCAGCAGGGCTTCAGCAGAATCAACATCTACCACAACACTGCCAACAACACCTTCAGGGTGGTGGGCGTCAAACTGCAAGACCAGCAGGTAGCGCACACACGCACGCACACACGCACGCACGCAGCACACACGCACGCACGCACGCACGCACGCACGCACGCACGCACGCACGCACGCACGCACGCACGCACACACAGCAAGTGTGTCCAGAGATGGAGTGGCGACCAAATTATACTAATTATTATATATCGTCGGGTGGAAACCTCATATGTCCAAAACTGTTACTTTTCAGGATTCCAATTCAAAAGTATCAAATGTTGCGGATCTACATTCTGCAAGGCAAGCTGCAGAGCTGCTACTTTTGATGCTTTTGTGTGACATCTGTAGTACAATCAAATAGGGCGTTCATTTACAAAGTTAAAATGTGGAGACGAGAGGTTTCTGCCCGATGGCAAATGTTCATTAGTTGTTTGGCTATAAAGTGATTTCGACGTGATTGATTGATTGATTGATTACTTTATTAACAGTTTTCAGTCAGAAAAAAAGCATAGAAAAGTACAGTTCGATCAATCCAAGGTCTGGTAAGAGGATTTATAACCCAAGAAAGCACTGTGGCTCGTTTCCATTGGAGTCCTGCATATTGAATTGAACAATTATATTGTGAGGAGGCTGCCTTGTGTGTATTTATTTACTGTATGTACAGTTATAAGTCACTCTGTCTGAATGACTGTACTATCGAAACACAATACAAGGCTTTGAAACGTCATATTTTCGACCGCCACCTCGATATCATATGTGGTCACAGAGCTTGTAGATCTGTTATTTTTGGCTTTAGGGTTTTGGGTTAGAAATGACCAAAAAATTATTAAGAATGGCAGAAAATCGCTGTCCTAAAATTTTGATTTGTCCTCACAAGTATAGTAAAACAAATGTGTGCGTGCGCCCGGGCAACACTACTTAATTAGTGGTGGTTAACGATGTTAATCCCCCTCTCAACAGAGACAACCTCTCCGTCTGTCACTCTCCCAGTGGACTTCATCTCATTAGCATGTCATTACATCTCATTAGCATGTCATTACATCACCGCTCTCGGCAAATCCCTCATTGTCCTCATAAGGTGACTGTTTTGTCCACATTTCCATTTCTAAATGATTTATCAGTAAAACCATTACTTCATGACATTTTAAGATACGATTTAGAGAGGGATCTATTCTCCGTTATTTCATTCCCCATCATCGCTGTGTGGTTGGCTGTACTGTTACTGTATACATCACTGACACACAGCCAAAACATGGCAGCTGGTTTGCCGACTATGAACCACACACTCTCTCACACACACACACACACACACACACACACACACACACACACACACACACACACACACACACACACACACACACACACACACACACACACACACACACACACACACACACACACACACACACACACACACATACACACTGGTTCAATCACTGTGTTTTCTTATGGCTTTCCTGTAGCTAAAGTTAGCTCATAACATTAGCTGTTGTCACTCGCTCCGCCACTGCAGCATTTCTGACTCATGACTAGAAGCTACTAGAAGCACTAGTAAAATGGTAAATGGTGCATTTATATAGCACCTTTATCCAAGGCGCTTTACATAGATTGTGCATTACATTCACCCATTCACCCATTCACACACACACACACACACACACACACACACACACACACACACACACACACACACACACACACACACACACACACACACACACACACACACACACACACACACACACACACACACACACACACACACACACACACACGCAAGGTACCAACCTGCCTCGGGTTGTTGCTTGCTGTCCCATTGGCTAGATGTAGCCTGAGACGAGGCAGCAAATCAGGACTAGGTCGACACTACGACTAAGTCGTCAATAAATCCTGTCCTGTTGTAAGCCAGGTTTACACCTGGCAAAAAACACACAAAAAGGTAGAACATGACGATAGATCAACAATATCTCTTTCTCTCCTCTCTCTCTCTAGGTGGTCATCAACTACTCCATAGTGAAGGGCCTGAAGTACAACCAGGCCACGCCCACCTTCCACCAGTGGAGAGATGCCAGACAGGTGTACGGCCTCAACTTCGCCAGCAAGGAGGAGGCCACCACCTTCTCCAACGCCATGCTGTTTGCCCTCAACATCCTCAGCCAGCAGGATGGAGGTAGTAGCATTAGCAACAACATATGCACACTCCACCCACCCAACATGGCAATGTAAATAGATGTTAGACATTTGTTGAAATGTTTATCCTTTAATGACATGCCAAAAACAGTGATTTGGAATTAGTTCATCATTATCAAAGGAGGAGGCATGAATGATCTAGCACAGTGGATCTCAAAGTGGGGCCCAGTCCAGGGACACTCAGAGTTCCTTGAGGGGGTTCCAAATGGACCGTTACAGGTTTGTTATTGGGGGGGGGGGACACACCTTGAAATGTTGGAGTTCCACTGAGGTTAGCGTGACCAGACATGGTAAACAGGGGTTTGGGGAAGGCAGTGTTGTTACACCAACACACTTCCCATGTCGCTGCTGATGGAGGTGAATCTGAGGACAGTGGTTGATGGTCGGTGGTACAAGACTGTACAGACCTCCTCCAAACATAGCAGGCTTTCAGACACTATTAATAATACACTGCACATTTACCCCATTCAGACAACTGCCACTCCACAAGTCGCCTCTTCTTACATTCCAGAATCTTGTTTCTGTTATTATTATTATCATTATTTTAATTTGTGGACGTAGTGAACAGAGATACAGGGAATGCAGCAGAGAGAGGGGTTAGAGTCACTCCTTTGAGTCCTTTAGTCCATGTCTATTGTTGGCAGGCCAGCTACATAAAATAATTACCATTTTTAATTTGTATGCAGTGTAGTGCCAGGGAAAATCCCTTTTAACGATCTCCATACTCAGCAATAAAGTTCTCCTGTGTTGTTGTGTTGAGAGTTCACTGCTCTCTGCAGAGGCACTTTGTTTGAGTTCACGCATGTGTAAATAAATACATATGAATTAATTATGAATATGAAGTCTCCATCATCTTGTTGAGGGATTGTCCTAGCGGTGGAGAGAGGAGGAGCAACATGGACTGTAAAGAAATCACACCCGTGTGAAGTGAGGGCCGTTCTTACATACATCGTACATCATCATGATGTAAACTAGACACTATGACGTAAAATTCTCCATTCATTGTTAATGGGAATTTAATGTTTGCGTAGGACAAAAATTAGTGTTGCTCAAGAACACTTTGACACTAACTCTGGGGGAGCCCGGGCTCGAATAATAAGTGAAAGAAGCTATTTTCACAATATATATACAATATATGTCTGTGGAACCGAGTCAAACCTAATGTAATGCCTCAACTCCTACAATTCCAAGTGCCTCTCAGGAAGTGGGTTCCCCATTTCAAATATGATTATTTTGGGGGGTTACATCACAGCCTGAAAATGTTGACAACCACTGGATGGCTACTTTTAACTGCTACTTTAAAATCACCCATTGGTTTCTACAGACCCGTTTTCTCGGCTAATTCAAATCCGCAGTCCCGAAAAGCAACCAGAAATGAATGCTATTGGCTGGAAGGGGAGCGGGTCTTCACTCTGTAGAGCCAGCAGAAGCCCTATAAGCAAACTCGGCTTTGTCATCAATTAAAAAAATAGGCCTAATAATGGGACCATAATTTACAAAAAACGCATATATCATGGTAATTGAAAGAAGACTTTAAACCAAGCAACTGAACTGTATTACTAAGGTAATACAATCAAGCATAAAGTCCAGGTGAAATGTCCATTGTAATCGATGGCGTGGTAATCCTTCTGCATGCAGCAGGAGAGGAATGGAAATAATGAGAACCGCAGGGATTTTGACAATTTGCCACCTGATTGAAACAGACTGATATTTAAGTGGGTAATCTTCATACGAAGATCAATCTGATGGTATTGATCCCGGCATGTGGTATCTGCAGCCAATTATGGTCTGTCCACTAACCACCAATGTGTCTTAGTAAAAAGACCTGGCCCCCCTCTACTGGATGCTTTAGCAAATCACTGTTGACGGGCGGAAAACACTTATCTCCATATTCAAACGTTTTGTCCCCCCCCCCCCCGTAAATTAATGTCCTACTTGAACATACTACAGTGTCACACAATATTAGCAGATCCACTTCGCGTCATGTTTTTCGAGCTTGTAGATCGGCTACTTTTAATTGCTACTTTAAAATTGTAATCCTGAAAAGTAACCGTTTTGGACATGGTTTCTACCCGACAAAGACAGAATTATACATAAATAAATCAGGCAATGATTGGGAAATGGTTTAGTTTGATGTACGTGTGATGAACGCCGCTCTGTGACAGCAAGTCTTCAAAATGTGTCCAAATGAATGCAGGCATGGTGCCATTCGTAGATTGGCAAGTTCAGACTCCACTAAAAACAAATTAGGCTAATGTCAGATTTGATTTGACAACTTATAGAAATTAAATCTTAGGCTAATTTGGTTTAAAGCATCCAAAATGTCTATTTGAAGCCTTGCTTCAAAATGGTAAATGGTGCATTTATATAGCACTTTTATTCAAAGCACTTTACATAGATTGTGCATTACATTCACCCATTCACACACACATTCATAGACTGATGGCAGAGGAAACCATGCAAGACACCAACCTGCACATCGGGACCAATTAGGGGTTTAGAGTCTTGCTCAAGGACACTTTGACACTAACTCTGGGGGAGCCCGGGATCGAACTGGGAACCTTACGGTTTTCCCATCCGGCCATTCTACTAGATACTCTACCCCTGAGCAACTGCTGTCCCAGGCTTCGTAAACACATATCAGACGAACATGCTCTGTACTGTCCGCGTTTCATGGCCGCCTCAATGCTTTTCCAATGGAAGTCACGTGGTTTGACCAAACACTTGTGTGTGATGGGGGGAGTGGGGGCAATCAAACACAAGTGTTTGGTCAAACCACGTGACTTCCATTGGAAAAGCATTGGTGCGGCCATGAAACACAGGCAGAGCACAGCACAGTTGTTCTTTATGTGTGTACGAAGCCCCAGCAATCCAAAAACCTAAAAATAATGAATACAGGGAGTTGTTTTCTTATGTGGGGAGGGTTATCGCGTCCCGGCAGGCTTTCAGCTAATGGACCGTTTAAGTGACCGTTTAATGTCACCAGCCACAGACCACTCTGCCTGTGACCTTTACCGCACCCATATATAACGTGGAAGCCCCCTGTCATGAATCAGTATTTGTACATTTACATGCACGGTCGGGTGCACAAAAGCACACCTGCACGCAGACACGTGCATGCACGCACACTCTCTCTCTCACACACACACACACACACACACACACACACACACACACACACACACACACACACACACACACACACACACACACACACACACACACACACACACACACACACACACACACACACACACACACACACACCATTGTCATGGAAGTGAGTGGAAGTGAAATATCGCCTGTCAGGTGGAAACCTCATATGTCCAAAACTGTTCTACAGCCAGAAAAAAAACCTCTGTTCAGTTCTGTAAAGACTACATGTGACGTAATTTGACACACACATGAAGACGCACCGCGCCAGCTAGGTTCAATCAGATAATTATGTATCTGTGGTGCAAAGCTCATTTTCCGGCCACACAACATATTCATGTCAAAGACCTCCAATATTTCCAAGCCACTTTGGTGCTAGCCGTGAGAGGGAGTATGAATTCACTTTTATAGAGCCTAACTAAAGTCAGGTCTGGGACTTTTATTCGGCAGTAAATATGAGTATGAATCGGCCCTTACTTTTCAGGATTCAAATTAAAAAGCAGCAAAAGTAGCAGAAGCGACACACTTCAAGCTTGCAGATCTGCTTTGGTGCTTTTGTGTGAGGCTGTAGTATGATCATGTAGGCCATTGCGTGCGTGCGTGCATAATGTCTTTCTCCTGGCATGATTGATGATGATCAAAGTGAGGATGGAGGCTGTCTCCTTAAAGCACTTTCTCCTCAATCCTAAAATGTTGTGGCTGCCCCCTCTAGTGGTGAGAAGTCATAGCGGCACCACAGGCAACTTGTACAGCTCTAGTGTGAGGGGAATAAGCTGTTGAAATGATAAATACTTGTTTGACAGGACAGGAAGATAGTTGTTTATTTTTAGATTGTGTGTGTGTGTGTGTGTGTGTGTGTGTGTGTGTGTGTGTGTGTGTGTGTGTGTGTGTGTGTGTGTGTGTGTGTGTGTGTGTGTGTGCACTTATTTATTCAGCATGTTTTACAGCTAGTACAACCACAGACAGCTCCTATCCATCACTACAAGCAATTCAAGCTAATAGACATTACAGCCTTTTAATTCCTGGGAAGTTTTCACCATACCAGACGTTTGCACATCGTCGCTGTCGGGTGGAAACTATAAACTGTCACATTTCAGCATTGTAAACTGTTACATTTCAATTGGCTGGTTGGAGATCCACATGCTGGGTTTGATTGATCTTCGTATGAAGATTACCCACACAAATATCAGTCTGTATCAAATTCAATCAGGTGGCAAATTGTCAAAATCCCTGCTGTTCTCATTATTTCTTCCTCTCCTGCTGCATGCAGAAGGATTACCACGCCATCGATTACAATGGACATTTCACCTGGAGTTTATGCTTGATTGTATTACCTTAGTAATCATTGTCATAAATCTGTTATGCTTTCAGTTGCTTGGTTTAAAGTCTTCTTTCAATTACCATGATATGCGTTTTTATGATGGTCCCATAATTTACAATAGGCCCCAGGCCTATTTTTTTTTAACTCAAGAGTTAAATTATTGTTAAACATCTGCATTACTTAATTTACAAGAAATCTACACACTTAAAGAGTGTAGAAGATTGTTATTTTGATCAAGATTATCTCTCCTACTGGTACCAACATCAATACAGCATGGAATTGTAGACAAAATCTTCCAATCCAACAACAGCAAAATATTCTTTAGTTTTGGGTCTAAGAGGTTAGACCAAACCAAACCACCAAACCATCAAATGGTGGTCCGTTGCTCAAATGGCGAATTGGTATAAATGGACATCGATATGAAAAGGTACATTAATTGGTAAATGTAATGGACATCGATATGAAAAGGTAAATGAATTGGTAAATGTAATGGACATCGATATGAAAAGGTAAATGAATTGGTAAATGTAATGGACATTGATATGAAAAGGTAAATGAATTGGTAATGGACATTGATATGAAAAGGTAAATTAATTGGTAAATGTAATGGACATTGATATGAAAAGGGGTGAAAACCCCAGAAGGATGTCGTTAATTTACGAAAACACACAAATGCTAGAATATGGAGATAAGAGGTTTCTGGCCAACAGCGACAACTTTACTTTCCATCACCATGTGTCTGTATGTATCTACTCGGCGTTCAAATAAATTAACTAAGCTGCAGTTAACGATGCTGCATGGTGACCTGCGTTGAAACGCGAGACGGTGTGTGTGTGTGTGTGTGTGTGTGTGTGTGTGTGTGTGTGTGTGTGTGTGTGTGTGTATGTGGGGGGGGTCAGCGCTCCACTCCGCTCTGTGCGCGCCTGCTGCCGCGGTGCGTGTTACAGAGAGATGACATGTGATACTGTCACCAGTGGTGGAAAGTAACTAAGTACATTTACTACTAGCTCAACTGTCTGGGCACCTATATGCTGCTGAGCCAGCCTGATGGCGTGCTGCGGGTTCGACTTCCGATCCCGACAGGCCTTTGCCGCGTGTCCCCCCCCGTCCCGTCCCGTCCCCCCGTCCCGTCTCATCTCTCTCCCCATTTCCTGTCGGATTACTTTCAACCTATCAATAAAAGGCAGAAAATGCTAAAATAAATAATAATCGGCCATTTGAAAATACTGCACAAGCTCACAATACGGCAACGCATTGCTAGCTTGTAGATCTGCCATTTTTAAAAGATTTCTTTCTCAGATTGTATACATTTGAAAAGTTGTGGAATGTGACATACACTTTTACTTTTGGTACTTTTTGAAGCCAATACTTTTGTAGGCTACTTTTTCCTCAAGTACATCTTGAATTCCAGACTTTTACATGAAAGGCCTCACTCACACGGTCGCAACAGATTGCTGTATGCTTGTTGTATACAAAGGGTGTGACACAGCTTGCCCCAATGCATTTCCAATGGGAGTCACATGGTTTGACACAACATTTGTGTTGTATGAGGGGGAGGGGCGCAGTCGAAACACAGCCGAAACACAGCCGAAAGCCATACAACAGCTTGTAGTCCAAAATGTGGACTATACAAACCATGTGACTTCCATTGGAAATGCATTGGGGCGGCCATGACACTCACAACATTCATACAACAAGCATGCATCAATGTTTTAAAGGTCTGAGTGAGGCCTAAGAGAGTATTTCTATATTGCAGTATTGATACTTTTACTTAAGTAAAACATTTGAGAACTTTTTCCATCGCTGACTGAGTCACTGAGGAGGAGGAGGAGACAGGCACAGCCCAGGACAGGTGAGAGAGAGAGAGAGAGAGAGAGAGAGGAGGTGATGGAGGCGGGTGGGTGGGGAGAGGAGGAGGAGGAAGGAGGTGGAAGGACAGGAACTAGCCCAGGGCCAGCAATGGTCTGCAGCCCGTGGATCTGTCAGTGCTTCTGTCTGTGCTACGGTCGATTCTTCCTCTTCACTATGTCATGTAGGTGTGTGTGTGTGTGTGTGTGTGTGTGTGTGTGTGCGCCTGCGTGTGTGTCAGTCCGTCCATGCATGTCATCTCTAGTATTGTAGTAAATGTGTGTGTACATGCATACATACAGTATATATGTGTGCGTGTGTGTGTGTGTGTGTGTGTGTGTGTGCGCGCATTGGAACATACTGTATACGCATGTATGATGCAATTTTTTACAGGTGTGGTGTTTTATCTTTAATTGTGTGTGTGTTACTGTTTAATGTAGGCCTACGTCAGTGTGTGACGTCCATTGTCGTCCTGCGTGTGTGTGTCGTCGTTCTCAATACCGTGGTTGCATTTGGCCTTGTTAGGAAAGTGTGTATGGCTTCCGTTGTTGTGTGAGACCCGTTGGTAGTTTGAAGGTTATTATTGGCGTCAATGAGTGTTGTTGTTGTTGTCGTCATTGTGGACTAGTGCTGTACACCAGGGGTTTCACAAACTTTTTTAGCTTGAGACCTATGCTCGAGACCCTAAAAGATACATAACCGTCTCTGTCGGGTGGAAACCTCATTATGTCCAAAACTGTTACTTTTCAGGATTCCATTTTTTTGTGTGCAAAAGTAGCAGATCTGCAAGCTCACAACGTGTCGCCTCACGTCACGTTTCGAGCTTGTCGATCTGCTACTTTCAATGTTTTTTGTGTGATGCTGCAGTAGGATCAAGTAGGGCGTTAATTTACGGGAAAACACAAAAAGTTAGAAATATGAGGTTGAATGAGAGGTTTCTGTCCAACAACAACGATTTGGTGGCTCCCCGCCTGGACCCAGGCTTACAATAATGCAATAAGTATTAATAACAACGTAAGCCCTATTTAAAGTCCTATAAAAAGTGGGTGAAATTCTTTGTGGTACAAGCTCCATCATTTCAGTTTCAAGAAAGTTTGAAAGAGAATGAAGAAGAACGAAACTTAAAAACTGGACATAATATGTCAATAGTAGCAGTTACCATGTTTGTATTGTTGTCATCTTGAATTGTGTGTGTGTGTGTGTGTGTGTGTGTGTGTGTGTGTGTGTGTGTGTGTGTGTGTGTGTGTGTGTGTGACTGTGTGTGTGTGTGTGTGTGTGTGTGTGTGTGTGTGTGTGTGTGTGTGTGTGTGTGTGTGTGTGTGTGTGTGTGTGTGTACTAAATTGTTAGGGCCAAATCCCCCCCTATTTCAGAAAAGTTAAGACATTTTCCTGATCTTGAAAAGATTCAGAATTAGACATTTAGAAGTTAGGTTTATAGGGATAAGGGTTGAAGGTATGATGATTTATACTTAGTAGCTTTGTGAGCTTGTAGACCTGCCATTTTCCAGCAATCTTTGGCCATTTCCCACAACGTCCTAAAATGATGATGTATAATTAAAGTATAATAATACAATGTGTGTTTGCTACAGTAGTAGAGTAGAGTATGTGTTGAAGAACTGATAAGGTCTGCGTGTAGTGACATGAGTCAGGGTGTTCTGTTGTCCTGTGTGTGTGTGTGTGTGTGTGTGTGTGTGTGTGTGTGTGTGTGTGTGTGTGTGTGTACTGTGTAGTGACATGCGAGTCAGGGTGTTTTGTTGTTCAGTGTTATCTGGGTCTCTGTTACTTGATTGTTGTCGGCCATCAACGCCGTTTGGTTTGGTTGCCACGGAGACACCTCAGGGCTTCCTCAGAGAAGCCTGAGTTGGGAAACGGTCATAGAGTTGCCGTGTGGAACACACAGACGGACGACTTTCATTCAAAATAAAATGGTTGGGTTGTCAGTTTTTTTTCTTTTATTTTTTTATTTATTTTTGCATCAAGTCAAGAGTTTGTAGGCCTACATCAATGATATTTCTTTGAAACTGCTACAGTGGCTTGCTGTTGCAACTGTATTTATTGTTAATGACGCTAGCCAAGTCGATTGGAGAATGGTACACACACACACAGAGCTTGTAGTTAGCATAATACTTAGCAGCTGTGCTACTGGCATCTCACCACAGATACAGTACAGGAGTGCAAGCGCAAGTGTGTGTGTGTGTGTGTGTGTGTGTGTGTGTGTGTGTGTGTGTGTGTGTGTGTGTGTGTGTGTGTGTGTGTGTGCATTTGATGTGACAGCTGGTCTGCAGGTGGAGGGTGAGCAGGCCAAAGTCTTATACCACAGGAGAAAGATATACGGTGACACTGGCTGTGAGACTGCGTAACGTGTGTGTGCGTGTGCGTGTGTATGAGACATTATCCCAGTTGAACCGTGGTAACGTGAGCATACAGGTCAGTTCTGATGAGCGATGCACTCCGCCTGCTTCTGAAGCACCACTTGAACCCCATGGGGGAACATTATAGCCAAAATATAGAAATCCAGAAAGTAATAATAATACCATAATAATAATACAGTACATACGAGGGGGATGAAGGTTGTCAATGTTGCAAAGCTGGAAAGAGGCAGTTTTAGTGATCTGGTGGACATGGGACTGGTAGAAGAGGGTTGGGGTCCAGGATGACACCAAGGTTGTGATAGGAAGTGTATTCCCATCTCAGCCTCACCTGGCAAATAACCTCTCTCTCCCTCTCTCCCTCCCTCTCTCTCTCTCTCTCTTCTCTCTCTCTCTCTCCTCTCTCCCTCCTCTCCCCCCCCCCCCCCCCCCTCCAGGTCCAGCTGTGCAGCGGCAGGTCCAGAATGGACCAACCACAGATGAGATTGAGGCTCAGAGAGCAAGGTAAAATACCACGAAGCAGCCATGAATGTGATCTGTGTGCTACAAAATGGAGAAATTGTAGTTTTTTAACCCTCTTGTGGCCAAGCCTAATTAACAGTGGATTGATTCTTCAGCCAGCATTTTTCAAATGTTTAATTTGTCTTTTTAATGCCAATAGAAAAATCCGCGATATACACACTATATCTCATTCTGACGGGGCAAGACCATAGTATTGGGACAATCAGTCCTGATGGTGGCGGTAACGTCACCATTTTGCCGATTCTGACCAAAAGGAGCGAGTGAACGATGACCACATCCGGTTAGGATCAAAATATCCGGCAGTAGCTTTGCTAGTGTGCCACAATGAAAGATGTCCGGAATGCTAAGCTATCATCATATTTTTCATAACTAAGTCAAATTAAGCTCTAATCAAGCCCAAAACATCGCATTTTACGCAGCGATGCATGCGCGATCACGCGCGTGCACGATCGACCGTGCACGCGCGGATTTTCGGCCGGTTTTAGGAAGATTACATCGGCCGTTAGCAAAATTAGCTAAAAAATGCTAAATTTTGCGACAATAAGCTCCCGATTATTGGGAATCAATCGATTACGTCAATTACGTCAGTGGCCATAAGGGATTTATTGATTTCATTACGTCAATTACGTCACTGGCCATAAACCAGTTTTAACGTGGTAAAGTAATTACAGTACAGTAGTTCACAAAAAAGTGGGCTGAGAAGCAAGTGGAGGGCAGTTTGAAGGGTAACAAGTCCTCTCCCCCTTCAAGTGATCACGGACAGTTTTATGTAGCATATTGCTATTCAGATTCCCATTAGGAGGAAGGTAATCTCTCAAGACCGATTAACAAGCAGACCTGTTTCTAAAAAAAAAAAAGCTGTTGGTTCCCTCAGAGGCAAAAACAAAGACGAAAACAAAATATATTTTTTCTTTTAACAAGGAGACGGCAATGGTAAACACGAACGTCGTCAGCTGCCAACCGCTTATTTTATATCATCCAGTTTGAGGCCTTTTTTGCTTGCAAAACAATAATAAAATAAAATAAAAAGGAGGAACCACATCAAATCTATCTGTTCAAACTGACAGGACTTCATGTTGGGGAAAATAAAGGTTGTTTGGCTATTTTTAGAGATGTTCTGCCGTTTGCCGTTTGACTGTTGGTGAAAGTATTCGCTGCCTCGCCCACCTCTGTGTATAAATGCCTTCCTAGTTGCTGCCACCTATGACTCTGAGGCTTCGTACAGACATATCAGACGAACATGCTCTGTGCTGTCCGTGTTTCATGGCCGCCTCAATGCTTTTCCAATGGAAGTCACGTGGTTTGACCAAACAGTTGTGTGTGATGGGGGGAGGGGGGGCAATCAAACACAAGTGTTTGGTGAAACACTTGTGTTTGGTGGGAAATAATGATAAAGAGAATGGCAGCTTGGCACACGTGACAGTGAATTGTACGTTTATTTTTGTAGAAGAGGCAAAGGCAAACTAATATTGTTATGCCGTTTGCTTTCTAATCTAATTATAGTAAACTAATACTATACTAAAAAAGATAATGATCAATGGAAAAGAGACCTTTTTATAGTACAATAATGTTTCAAGTTTCCATGTATACAAATAATTTAAATGGCATAAACAATATTAGTTTGCCTCTTCTACAAAAATAAGTTAGTGTCGCACGTGCCAAGCTGTCATTCTCTTGTATTATATTGTACTTGTATTATTTATTTCCCACCAAGGAGTAACCTTGCATCAGACTATCCAGCATATAGCTATCAGAGGCAGGTGGGGCGTTACCATGTCTATGCTCGGACGTAGAATAGATATACGCACTCTCTCCACACCTCTCCTCTCCTGTCTCCTTTTAAAATGTCAGATTAAAGCTGTATCTATCACCCTAGGGGTGGATGAAAAAGACAGTTGAGTTATTGCAACTACCAACGGGAAATACAGTATGTAGGAGGCAACACAAAAGCCTTAAAAAGAACACAAGGCCTGCAATTATTTTTTTGCTAAGTCATGGTGGCAGATTCCAGTCAGTTTGATAATGGGTGTTAAGAGATTATGCCTTCAGGCTGTTTTGGTGACCCAGGATAATCTATGAGCTTTTGTGCCATTTTATTTTCCTACTATTACTGTATACTGTATACTCTCACTTTCAGTCAGTCAGTCAGTCAGTCAGTCAGTCAGTCAGTCAGTCTCTCTCTGACACAACTAGGTCTTTGTTGTCCATGTATTTTTTATTTATTTTTTCTACATTGGTTTCAATCTGTTCAGTTTGTCCCCATTCCAAAAGCCCAGGGCTTACATGGACAAATATGATGATGGTGATATACCTCCCTCTGATCCGCTGTCTGTTATATACTGTAGACCCACTCTGATCTGTGCTGCTGCCACGCAAAGCATCCTCACTGTGTGATTGTGAAGGATGACTGTCTGCTTGCATAGGAGACAACACAACGTGCGTGCGTGCGTGCGTGCGTGCGTGCGTGACACAATAGTGGTGGGGTTCATGCACCATTCCATGGGTTAAGATTAGGTTTTTTTCTTCCTTTTTACTCACAACAAAGAAAACTGACACTGTGGGAGCCAAACCAAGTTGAACTGCATTGCATTTGAATAATTTTATATTTTACTTATTATAGTTGGTTGAAATGGGTTGATTTAGACTAGTTAAGTTTTTCTTTTCATCTTAGCTTACAGCTGAGATGTGCACGTCGTCACAGCTTTGTTTATTGTAATGTTGTTGTTTTCTCACCGCATCACAGTCACACAAAGCTTGTAACTCTATTCAACTAAACTTCACTCCTCTCAACTAAGCTGCATTTCCATCAGGCCTTACTGGGTCAGTTGGAATGTCAATTTGACGTGTTCTAAACAGAAGAACATGTTCTGTGCAATGCACGGGTCTCCCCCACACTGACGGGACTCCATACATACATCAACACATCTGTCTGTTGAAATAAATGAGGCCAGTTACACAGACTGTTGCAAATCAATCAGAGGGGCAACAGAAACTAGGCCAATCAAAGATCAATGACAAGTCACAATACTACTGCAAAGCAGTATTGTTGATATTCACTGTTGGAGAGAGAGAGAGAGAGAGAGAGAGAGAGAGAAAGAGGCCCTTCATAGAGACATTCTTTGCCACCATGCCAGTCATGAACCAATACAGCCACCCTGCCACAACGAACCTCAGCAACGCAACACACATAACCTACTGTTTATCAGTCTTCAATTGAAAATTTATATTTGGAATTGATGGCTGTTAATATGTCAAAGCCCAAAACCTTATAGTTCTAACAAAAAGCATAGGAAATAGCTAATTCACTCATAGGATTATTGAAGTGATCAAGAGCCACATACACACATACTGTTCCCTGTTACAACTCACATACCTTCAACGGCAGATACCTTCAACAACACAACATACAAACTGTAGATTCACATCAGCATTAAATTCCAGAGCCAGAAGCAGTTACTGAAACATGTTTCATTGCCACCCAGTCATTGGGTCCCAAAATGTCAATAATAGTACACCAGCTTGAATCACACTAGTATCCACACAGCAAAAACAAAACACTTCCTACCTTGAGTCGACCAGCCTCATACACCTGGCTGCCATCTTCTCACTCAGCTTTTGATGTTTAGTACTGCACATAGCATTGGTGCAGTGGTCAGGGACTTAAGGCAGGCTCTAGGGTCCAGCATTCACAGCATGTCACAGGAAAATGACTCAGGGCTGAGAAGAATCTGAGCTCTGGGGTCTTGCACCCTGGCTCGTGTACCTGTGGAGCAGGTTGAGAGAGGCACCATAAGCTTTGAGTAGAAGTAAGGAAGGTAGAAAGATATAAAGTGAGCTGACCAAGAGCCACATACTGTACACTACCCTGTCACAACTCACTAGCAACAGCAGATACACATACTACATATTCTGGTTACAACACAGCCTACAGTATATTACACATACTGTATAGACATATTATATCCTGTCACAACATACACAGCCTAGTATACGTACAGTAGGTGTACATAAATATATATAATGTTAGTTTTATATCAGATAATCTTATAGGAAGGAAGCTGTGGGGAGTCGGGATACATCTCTGTTTTTACTAACCACCGTTTTGGTGGTGGTCACCTTGCACCTATTTTTAACTGGAGTATGAATAGGTTTAGGATAAGGATAAAGATTTGGTGCTGTGACACCCCAAACAAAACATTGTGTCTGTATATGTATTCTATAAATGTATATAGGACCCTAGCTGGACCATGCACACAGCACTTCACTGTGTGTTTGTTCATTTCGCACGTGCGCACACACGCACCCCACACACGCACGCACGCACGCACGCACACACACACACACACACACACACACACACACACACACACACACACACACACACACTAATGCTATTGCATTAGGTAGCTCACCTGCAGAGCAAAAGCAAAACGACCAAGCAGTTTGTTATGAAGATGAATTAACTTCTCATTCAAACTGTCACACACTTGTGACTGAGCCGTTTTCACTTCCTAACAACCCAGACTACTCCACTCAACTTCCATGAGGAGGTGTAAACTAAAGTTACATTATAAGTTGTTTATTTTTTCACTCTTTTTTTTTTTACTACCAAACACAAGGTTGTTGTTGTGTTTGCAACAGGTGTGTGTGGAGGGGGGGCCTGAGGGGCATGGCTACTGGAGGATTTTAAAGAGGGAGTGTCTATTCTGTCTAGATCCACTAGTACACACGTTAGCACAGAGCTCCCTCCAGTGGCACGTACACAGTACTGCTCAGAGCAGAGATTCTGCTGTGTGGTGGTGGTGGAGTCAGGGGGGTGCTGACTCTGCACATCTCTGACAAAAAGCATCTGGAAAATTCCACTTCCTCTACACTGAGTCTGAACCCTTGTCTCTCTAAAAGCCTGTGTTTTTTACATGTGCTTCTCACATCAGAGACACATGTGTGGAGCGAGAGGGGGAAGGAGGGCTGTGTTGTTTCTATTCCACGCAGGTAGCTCTGTGGTCGGTGCCTTTCAGAGCATTCTTCTCTGAGTGATTCTCAAACTTTTGGATGTTAATGGAGCCCCAAATCAATATGTATTGAACCCTACATCTAAAAAGATTTTGTGCCAGGGACCCCCATAGGCCTACAAGTATTAAGTTTATTCTATATATCTTTCCCCACATTAGTTCAAGTATTTATTTTATATTAGATCTACAAGCTCACAAGACAGACTAACCGCCTGAGCTGAATGACTGACTAGACCGACTGCTGTCTGACTGGCAGATCTGACCGACCAACCAGGCCTCTAACACAGACAGACAGACAGACAGACAGACAGACAGACAGACAGACAGACAGACAGACACTTAATCACATAATGGTTGTTGCATGATGATAAAGTACGTGAATGTGGTCATTGTAGTTCTAATGTTGTTTGGTGACTGACAATACAAGTTTGCTGGGGGTTGTAGTTCTATACTGTTAGGTGATTGACAGTGTTTGCTGGGGGTTGTAGTTCTATACTGTTAGGTGACTGACAGTGTTTGCTGGGGGTTGTAGTTCTATACTGTTAGGTGACTGACAGTGTTTGCTGGGGGTTGTAGTTCTATACTGTTAGGTGACTGACAGTGTTTGCTGGGGGTTGTAGTTCTATACTGTTAGGTGACTGACTGACTGTGTTTGCTGGTGTCTCTGCAGGCAGATGATGGAACAGCAGCAGCAGATACAAGCCCACATGGAACGGGAGCGACGGTCTTCCAACTCAGGTACAGACACAGAGGATGCAGTTTTAAAGCTCTATTATGTAAAAAAATAAAATAATAATAATAATAATTATATATATATATATATATATATATATATACAAGCTCATCGAGCTTGTATATCTGCTATTTTTGGAAAATCGTGAAAATGTGTGCAAATCTTTGAATTGTGTCCTCAGGTCTTAATGGGTTATTGTAGTTTTTGACTAACTACAATAACCTTTAGTTGCTTCCTCCTCCTTCCGCAGGTTCTCCTTTCCAGGGCCACCCTGTCGTGCTCTCGGTAGCGGCCCCCGCCATGCCTCCGCCCATGAACATGAACATGAACATGAACATGGGCGTGGGCCCCCCGCCCCCTCCGCCACCCCCCGGGCCCCCTCCGCCCTTGGCCGTGGCACCTCCGCCTCCTCTCCCCCCTCCCCTCCCCATGGGATGTGGCGACGATCCGTCCCAGGCCGCCACGGGACTCGCCGCCATGATTGCCGGAGCCAAGCTACGGCGTGTTGGAAGAGTGAGATGTGCCTTTTTATCAAATGTTCTTTCTTTCTTTCTTTCTTTCTCTCTCTTTCCGGAGTTGTCTCTGTGCTTTTTCCCCTCACCAAAAATAGCAGCTTGTAGATCTGCTATTTTTGGCTGTAGTTAGTTACCTTCCGTTTTGAAGTAGTTGTGCTTCGTTCCTCTGATGAGTTAACTCATAACTGTTACACGTTAATGTAGATTCAGCTCATTAGCTTCTGAGTGTAGGGAATCAGCTTATAATGATTTCATAAGAGCCTGAGGGACACCACAGTTCCATATTTTCCACTGATCTCTTTTCCTCTCATCTCTGTTCCTATATTCTCCTGTCTCCTCTCATGTCTCCTCTACTCTTCCTTCACATCATCTCGTTTCATCCTCTCCTCTCCTCTCTGTTATTAAGTTATTTTTACTTCTTTTGTTTTATGCATCCTAATGTCATTGTAAAATTGTGTTTCCTTTGCTTGATGTTCTGTGTAAAGCATGTTGAATTGCCTTGCTGTCGAAATGTGCCATGCAAATAAAATGGCCTCGCCTTGCCTTCTACTCCTCACAGTCTGAGGACAGCTCTTCTTCGGGCACAAAAAATGATGCCAACCGGACCAGTGGAGGTGCTAGTGGAGGACTCATGGAAGAGATGAACGCTCTGTTGGCACGAAGGTCTGTGCATCCAGTCATTCATCCACACATCCATACTATTTTTTTCATTGTTGTTCATATAGTTTAAATTGTATTCGCTTTGTTCAGGACCCCAGGAAGACTAGAGGCTCATTTGTGTGTCTCTAATTGGAATCCTATAATAAACAACAAACTATAAACAGCATTTTAGCTGTTTGTGCCCAGGACCCCCCAAATCGATTTCTATTTGGCCGCGGACCCCTCTATCTGAAAATGTTTTGTGCCAGCCAGGGACTCACAGAAGAGAAGATTTGTGTTCAAAAAACATTTCACTCGCGACAGAAATATTTCGCTTTTTTATTTTATTTACCGCAGCAGCAGTCTTACCAAACGGACGCGTTATGGCAGGCCTTCATCAGTATACCAAACGGACGTGTTATGGCAGGCCTTCATCAGTATACCAAACGGACGTGTTATGGCAGGCCTTCATCAGTGTAACAGACGGACGTGTTATGGCAGGCCTTCATCAGTGTAACAAACGGACACGTTATGGCAGGCCTTCATCAGTGTAACAAACGGACACGTTATGGCAGGCCTTCATCAGTGTAACAAACGGACACGTTATGGCAGGCCTTCATCAGTGTAACAAACGGACGTGTTATGGCAGGCCTTCATCAGTGTAACAAACGGACACGTTATGGCAGGCCTTCATCAGTGTAACAAACGGACACGTTATGGCAGGCCTTCATCAGTGTAACAAACGGACACGTTATGGCAGGCCTTCATCAGTGTAACAAACGGACACGACAGGCCTTCATCAGTGTAACAAACGGACGTGTTATGGCAGGCCTTCATCAGTGTAACAAACGGACACGGCAGGCCTTCATCAGTATAACAAACGGACATGTTATGGCAGGCCTTCATCAGTGTAACAAACGGACGCGTTATGGCAGGCCTTCATCAGTGTAACAAACGGACACGTTATGGCAGGCCTTCATCAGTGTAACAAACGGACGGCAGGCCTTCATCACTGAAACCCTGATGAAAGCTTGAGGAACTGAAATGCATTTGTCAGACTGGCTGCTGAGGTAAAAAAGAAAAGAAAAAGAAAACTCAAATTCTGTTATGTGCAAGAACATTTCAATTGTCAATCAGAGCCATATAGCTGAGACATTGAGGGGTCAGAAAACAGCACTTGAGTTCATGCAGCCTGGAGTGTGACAAGTTTGCCATTAAATGGAGGTCCGTGTAGCCTTCTCTTATGGGGGTCCCTGGCATATGTTTTCAAATGGGGGTCCGCGGGCTAATAAGTGTCAATTTGGGGGTCCTTGACATGAAAAGGTTTGAGAACCACTGGTGTAAGACACAGAGCTGAATGACTTGAACAGCCTGGTTGTGACTCAAGGCTTCTTCTTGCCCCCAGAAGGAAGGCGGCTTCAGAAAGACCAGAGGACAGCCAAAATGTGAGTGATGCGACCAATGCCTACCATGAAGTGATTTGTTTGTTTCATTGATTACTTTATTGAATATTGATTCAAAAGATAGAGACACAAGAAAGCCAGTAGGCTTGTTTCCAGTGTGGTCCTTTTGGGGAAAGGGGACAGGGAGCAACAATACAAAACACAGACAAAAACAAAATACCTTTGTATTTTGCCCTTGCCCTGTCCCCCTTCCTTTTGGGAAAGGGGGGCAGGAGTCAAGAAAAACAGAACAAAACAGAACAAAATCAAAAAACACAAAACAATTTCATAAAAACTGACCAATGAAATCTAGATTTTTTTGTTTTGTTTTTCATTTAGTGTTTGATCAGTACATGGATTTAAAATTAGGTTATCGGCCAACCATCATTTTAATGTGAATTTAAAGTTGTCAAAGGAACTGATCAACTTGAGTACTGAACTCAATGCGATGTGATTAGGGCTGCAACCTTTCGACTTTCTATTTAGACATTGTACTTAGACAGACAAGCTCGCAAATGCGCTGTGAGCTTGTAGATCAGCTATTTTCACAATTTTTTAAACCCTTTGCCTATATCAGGGGTGGGCAACTGGCGGCCCGGGGGCCACATGCGGCCCCCACCTTCACTTAATGTGGCCCTCAGGTGAATGTCAGAATACTGATATAATATTGGTTTCAGCTGTTACAATTCCACAACATGCAAACATGACCCGCTTGAATTACTTCAGTCTAAATTAGTAGCTCATTGCTCAACACAAGTATAATTAAAGGCATTTGAAATTACATACAAATTTACATTTTCAGGATTCCAATTCAAAAATAGCAAAAAATTATTCAAGATTTCAATTTGAATATAGCAAAAATATTTTTTGCTACGACAGTAATGTATGGCCCTAGGGAGTGAGTATGGAAATATAGTGGCCCTCTCCATCGTCACAGTTGCCCACCCCTGGCCTATATCATGGCAATATATCATGGCACCTTTGTTAAGCATCGATTATTTATTATAACAGAATAAATTAGTTCAATTAGCTGTTGCAGCCCTAGATGTGATTGATGTTGATGTTGATGCTGATGATGATGTTGATGTTGATGATGTGATTGCTTGTTCTCATCCTCCTGCAGGATGACCCAAATTCTCCATCGCCCAGCACCCGCAGTGGACACAACTCCATAGGTGAGCCCACCGCAAAACAAAGGCTTCTATTCAACTATCTGCACTGTAATATCGAGAGAGATTTCTGCCCGATAGCAACGATATGAGAGGAAGGGTCAGTGGTTGGACAGCACAACAGATCTATCTATCTATCTATCTATCTATCTATCTATCTATCTATCTATCTATCTATCTATCTATCTATCTATCTATCTATCTATCATATGTTTGTCTAACTAACTAGAGCCTGTCCATGCTAGTTGTCATCATCCTCTCCTTTGTTTCTGTCACTGCTATATGACACATGAATGTCCGTCCTTATCTTATTTGATTTAATTTGATCCTGTCTGTCGTCCAGATGGAGGCAAAAAGCCGTGGGATCGGGCCAACTCAGCAGAGAGGTCATCGCTGGTTTCCAGGTGTGTTGAAGCATCTCTACTCCTTCAGTACATTGTTAACTTGAAATGATAGTCATTAAACTCATTGAACATGTTTTGCTTTGCAGGATTGTAATAGGTATACTATTAATCTAATTGAATATATTTTGTTTTGCAGGGTGCGGCCGAGTGGCAGTGACGCAGACGCCTTAGACCTCGACAGAATGAAACAGGTAAAATACATTTGGAATGATTGTGGATTAGGACAAAAGACTAGTCAACAGGTCAGTACTGTCAGGATTTGACGGTAGCTAGGACCGCTTCTAAAAATGTCTTCCAAAACAGTTTTCTGGAAAAACCTATGTTTCTATGAATCAGTGGTTCTCAAACTTTTGCATGTCAAGGACCCCCAAGATTATAATGTATTTGGCTGTGGAGCTCTATGAAGAATAACTTCCTGTTTCTGTTACTTTTAACCAGGAGATCTTGGAAGAAGTTGTCCGTGAGTTGCACAAAGTGAAGGACGAGATCATTGATGGTACGTTTCCTTCCACAAAGTAAAATGGGCTTCTGTTCAATCTCATATATCATACAGCAGATATACTACATACAGTACGTAGATCTACTTCATTGGCCGCTACTGTTCATTGGAGCGACATGTCAATGCAGTTGCCAATTGCCATATGGGCTGGGCCGGCGAATTGTGATTACGAAGCTTAAAAGGCAAACAGAAATACATATTGTAATGTTCCAGTGTTAAATGCAAAAAACACAATTAAATTATTAACCGTAGACAATTAATCTTATATTTGTAATGTTGGTAGCCCTAGTCTCTCCACATTGAAACCATCATAGCTCGCTGAAATCTCAAGGGTTAAGCTGTTTTGTTTGTTACAAATGTCAGAGATGTAGTTGTGTTTTAGGATAATTGGTTAAACATTTCATACCAGAAACACGTTACGTAGATAGTAACAATAATGGTTATTATAAACAGAAATGGTTTGTCTCACTCAGGCATATTTCTTGCAGTTCTTGAGTTACAGTATGGCATGTGTCCCCTGCCAATAAAGAGTCATATAATTTTGGAACCACTAGGTGGCATTAGAGACATAATAGAGAGCCATAGAGTATAGACAGAGGAACTCCGTTCACTTCATGGGACCAGTCCAATGGCCGCTCTTCTACATAGACTTATATTGGCGAATAGGGACACTGGAAGTTTACAGAATGCATTGGAGTCTACGGGCTCGTGCGAGTACATGAACCACTTGACCGGGCTGTTGTCTGACCCCTCAATGTCGCAACTCTGTCTATACTCTATGGCTCTGATAGTGGTGAGTCGTGACTAGACACTGACCCATAAGGGGCGAGCTCCAAACGTGGTACTGTATGTGACTGTCACTGACTTGCTATCTAGGTCTAGGATGTACTATGCAAGAACATTTATGTTGGTGTCAATTCGAAATTCTAACTTTCTAGGAAACAAAGTTCACCATCATAGCTCACTCAGACAAGCCATTTAGATTTTAGTATTGTTTGGGGACAAGAACAGATCTTGAAATGAAATGATTACTATATTTACCCAGGGTATCTGGGCTCAAGAACTTGTTTCCAGCCAGGCCCTGCTCATAGAACATTTCATCGTAGTGGTTCAATGCCTTGTTCAAGGGCACTTCAGCGGTGGTAATTTTAACGTGTCGGACCGCTGATTCGAACTGGCGACCTTCCGGTATCAAGACCGCTCCGCAATCCGTTCGGCCACCGCTGCCATCTTAGTCATCGATGTATTGTAGAGTGTTAGTTTGTCTTGTCTCTCAAGTTTAGGGGACTCCCTCTTTCCCAGGTGTCCGCCTTGATTGTGTCTAACATTTAACTTAACTAAAACTATGCCTAAACCTAACCCTAACCTCACAAATATTATGCCTAACCCTAATGCAATAGAATAAGAATAAGAAAATATCTATCTCCTCCTTTTTACACATCCAACCTTGCACATACAGTACCTTACCATACCTTATGCAGTCACTGTTATCGCCTTAACTTGATGCCTGTGTTTTCTCCCGTGTAAATCTCTCTCTTGCAGCCATTAGACATGAACTCAGTAGAATTAGCACGACATAATCTCCAAGAACCACTCCACCCCAGCGTGACCCACCTTTTTTTGGAGCCGTCACCCCCACCTCCCCCCCCTGCAGCTGCTGCCGTGGCCCTGTGGAATAGAGCCAGGAAGGAACAGGGGCCCAAACTGTGACATCTATTCGTTCTGTGTAGCTGTGGTGTTGAAGCAACGTGTGTGAGGGGGGGAAGGGGAAACCGGCGTTGTAGTGACACCACACCATCATCTAATGTCTTTTTAAAAACGTTTGGTTCAGGTTTTACGTTTTGGAAAGGAAAAGACACGGATGAGGGACGCACTCTCGCACCGATTACTCCGATGTCTTATTATGTCTGTCCGTCCGTCCGTTAGCCTCGGCATAACCATGTTAACCCTGGAGTCTGGATTTTGGTCATGTCATTATAGCCGGAACTTTTTGAAACATTTTCCAAAAACCAAAAAAAAAATACCTTTTTAAAAGAAAATGTCAAATTGACATGCTCACGTGTCAGGATGCGACCCGCTGTGAGCTTTTACTGTAGATCGGGGGAAAGTTTTCAAAAAAGATAAAAAGAAAATAGGGCTTAAGTGGTTAAAAGAAAATGGATACGAATTCAAGTTATTTTGTTTAATTTAAAAAACAAATGAATTTATTTTGTGCTATTACTATCATTTTCAGTATCACTATCATTTTTATGATCGTCTTTGTAATGATGTGAATATGAGTAGTAGTACTGTAGCTTAGTGAGTACAATGGTAATAATGAAACGGTAATGAGAATGATATTAATACGGTATTAATTATTATTGCACATTTTGTCTTTTGTATTTTATATCGCTCATGTTGCTTTCCTTGGGTTTCGTTTTGTTACAAAGCACACTCAAATGTATTTCTCATTCTTTTTGACACGGACACCAAATTCTTTAAACGTTTTTATTCTTTACGGCTGTGTGGAATCAGTGACCGGAAAAGACAAAACTCTGCTTGAAACAGAGGATGGAATTAACACTGTTCTTTGGATATTGCCATCTTATGAACAACAAAAACACAAAAACAGTATTTGTGATCATGTTAATTAAGAAAAGAAGAAGGAAAAAAATCCATTGGCTGCAAGGATATGGTGAAGTATTGTTCATTTTATCATTTACTTTTATGACCAAGTGCTTCCTGGTTAGGAAAAAAAAAGTACACACAAAGTTTAAAAAGAAATTCAAATAAAACTGTGAACTATGACTTGGTTAAACGAAGTAATCTTATTTTGTCTATTCTTGGGAAACGCATGTCTTTATTGTGGATGACTGTTATTTTGCCTTTGACATCCCCTTACCATATGAGTTATGCAAGGATTTCCCTTTCTCCCTTCCTCATCTACGTACACCACATTAGCTTTTTCATTGAAGGAGTCGATCATGTCCTTGAGCTTCTGGAACATTTGGTTGTGGTCTTCCATCGACAGGACATCATACATTCGTCTTTTCTGATCCTCCATGAATTTCTGTTGATTGGAAGAGGGGTGGAGCGAGGGGTACCAAGAGCTCAGCTTAGACAAAGATAGGTACAGTTATACACCATGATTAAATGCTCCATTTTGCAATGCCCAAATGTAATTTTCAGCAATAGTCCATAGACTTGGCTGCTACATGACGTCACAGGGGGCACACACAAAGCCAGGCAGTCTCACTGGGGGTATCTTTGGTGTGAACAGATGATTTCACTTCATTTTATACTTGCCATTTTTTACATGAATCTTTCCTGGGTGTCCCTGGCAAAATCTTTTTAGATGGGGTCTACGGCCAAATACATATTTGGGTGATGGGTCCTCAACATGAAAATGTTTGAAAGCCACTGATCTAGCTGTATTAGATTGAGATGCTGCTTGTCAACCCTATTCATGTCATGGAAGGCTAAATCACCCTGCACCATCTAGTTAACCACAAGATGTTGCAAGTGTACATTATTTCTCACAAATCCCATGTTTTGACTACAGTGGGCAGTGGTTCAGGGCCCAGGTAGAGTGGCCGGTAGAACCAGTTCGATCCAGGGCTCCCCCAGAGTTAGTGTCGAAGTTTAGTTTATTTTATTTTATTTAGGATCCCCATTAGCTGTTGCACCTGGCAACAGCTATTCTTCCTGGGGTCCTCACAGAATAATATACATACAAAAAAACATTACAACATTACAGATATCACAAAAGAAAAGAAAGAAAACAAAAAAACAAATACATTAAAGCATAACTACGGTTAGTGCATTCACTCTAGATTACATTAACTGGTATATTGACATAAACAGAATTACAATTTCGCCATATATATAAGAAAATCCTTCAGTCTTTTCTTAAAGTGCCTTTACCCTTAATTTCTGTGATGCATACTGGTAGAGTTCCAGAAAGTCATTGCCCTGTACATGACTGTATTCTTCATTGCATCAGTTCTTGGCTTAGGCACTGTAAATCGACCCATTGCAACATGTCTGGTATTATGTCTGTGTCCTTGAGCAAGACACTGAACCTGCTGCCACTGACTTGAGCCAAATCCTGTCTGTCTGCATGCTTCACCCACGTTTCCCAAGTTGTGATTATTTTCCATACAGCCAGAGGTTTTGGTTTAACACAGTAGTGTTAAACAAGTTTAACACAACACAGAAAGTACAGGTAATTATTTTATTACCTCTCCCAGTAATTAGCTACAAAACATACATTTCTGTTGTGATTCATTCTGCACTAAAAGGAACTAACATTTCATTAGAACCAAAATTGAATACCTACTGTCAGCAGCCTATCACAGTGCCTATAGTGAGGCCAAGGAGGAAGACTTCAGTCCAATCACATTATTATAAACCATCAGCCCAATCAGGGAGCAGTTATGTCAGCTGGTTTGCATTTATGTGTGTATGTGTGAAATGAACATTTTCCAAATAATTCTTAGTTTTTGTTTTAACTAAGGCCTATTCATAGTCCAGTTTTCGGTGAATAGGTGACCACCGAAAACTACAACATGACGTCACGCCACGGTCACCACTCACACAACACATCTCTCTAACTATTACTAACCACTGTTTCAGTGGTCACCTCACCTCACCGAAAAATGGACTATGAATAGGCCTTTAGTCTACATCCCAGGACATCCAGGTTTATCACATCAAGAAAACATTTTACCAAGGACAGGCATCGTGTTCTTGTGCAAGAACACTACGTTTAATTTGAAATACATTCCACTGATTGATTGGAGCATGACACAAATAAACTATTGCCGATATCCATTCTTGTTCCAACGCATGCCCATCAGAAATTAAATGAAAAGATTAAAATGATCAAATGCAATCTCCAGGTTTCATCCAATGGCCTGGCCGTATTCATGGGCGAAAGGTCAGCAAGAGAACTGGGAGGGATAGCGTGTTGATCTGCACGTTACGACAGTGGTTCTCAAATGTTTTTCATGTCAAGGACCCCCAAATTAATGTGTATTTGACGAGGACCCCCACTGGAGCAGCAGATTTTGTTAAATATGTTTCAGAAATATGTGGTTGTCCACACACTCTCCCCAGACCAAACATTAGGGGTTACAGGGACCAGACACATGGGGAGAATTGGCATAACGAATAAACTGAACAACCACTTTGCCTACAGACTATTAACATCATCAAGGAACTTTCTCAGACTAGATGACTTGTTAAGAACCATTTTGCACCAACACAGAATGGGAAAAACTAAACTAAAAAGGAAAACGTACCACAAACATTAAAACATTAAAAATTAAAAGAAATGTGTGAACAGGATAAATAAAGTGATCCTAAGTGAAGAAGGGATGAAGAATTACTTTTCTCCAGAAATTGTTCTACTGTATTCATATTGTACTGTATGCATTTACAAAATGACCAGTGTGATTTTACTAAAACTCAAAACTGTTTGGAGAGTATAATCATAATTTCAAAACAAACACACATGATTGATTTGAGTAAACCCCTATAAATTCAATGCACCACAATGTAATAGAATTTCCATGGATGTTGACGAAGAGTGCCACCTAGTGTGCAGGAGAAGAAACTACATACTCCCCCTCCACCTAGACCTAGATTAAGTAAGCCTTGAACAAATCAGTCTGGATTCCACCATTCCAGGCTTTACCAGGCTGTAAACATAGTGTTTGTGGTAGAAAAAAAAGAAAAGAAAAAAAGCTTGTAGATCTGCAATTTTTTCAACAGCTAAAGTTTAAAATAACGATTAAGCCATTAAGGCTGAGGCAGATATATGCTATATATACTGTACATAGCAACAAGAACCCCAAAAGTGGTTCCTGTCCTGAATAGGTTAAAGTGGTCAAAAGCTAAGGCGACACAGATGCGTTCCAGGTCTTAATGGGTTAACAACTGCAAGGGCAATGAAATCATTAAAAAAAACTATTGGAAGGGCTCGCTACTCACTTTGAATGCTCCAAACTTTATTGATCAATGTTTTGGCCTTCACAGTCTTCTACGGGTTTCTGAAGAACACACTGTGAAGATCGAAATGTTGCTGCTGCTACTCTTGATCAATAATGTTTGGATCATTCAAAACAAAAAGTTGCCCAAACCCCTCCTTTTTTAAACCCCATAATATTTCACCCACCCTGGTGTAGGTTACAGGTGTTCACTACAAACTGTCAAGAAAAATGGTCTTCCACCCCTAGAGAGAAACAGAGAGTGAGAGAGAGAAATGGGAGGAGAGCTGTCTGCCACACTTCTCATGTCTTTCTCCGTCTCTCTCCGTTCTCCCCTCTACAAATCCTCCTATTTTCCCTGTGTCATTGTCCCCTCCCCTCGAGACTGTTTATTTCTGCAGCTACTATGGGGTGCCGAGAGTGAGAGAAGGAAGGAGTGAACGTTGGATGGCGTTCTACGCCCATCTTCGTCTCTCGGCTCAATTGCAATCACCCTTCTTGTCCTCCTCCTTGACCTCTCGTACAGTTGGTTTCCTCCTGGTTTATTTCTGCAGCTCCTGCGGCGTGCTGAAGGTCTCGTACACGTTGGCTGCAAACTCTTTCACCTGGTCAATCAGCAGCAAGTCCTGGAGAGAGACCGAGAGATGAAGAGGAGAGACGAAGGATATAGGCAGAAACCTCATCTCCATATTTTAACTTTTTGTGTCCTCATCCCCCACAAAAGCATCAAAAGTAGCAGATCCACCAGCTCGAAATGCTGGTCTATCTTCTGCTTTTTCTGTTTTTGAATTTGAGTTCTGAAAAGTAACAGTTTTGGACATAATGAGGTTTCCACCCGACAGAGACGATAATAAAGATGGATGCAATTCACTTTCCTTTCTTTGCAAGATTAGTATTTTTCCTTTGGGTTGAGGGTAGAATGGGCTGAGAAAGGGTGCACAGTAAAATACTGTGCAATACAGTGAAATTAAGTACCAAGTAAGGCCAGGCCAAACTGAAAACATGGAGTTGTTACCTGGACAAAGTGGCTGGGTGTTTCACTGCAAATGCTGTTGATCTGACCATTGACGATGGGGATGATCTTAGCTAGGGGCAGGCTGACTGCTGACAGACTGGAGAGACGGACACAGAGATATCAGTCAAAGCGCACTATAACTGTAAAGGTATCGTTTTAAAAATCTCAAGTGGAACGCAGTTTCCACAACAACTTTAACAAAGACAATGATCGATATAGTTATACAGTAGTTACAGTGCTTGCTGTGAGTGTGAACGGCCCTTAAGGCAAAAAAAGACTACATCCAGAAATATGCACACACCAAGCAGACCACCCCAACGCTCTGAACCCCCGTTTGCAGATGGCCAGAAGTATTTAAGATGAAAACTGTATTCAGGCTGCACATTTAGACTGACGAAAGACAATGTTTCTAAATGTATTTGACATAATAGCATTATCACACTATATATAATATACAGGAACAAAATATTACAGTAGAGCCATTGATGGCTACCAGTACTGCTTGGACAATGTATCTGTCATGAAAAGAATCATGATTGATTGGGCCACAGACATGCCAATCGGGGGAGCTGACCTATCAGGAGCGGAGCTGAGGCCAAGGGCACACAAGTCACCGGGAGGCGGGCGGAAGAACTCAGCCAGGTTGTCAAGGAGACGAGAGAATCCTCGGTTCAGACAGGTGTTGAGAACAGTGCTGAAGTCTGGACTGGAGACACACACACACGTTTGTATTACTGTACTTGTGAGAACGTCAACGTTCTAAGACAGTGATTTTATGAATGCTGTGTACTGTGTGTCTTTGGTGTTTACCTGTCCAACATGTCTCTGGTCTCACTGAGCAGTTTGATGGTCATAATGTCCTGTTCTGTCAAACCACACGCCTGCACACACACACACACACACACACACACACACACACACACACACACACACACACACACACACACACACACACAAACTGGAAATAAGAACCTGTATTGATCCAATGTAATTATTATGTTCTTGTTTACAGTTTAGTTTAGGCATTTAGCAGACGCTCTGAATCCAGAGCGACTTACAGTAAGTAATAACAAAAAACATGGTAATACATACATAAAAATAGTCATCATGAATTGTTGATGCTTTTCATTGGTAAAATATGTATACATGAACCCACAGCTCCACAACATGTCTACAGATGTACAATGCAAGCACGTAGGCAGAGTATCGTTGCTCTTCTGAAATTACCCTTAAGTAGAACGTTTTGTCTGGTTTTCAGCATGTTTGTCTTATTTATGCTCCCCCAAATATCAACATTGCCCCCCCCCCCGTGACGTCATGTGCCAACCAAATCTATGTATGTAAGCATGCTCGGGGACATTGTGACCACCCCCCCCTCCGGCGCCTATGCTTCACACGAGTGTGATTTCTTTCAATCACTTTCTGCTTCATACAACCAAGTAAAGCATATATGAATGGTCGGTGTGACCTGGTCCGACAGCGTCGTCTCTTCATCAGCTATCATGTACCAGGACAGGCGTCTGTGGGCTGAGTCCCCACCCGGCCCTCCAGGGGGTCCCTGGCCTCCCTCGACCAGCGCTCTGATCCAGCTCAGCTGTTGCTCCACTTCCAACAGGGACAAACTCTGTTTCAGAGAGACACTGTGCACACACACACACACACACACACGTTTGTGTGAGAACAACGTCAGGAGAGATGCAGGCAAGCAGACAGACAGACAGACAGACAGACACTCACTCTCCCAGTGTATCCTGGACTGCTCTCTTTACCACTGACATCAGTTCTATCAAACCTGAGAGAGAGAGAGAGAGAGAGAGAGAGAGAGAGAGGGAGAAAGGCAGGTGAGACTGAGCAACAAGACATGGATGTGTGTGTGTTGTGTGTGTGTGTGTGTGTGTGTGTCCTACCATCTCCTAATAGATGTTGGATACTGGACAAATACTGCTGTTGGACATCTGGTGGAGCCAGAGGAGTCTGGAGAGAGATAAACGCATGCACACGCACACACGTAAGTTCCCTGATCATGGTTAGGAAAACAGACACAGACAGACAGATAGACAGACGTCCTCACCATTCCATTCTTCCCTACAGAGTTGTCCAGGTACAGATATCCTCCTATGATGTTGAGTTGGACTCTCAGCAACACCACCAGCATACAGGTGCTGTACACTGCCACAATACTGCGAGTAAAACCTGTTCCACACGTCATGAATTAATGTTAACATACATACATACTGTACAGTCACTGCCACAATACTACGAGTAAAACCTGTTCCACACATCAAGAAATAATGTTAACGTAGTATATGTACAGTAAGGCTGGGCTAATAGAGTACCGACGCCCTGACATCACTCGCTCAACCCCTGGGCTGCGGAAGTCATTTCTCTATGGAGAATAACATTGGGTCATCTTATTGTCTTAATAAGATGGATTTTGGTCCAAAAATAAACAAACTGTCCCGGCAATGTTGTCGTGGAGGTGGCTCTGTATCGATATCGTTTACAATGGTCATTTACAATACTCATATTTGATAGTCTGTTTCGGGTGAAAATTGTAGACTTAGATAGCATGTTATGTAGACAGCACTAGAATTGCATTGTATGTAGTCATAGCACTTCATAGTACATATGTATAGTATGGTATATATGAATAGTTTCATTATATAGATATTCCACTGTTATGTTCTTACGCATGTTTCATGATAACTTTTTGTTCTTGCTTAATGTAACTCGCTCTGGATTAAGAGCGTCTGCTAAATGCCTACATTGTGTAAATTGTTAAAATGTAACTAATTTGGGGCAGTAACGTTAGTGTTTTCTCGGCGTCAGTCGATTCTTCATATACATATGAATGAATCCGCCGGGATCATTTGTTTATTTTTTGACGCAATATAAAAAAAAAGTCTATGGGAATTCAGAATCGGGGGCAAAAACGTGACCTGGGTAGGATGTGTAAATTACGTCAGACTGTGCTCTATGAACCAAAATGTAGAACCTATAACCGACTTGCTCATGTAGGTTAAGCAAATAATCGAGAAGCAGGGTTTTTAGGGCGATCGTTAACAGTTTTGGAGGATTATGTTACAACTCATTGCATTGTGAATCTGTGATCGTTTGGGGTCATGTCTAATATGAGGTAGAGCACTTACTGATGATCTTCAGGTCCTCCCAGATCTCCACCTTATTGGCCGGTCTACGATGGGGGCAGGGTCAAGAGAGGTGGCGGCATTGCAGAGAATTAGACATTTAAGACATTGCTGCATGTACTGTAGAGCAGTGGTTCTCATAGTGGGGTCTGGGGAGTTGTTCCAAACCACTGAGCTAAATGACTGATAGTTAAGAACCAAATGGCCCATAGGTCTGTAAATCTGAGAAGGACCTGTAAGGGTGCGGTAAGGGGTCCCGTTAAAGGGATAGTTCAGATTTTTTGAACTTAAGTTGTATGAAATACTTGCCATTAATATAGTGGTTGCAACTGTATTAATTGATTGCCCGAGTCCTGTGGTGGGAGTTCTGCTCTGGTTTTGGTGAAATATCAAGTAGTTCCGGTCATTTTGTGGGGGGCACTGGGGGCCACGCAGTAAAAGTAAATTAATCCACAAAACTAACGTCATTTGTATTGTTGACCTATTTCTAAAATATTAGTGCAACTTCCGTTCTTTTTTTACCCCTCTATCACACAGAACTATGTTTTTTGTGTCCATATCACTACGCCCAAAAAATTGTTCCATGTGATAGAGGGGTCAAAGTTGAACGAAAGTCATGCTAATATTTTAGAAATAGGTCAACAATACAAATTACGTTCGTTTTGTGGATTAATTTACTTTTACTGCGTGGCCCCAGTGCCCCCCACAAAATGACCGGAACTACTTAATATTGACCAAAACCAGAGCAGAACTCCCACCATGGGACTCGGGCAGTCAATTAATACAGTTGCAACCACTATATTAATGGCAAGTATTTCATACAACTTAAGTTCAAAAGATCTGAACTATCCCTTTAAGGGTCAATTGCCTGTGGCATAATGCACAACACACTGGGGGTCCTTGGATTTAAAACATTAGAGAACCACTGCTCAATTGAGCTAAACAAAACATTAATAAAAAAAATGACTTTTTTTCTCTGTGCCACTTTGTAACAGAAGAGAAAAATACATTAGCAGCCAGTGTATAGCAACTGAAACTTAACTTAAATTAAAACAATTAAAATAAACAATTAAAATTAAATGTATTTTGTTGACTAAAACGATGACGTTTGTCAACTACCTTTTTTCCACCAACGAAAACTAAGTAAAAACTAAGCTATGATGATAAAACTAAATATGTTGACAAATAGTCAACAAATAGCAACTAGACTAAAATGTTAGGGGGGGACTAGTAGAGAAGAGATCCAATAGATATAACTAATTCATGCCATTGTATGTTTGGTTGCGCTCTGAAAATAGCAGATCGGCTAAAATGAGGGATTTACGACACCATCAACGCCCACCAACATACATTTTAATCGACAAAATCAACTGTAGATTTAGTCGACTAAAACTAGACTAAAAAAATCAGGTGACTAAAATATGACTAAAAGACTATGACTATCAAAATTTGCTGTCAAAATCAACTCGTGTGTGTGAAGCGGGTGGTGTGTGTGTGTGGGTGTGTGCGTGTTGTACTGACTTGGTCTTGAGCAGCATCGTCAGGCTCTCGGAGTTCAACTGTTGAATGATGGCCTCTCTCAACGTAGGCAACATGGAAAGCACTGTCGAGGAGGGACACACAGGTTTCACCAGGCATGTGCATAGTGCACACAAACATCAAAAGGGGGCTTCAGCGCCTGTCCTTTAACTCTCCAGACCACGAATGATGCATTTACTGTGGTGAAAGAAATGCGAATCCCCCCCCCCCACCCCATTTCCATGCCATACCCGAAGGAATTCAGGAGAAATATGTTTTTCCAGGGTCAAATAGGGACACTAAATTAATATTTTTGCTTCTCCATCTCTCTTTCGGGCAACCCTTGTTGATATTTTTAAACGTGCTGCTCAAATCATCTGATGCATCTACGGTAGCAGACTCAATGGAGACTTTCCTCCGATCATCAATTTGTTTTGGTCTTAAAGCGTATACAATTCTTTCAAAACAATTATAATAATACAAAAAAATTCTTATATATATATATTTTAATGTAGGAAAAGAAAATGGGATTTTTACTCGAGCCGTGAGCAGTGCTTTAGGCTACAACAGGTGCAATGAAGCAGCGATATTAACTCCTCACCCACCGGTCATGTTGCAGGTCCTCTGGTTGCTCTCAAAGTGAAACTGTCGTCTGGCCTGAGAGATGTATTCTGACGCCTCCTTCTCCTGGATCTCCCGCATCTTCCTCTGGGCATACTTACCCAGGAAATACACACCTGCAGGGCCCATGTACACATCACAACACACAGCCAGCATGACAAGTCACTTTTTGCACCTAAAACCTAATAGTTATATATTTAAGGTGCATGCTGGAGTCGTGCTCAGTAAAATAGCAGATCTACAAGCTCACTGTGAGCTTGTTTAAGTCTTACAAAAACAGTGTGCAACTAGAAAGAAAGGCGCATTTCTGGGAAATTGCAAGTGTAGTTGCACCGACAATTTCAAGCTTTGAGTCTTGCATAAGTACAGTATGATGATGTATTTATTGACCCACATGACGTCACAGGGACCCTAAAAGGTTTATACGGAATAAATAAATAAATAAAGTCAGGCAATTACTAATTTGTTAAACCCTTTTTGAGGGGCTCTAGCCCGTCCTATATTCAGCTATTAGTGTAGATTTTTGTCTTACACAAACATTAAATTCCCCTTTGACAATGAATGGAGATTTTACATCATATGTGGACGAGCAAATCGGCTATTTTCGTCCTACAGTGTGTCACGAAGATTAAATTCCCATTGACAAATGGAGAATTTACGTCATGATGTACAATGATAAGAGTGCCCCTCACTTCACATGGGTGTGATTTTTTAAACCACACTTCTAATTTTGGATAATGTAATATCATGATGGCATGAGATAAGGTGCTGTCTTTTCCTGGTTTTAAAAAGGCTGTTTTGCAGTAAAATGAACAGCGAACAGAGAACTTTCTAGCTGTTCTACCATTTGCCTTTGCCCACTTAATTATTACACAGGCAGTACTGATGATACTATATCAAATATAACGAAATAATATTTTGTGAAAGCACAGTTAGGCACCACTGTCCAAGTGTCCATGGCTGCAAGCTTGCAGCTGGACATAGTATAGGCAATCTAACAAAAAAAGGGGGTCAACCTCAAACAAATTGCAACACAAACTCTTTCAACTTTTTTTGTTTCATAAATATGTTGGTAATAACATATCAAAAGTCCTAAGAAATCCAAGTAGGGGAACATATTGAAAAATGCTGAAATAGTTGATGTCACAATTTCCCATTGACGGCCAAGTAGGGGAACATATTGAAAAATGCTGAAATAGTTGATGTCACAATTTCCCATTGACGCCCATGTTAAACAATGATTTTCACACAAAAGGTTCAGTACTGTCCACAATCAAACATAAACTTTGTTGGATGCAGTACAGTGCTTGTGCAAAAAATAAAATAAAATAAACTTAACCCTTCGGTGCCATTTCTGTATTATGCATGTTTATGCACTCAGTTTTCATATTCATTTCATTAAGTGAAGCACTTTATGCTGGATTTTCTGTAAGAAAGTGAAACATATTATGATAATTATAATAATTAATATGATGATGATTATTATTATTATTATTTTGAAAATGTTTGAATTGAAGATTTTTCAATGACAAAAATATCAGGGCAAGCGAATAATGAAGACTATCCTGCAACCCATGCCCCTTCCAGACAAAAGGAAAAAATAAAACATTTTATATCCCAATTTGATAAATGAGCAAATTCCCTGTTCCTCAGCCTCTCTGCGAGTACTCCATCTCTAATAACCCTCCCAATAAGTAATTGGGAGGGTGAAGATAGCCTCGGGTCTCCTCCGATACCCAGGCCGTCAAGCCACCATCTTCTGTTCACCTGACAGTGAAAGGTCTCACTAGGAGGGAGTACCGCATGTGGAGGTACATGCTATCCCCCCATTTCCTCCCCCCCTGAACAGGCGCTCTGACTGTTTGTGGGGGTCATCACTGCATTATTATATTCACCTTAAGTTGCTGAGGACAATCCCTGATCTGCATTATGCTGATCTTCATCGTGGAGACTGCAGCTTCACTCTACAGACCAGTGATGGCCAGCACAGCAGGCTGCAGAATGGTGTCCCCTAAGCCTAAGGGTCTGTTCCCTTCTGCCCCCAATGATCTGTTTAACATCTACATGACCTACCTGATATAACATTTAACATCTAGAAAATATGGTTACGTGGACGACATAGCCATCATGCTGTGATGACCGAACATGGAAGCAAAGACAACAGGGTGGCCGTAGTTGAATGGGCAGAGAGCTTGCCTCAGAAGCAGAAGGTCCCAGGTTCAATCCCCGGCCCTGGCTCATTAGTGAGGGTTCCCTATGCAATAAACTTAACACCTCATTGAAAACTGAATTTCTCCCACAAGATCTAACAGGTTTAATTATTATTGAATCATACGTTTGTTGACAACAAATGCCTGGAATTCGAGCAAGCCCCACCTCAGCGTACATCTAGATAGGACACTGTCCTTCAAACAACACGAAGATGTCATCAAGGGTCTCACTGCATGACCTGCACGGCAAGTCGCCGCCAAGAAAAGCCCTGGGTCTTCTCTGCAGCCAAATGCATCCAAGTGCCGAAGTCCACATGTCAAATTGATTGACGTTGCCATCAACAGCTCCCTTCACATCATAGCTGGTTGCCTGAAGCCCACCCTGTGTTCAACCTGCCAGTCCTCATGGGATGACACCAGCCATTGATGGGAGGCTGCTACCCTCGCCCTGGCAAGGAAAGCCCAGAAACATGACTGGCACATCCTGCATGCTACCACAACGACAGCAGCACTTCCATGCAGACTCAAGTCCTCCCTACAATAAGGCAGCACAAGAGATGCTCCGTTCTATCCCTGAGGACCTGTCTATCAATGCATGGCTGACGAGATCTTGGAAGCAGGAGTGGGAGACGACCGGACCCACACAAATCCATCAGTACATCCAGTACCCAGGGGATGCCATCACAGTTGAAGGCAATGGACACTCCTGGACCACCTACCCACTGGGTTGAATGCTTCAAATCATAAATGAAGTGGGGCTTGGAAAACACCCACATAAGCCTGCCTCTTCGACGAATAGGATCAGAGATGAGGGTATGGTATATGATGTTAAGCTGGACATCTGACAATACATCAGATCCTCTTGAGTAGCTTGAGTGATGGTACCACTATTGGACATATTGGATGTGGTCCACAGTACATATATACCACACAGTTAAGTTAAGTTCCTTTTTTGGGGTTTAGTAATACTAATAACAAAATGGTCTGATGATGATGATGATGATGAAAACATAATTATTCCTTCATACAGAAAATGCAGTGCATTCCATCAACAAAATCACATGAACAGTACTTCACATAATAATGCATGTGAAATGAACATACAAACCGAGTGCATACTGTAAACATAATAGCCTACAGAAATGGCACTTGAATGGTTAAGTTATTTTTTTTTTAAATTATTATTATTTTTTTTTTCACAAGCTGCTTCCAACACCGTTTCTGGTTGATTGTGGACAGTTCTGAACCTTTTGTGTGGAAATTAGACAAGAAAACATGTTTAACATGTTTAAACCACTGTTTAACATGGGCGTCAATGGGGGAAACCTATTTTGGCATTTTTCAATATGTTCCCCTACTTGGATTTCTTAGGACTTTTGATATGTTATTAGTGACATATTTATGAAACAAAAAAAGTTGAAAGAGTTTGTGTTGCAATTTGTTTGAGGTTAAACCTTAGATTGCCTATACTAACAGTGGCTGGCTGCATGCGCCTTTGTCAGGTCACTCATGGCCCTTTATAAATTAAACTAATTCTCATTTAGGGATTACATTTCATCCCCAAATAAATGCACTTAAAAGGGCTTTTAGTTAATTTGTTAAAGTGCATTTAACCATTACAATCACTCTGACAAGACATAATACCACACTGGTAGTATGAATGATATACTGTATAGAACTACACAACACGCAGTAAAATCCTCTGGATTATCCTTCTGTTACGCTGGGGATTGTACATAACCATTTGGACAGTCGTAGAGTTAAAGGAACACATATTTATGCTAACTATGAAGCAGTGCTGTAAATGCTAATAACATATCTACACAACATAGCAGTGAAAACAAGTTTACCCACCTCCAATGACAGCTCCAGTAAAAATAAACTTCCTTCTGTGGCGCTTCACGAAATTCCATACGGAGGAAAACATTCTGTGTCAATGTAAACGTTTTACACTTTAATACTATAGTTCTTTTAAGCTTAACTTGTGTACATGACAGACAGCTAATCATCCACGTTAGCTGAAAGCATGAAAAGTGTGTGCGAAAAACAGACCTGTGTGTGATGATCACATGGATGATCAACCCGGCTTGTCTGGATCATCGGTGTTTGATTAAACACGCCTGAAAGTATCAGATTGAGTTGCCAGGTCTGCGTATTGTAAGCGACTTTGGGCTTCTTTTTCTGTAAAGTTTCTTGTATAAATAAATATTGTTGGTGCTTGTTTAAGTTGTTTCAAAAAGGGTAGTTGTTGCTGGGCTTGTTTCCTAATGTTGTTTAAGCCATGTGATTCTCACACATTTCCATGTCAAGGAACTTAAGGAAGGACCCCCACAGTGATGTATTAAAATATATTCCACATTTGTCCGTTATTTCCAATATTTTGTTTTTTGAAAAACGCCGATCTACAAGCTCACAACGCGTCGCGATGCGAGCTTGTAGATCGGCTAGCCCTAGCCTAGTCGCTTCTTTTTAGCTTGATTTCATACACCTGCGGTTGCTTATGTGACGTCTCTCACACAATCTGGCAACAGTGGTGTCCGACCAATATTATCTTCCCTCTCCAGTGTCCACTCGGGAATCAGTGGTGGTGTAGCACGTGAATAAAGGGGCGAGCAGTCTCGTATTCAAATACATGTACGTAAATTAATTATGTTATGGTTTGTTTCCAGAATAGTACAGTATATAATTTAACTGGATGTTTTATATTTACACGGAGTCATTCTTGGTTTGCTATGCAGGACGGAGTGCAAGGAGACCGCTTTGAGGGATACTTTTTATCCAACCGAAGAGGACATTCAGAAGTGGATGTCCAGTGCGTTCGACATGGTGAGTTTGTCCATAAATTATGTTGTTTTTGACAGGGATATCGCACTGACATTGGATACAATCATACACCACCGCCATGGACTTTATTTTACCACATGATCGATCTAATTATATGTACGTATGTGTGTGTGTGTGTGTGTGTGTGTGTGTGTGTGTGTGTGTGTGTGTGTGTGAAGGGTGATCACAGGCACACTGACATAAGTGTGAGGGAGAGGATTTTTGAGTGGTGCAACTGTGTGTGTCCCCATGTGTCCCTGTGTCCGAGCACGAAAATATATAGCCTTTGTTCACCACCAAGTGTCACTGTTGCACAGCCTAACACACAGACACACACAGGCCAGGGAGGAGGGCTTGTA